>NC_142802.1:58122936-58435436 GCF_049724085.1 Artemia sp. Qi Xiang Cuo | reverse complement strand
TCAAAGGTTGTATAAGGAAAAGAAGAAAATCACCCCAAAAAGAGGTCCGACATCAATGAGATTGAAAAAATCAAATTCGGGATTTATAATAACCGTTCAAAGGTTATTCGATAAATTGTATAAGAAAAGAAGGAAATTACCGCAAAAAGAGGGCTGACATCGATCAGACCTAAATAATGAAATTGAGGTACAGAATAAGTACACATAATAACCGTTCAGCGGGAACTGGATAAATTGTATAAAGAAAAAAAGGAAATTACCCCAAAAAAGAGGACCGACATCGATGAAACTTAAATAATTGAATTCTGGATATATAATAACCATTCAACGGTTTTGCGATAAATTGTATTTAAAAAAAGAAGGAAATTAACGCAGAAAGAGGACTGACGTCGATGAGACTTAAATAATCAAATTGAGGATGTATAATATGTACACATAATAACCGTTCAACGGTAATTGGATAAATTGTATAGAGAAAAAAATCATATTACCCCAAAAAAGAGGACCGACATCCATGATACTTAAATAATCCAATTCTTGATATATAATAACCATTCAACGGTTTTGCGATATATTGTATAAGAAAAGAAGGAAATTACCACAAAAAGAGGACTGATATCGATGAGACTTGAATAATCAAATTGAGGGTATATAATAACCATTCAACGGCTCTTCGAAAAATTGTATGGAGAAAAGAAGAAAATTACCCCAAAAAGAGGACCGACATCGATGAAACTTAAATTATCAAATTTGTGATATATAATAACCGTCCAACGGTTAGTTGATAAATTGTATTAAGAAAAGAAGTAAATTATCCCTAAACGAGTTCCAACGTCGATGAAACCTTATTGTTCAATTCCAGGAAACGTAATAACCGTTCAAAGGTTGTATAAGGAAAAGAAGAAAATCACCCCAAAAAGAGGTCCGACATCGATGAGATTGAAAAAATCAAATTCGGGATTTATAATAACCGTTCAAAGGTTATTCGATAAATTGTAAAGATAAAGAAGAAAGAAAACATCCCAAAAAGAGGTCTGACATCGATGAAATATAAATAATCAAATTCAGGATGTATAATAACCGTTCAACAGTTATACGATAAATTGTATGAAGAAAAGAAGGAAATTGTCCCAAAAAGAGGACTGACATCGATGAAACTAAATCCTGAAATTCAGGATATATAATAACCGTTCAACGGTTGTTTCTTAAATTTTACAAAGAAAAAATTAATTACCCCAAAAAGAGGTCTGACATTGATGAAACTTAAATAAGCTAATTCAGGATGTGTAATAACCGTTCAACAGAAGTTTAAGCCCTGTGTCTGAAAAAAAAATAATTTAATTTTTTCTTTGAGAAAGATGATTGCAGATGTGTGTAGATTCGTTGTTTTTCTTGGATGGAGTCTTATCGAAACATGGTTTTGGGATATTGGGAGAGGGCTCATTCAAACAATTTTTTTTCTTAGCTTCGCTTATAGAACTCTTCCTGGCCAGTCTTTGTAGATCGGGTGGTACTTTCTTGATACTTTGCATTCACATGTAAATTAATATAAATGATTATTCACGGGTAAGGGGAATGGGTGGTTATAGGACATAGTTATTTGAGAGAGTCATTTTGGTCTGGTTGGTCGAAGACTCCATTCTTCAAAGAAAGGAAAAAAAGAAAGAGGGGCTAAAGCATCCTAAAAAGATACACTTTTGATGGAAGTTATGTCATCAGTTTCCGCTATACTGGCCGGCATCATTTAGATTTCAGGTCTACTACTACTACTAATAACTCTTCGCAGCTAAAAGCCGCCTGAGGCCAACACAGCTACACACGCTCCTTCATCTCATCTATTAAAAGTCTCCCTCTTTACGCCCTCCCAAGGAAATATCATTTCCCTTAAATCTTTCTTTATGACATCATCCTACCCCAACTGAGGACGACTTGCTTTCTTTTTATCCCTAGACGGTTAGCTGAAAAGGAGAATCTTCGGCAATCTGCCATCATTCATCCGCAGAACGTGCCATAGCCATATTCATTTTTTTCTCATTATAACCCTAGAAGAAGGGATTGAACCACACTTTCCGCACAGCCTACTGTTTGAAATATGGTCAGGTCGCTATGTACATAAAGAAAAATATTGATTCCGTTGTCAGTGACAAGCTTAATTAAAAATGCAGTTTTATGTGGATTGTCTTTTTTCATGGATGATCATATCCATTCACTGACACAGAAATCTTTCTTGGGAGGCTGGGGGAGTGAAAACAAACTGGCCAATTATATGAAAAATATATGAGTTAGGAGGAAAATTCTGGAATTGTCCAGGTTTCGTTTTGGTTGAATCCCTTCATCTATCATTTTTGGCCGAATCTTTTGTTGTAGCCTTTTTCCTGAATCCTTTTGTGTAGAGTCTTTTACTGAATCCTCTTATATGTCCTTTTTGGCTGAATGCTTTGGTAACATTTCTGGCTGAATCCTTTTATATAACCTTTTTGGCTGAATCTTCTCTATAGACTTTTTGGATGAATCCTTTTATATGTCCATTTGGCTGAATCCTTTGGTACAGCCTTTCTGGCTGAAACTTTTTATATAGCCTTTTCGGTTGAATCTTTTCTATAGCCTTTTTGGCTGAATCTTTTTGTGTAAACTTTTTAGCCGAATCATTTGTATAGCTTTTTGGCTCAATACTTTTTGGCAAAGTTCCTTTGTGTAGCATTTTTGGATGAATCTTACTATCCATTCCTTTGATAATAAATATATACATTTTTAAATTGTTTCTTCCTAGGCGCACAAGTGCAGGAGTTTTGTACCCATGGGACTAAGGAAGAGTGTGTAGCTGTTAGTGGAACTGAAGAGCCGTGCAAGAAGCTTCACTTTAAGAAGATTCTTCAGCCCCACACGGATGAATCATTAGGAGACTGCTCGTTTTTAAATACCTGCTTTCATATGGATACATGCAAGTAAGATACAGCGTCATTTTTATACCTAAAGGGCATAACTTAGATTTTTCACAATTAAACAAGAGAACCAAAATGTGGTTTTTTGAAAAAAATATTTTTGAAGGCTTAAATAAGACAAAATCTCCACGGATTGTACAGTTTAGCTGAATATTTTGACTTCAATTTGGTATTTAGTGCATAAAATTGCGTTTTTTTTATCACATGTTGAACGAGGGTTTACGCTTCTCAAAATTTGAGAAAAGTATATTTTACTATCATTATTTTTCTGGAGGAATAGTACTAATCTCAGGTCTTTTTGCTTGACAATCATTTACCCAACAAAACTGTGTACAAGCTTTCGTACATTTTGTAACTTTCTTCATTTACCAACAATGATCCCTCTCTATTGTATATCTAAGACCATGACTATGGCGAATATAGGTGTTTTACAGTGCGCAGACCAGATGACCATATAAGCAAAAGATGCCTCGGATGTCTACCACTACCGGTATGGAAGAAGAGAACAGGAGGCCAAAAGAAGATGTGAAGTTTGTGAAGATGTGAAGATGTGAAGCTCGCGACAGTGAAGTTTGATGTGTAGCCAATCGGAGGGTTGAGGAAATACGGCCATTATTGGGGTCGTCAGTGCCTGAAGATTGTTGAACAAAATGTTACATCAAGCAATACAAGGCTTTTTAAAGTAACAGCTCTTTAAATTAATTAAGTTGCTGCGTCCGTATCGTAGCCGATATTAAGTCTTTTCTACTTCACTAGGCCCATTACAAAACTCTGACCACTTTGTAATTCTCTGGGGGGGGGGGGGGCAAAGTCAACTTTCCAAAAACAAAGAAAATTAAGGTAACGAACCAACCTTTGACTATGGAAAGTGTCCGTTCCTTTGGACCCTGATCGGAACCTTTGACTTCGATGAGATTTCCACAATATCATACATTAGACTCAAAGCTGAGGCTCTTAATTCTATTCTTCTTCAGAAATGTCACGAACATTTTACGTCCAAACCATTATAATGAGTAACAGTGATAAGCCTTGGATAAACCAAGAAATTCAAGCGCTGATCAAGACCCAATGTTATCTTCCGTCGAGTGGAGAAGTTGCAACAGCAAAAATGTTGCGCAATCATATTGTGAAAGCAAATAGAGAGCATTTTTCGTAATAAAGTGACTCCACAGCTGGCTACTAACCCCCGTAAGTGGCACTCTGAAGTCAAACGTTTGTCTGGATTACTTAGGAATATCACTCTGTGAAAATACAGAAAGACGATAGATCTTTAGTGTTGTCAACTGAAGTAGATTCGTTTTTCGCAGTGATATGTTCTACTTACCCGTCATTCACTGAAGAATATATCGGAGATCTCTCGTCTGGCTTTCCGAAAGAATAAATTGTGCAAGTATCCGATGACGCGGTTTCAAAGAGCTTGAAAAGCTAAAAAAAACTTTGGTTCGTATCCAGGTCACCTGCCTGTCAAACTACTCATCAAATTTGAAGTATTTCTAGATTAACCTGTGACATCAATATCAACTAATGCTTCAGAGAACAAAAGTTCCCACGAGCCTGGAAAAAGCTTACGTGCGCGTTATTCCTAAGGTAAGATGCCCCAATTCCTTTAATGAGCTCCGACCCATATCAATAGCCTCCGGTTTAGCCAAAGTGACCGAGTCATTCATATATCGAGAAATTTTTTTGCAAATAAGCCCTTGCCTCGACCCTTACCAGTACGGGTGCCTTAAAGGTAGCAGAACGATTCAGTACGTAGTGCGGCTCTAACATCTAATTACTGAAAGGCTAGACAAAGAAGGTACCATAGTTGATCTGCACCTCGCCGACTATCGTAAGACGTTCGATTTTATACGCCACATCACAGCTTTGCAGAATCTCAAACGGATGGGCGCGGGAAGGGCCCTTCTACTACTGATAGTAGACTTCCTGAGACATCGGTATCAGTACGTCTATGCACTTTTCCCGGGGATCTTTACTTTGCGTTGGCGGAAATACATGTGGCGCTCCACAAGGCACTAAACTTGCTGTCCTCTTGTTTTTAGCCTCTTTAACTGTGTTTTATGTGACAACACTGTCGAAAGATTCAAATTTACGGATGATTTGTCAGCCTTGCTGAAGTGTAATCTCATTGAAAGGTCCCAAGTGATCCACGAGTTCGATAGTGACCTAAAAGACAAATTCAAACATCAGTGCAGTTTAAATGGGCTTCATATTAACGTTAATAAGTCTAAAGTGATGACCTTCGATCCTCTGAAAAGAGAAATTTCTTGTATCACCCCTGGTACCCTTCCATTTCTACTGCGTTTGTCCTTGGTGTGACGTTCAAAAAAGATTGCTCATTTATAGCCCACACGTTACAAACCTTGTAAGAAATGGCAACTACTTGTTGCGATCCTTAAACATATTGATTCGGGTTTCCTATAAAGCTATTATTGCTCGTTTAGATGTCTTATGCACGCCCTTTGCTTGAATGCACAAGCCCAGTTTGGGGACCACAAGTGCATAACATCCAATACCTCAACGACGACATTGAAACAGTGCTGAAAAGAGCTTTAAAAATCATCATATAAACCAAGTATGTCATTTACGAATCTGCCCTCGCAGTTCTTCAAATCCTAATCCTTAAAGAACGCAAATACCATCTCATGATTAAGTTTGGACACTCTGTGCTTTTGAGTGATAAACACCGTTCCGTACTACCCCTAACCGCTGCAGTCAACCGAAACACACGCCAAAAGCACACGCTTTAATTAGTGCACTGCAGAACTGATCGTTTCAATATTTCATCTTTTTTTTTTTTTTACTAGTGTGATAAATCTACTTTGTGCTTAGTATGTTAAAAGGTGGCGTGAATTGGTTGCGGCATTATCCGTAACTAAATAGCCATTCTTATTAAATGATCCTGCTTGATTCTTGAGCAAGCTGTACGAAAAATGTATTTCGATCCCTTTTTCTATTGCTATAATAAAAGAAAGGTTGAGATGGTTAGGACGCGTTTTATGGATGAAGGATGACGGATTGCCAAAGATTGTGCCTTTTGACCATCAATCTGGGGCTAAAAGAAAAGTAGGTCGTCTCCGAACGGGACGGGAGGAGATTATAAGGAATGATTTACTGGGACTAGAACTTCAATCCATAGAACATTTTCTAGAGGAAGAAGCAGGAAAAACCGCTGTCAGACCGCAGATTATTGGTTAATGGACAAATAAACATGTGGATACTAAATGGGAAAATTAAAAGCTACGTTGATGTCCGCAAATAAATGATATTTTAATTTTAGGAGCTGCAAATGCCTAGGGATAGCATCATCCGAGTAATAAAACTCGAGAGGCAATCGCAGATTGCCTTAAAGAATATGAGAGAAATGGAGCAGGAGATAGAGCTGCTCCTCCAAAGTAGCTCGATAATTTGCTTTACAGATGGTTCACGATTTGAACAGAAATCAGGAAATGGCATTGTAATTTACTTTAATACACTTGATCAGGATAAAGAGATAAGTATCTATCATCTGGGAAGTGAAGTTATGGTTTTCCAAGCTGAAATGTTTGGAATAGAAAGGGCAGCAAAAACACTGATGCACAAGGATTGTGCTGGTAGAAAAACATGTATTCTAACAAACCACTAAGTATTCCTGACGGCTCTTCAGAATATAAAGAGCCATCAAAGATATACATCGAATTTCTACGAAACATTGAGGAATTTACAACTAAAGGAAACCAAATTACTCAATGTGGATCCTAAGACATTCTGGGATAGAGGATGACGAGATGGCTGACAAAGCAGCCAAGATTGGGCTATCACTGAAGGAAGATGGACCAGATCCTTTCATACCCGTTTCTAAGGACTGCTGGAAAGCGGTAATGGGGAGAAGGAGCAACGGAAAAATGGAGCTAAACTGGAACAGGAAGGTGGGATACAATGAAACATAGGAAGTAGTCCAACACTGACTAGACATATACTACGACTAAAAGAGTCAAAGATAAGAAGGTTAGCTGAAGCGATAACAGGAATGGGGAATTCCGGGAAGTATCTTGTCAGAATTGGGAGGGTTGATTCGCCTTTATACCAAATTTGCAGGATGATCCTAGGTATTACGAGACATCTGATTGAAGATTGTCGGGCTAGGAGCAAACGCAGACTGGTGATTTTCCACCTTTTGAATGTCAAGCTGGAGAATATGGTGGGGGAAGGACGAGTCTGACAGCTAGCAAATCATATGGCAAGGGTGGGGAACACAATCCGTTTGGGTACCCCCCAGCGAACATTTAAAAAATTTTAAGGGGGTGGAGCAATGGGCCTTTGAGGTCTGAGCTTTGACTCTTTTTAGGTTCACCCCGCAACAATAATAACCATAAGGAGGAATTTAAAGAAAATAAGAACTTGAAAGGAAGTGGCAAAGAATGAAACTTTGAGTAGATTGATGTAGAGCAGGAGTACGCACAGCTGCGTTGGTCTGAGGTGGCTTGGTGCTCCAGTGAGTTGTAAGCAATAGTAATTATAATATCAAATAAAAAGAATTACTTGCCATTTTCACGGGGCCTGGAGGAGAAGGGATGAGTTGTAAACGAGTCGTTACGATGATATTTTTAATATGAATAAAAAAAGAAGAAAAATGGTAAGAATTGAAAAACTTTTTTTTCATAATAGATTTGTATTTTACACATTTTTTGTTACATATTTTTGCGATTACATATTTGTATACATCTTGTCGAGCATAAATATCAAATGTGCGAAAATATGTCTTGAGTTTTTTTTATTTATTTTTAACTAAAAGAATTTTTCCTCAAATTTTGAAGCGTGTGTTCTTTTGACACTTATTCCAAGCATTTATGTTTAATTAAAAAAAATCGTTGCAAATAAAAGAAATCTACATAAGGAAGATATCTAAGGAAATCCCACAGTTTTAACGATATTTTTGAATACAAATAATATCTAATTGACAACTCATAAAAAGCTTAAATCCCAAATCACAAGGAAAATTGAAGTTTTTTTTATTTAAACTAAAATAAAACCTAAAAAGAAATTTCGGATAAAAATTCACAATTTTGAAGTCAGCCCAAGATGACTTGTTTGTTAAACCTACATAATTCAAACTATTTTATTTATTTATTTATTTTGGATCTAGGGAAAGACAACTCTGCTAGGCCTATATTTGATTTCTAGTTTTTGCTTTAGTGTTGTTTTTCTTGTCGGTAATTTTTTTTTTTTTTTTTTTTTTTTTTTTTTTTTTTTTTTTTTTTTTTAAGAAAGGGGCTTTTTGAGAGACCTAAAATTCAAAAGGTCTTATGACACAAGAAAACTGATATACTTATTTTACTGATACAGCTTTCTATCTTTTTATACTTATTTATATTTTACTGACAGATTAGTACTGACTAATCTTGTATATAAAAATACTGTTTTTTTTTCTTCAAGTTCCGAATAAAAGAAAAATGAATAAAGTTTGAATTCTATAGTTTGTCGGAAATTGAATTTAAACCAGTATGAATTCCGGATGTATTGAAGTAAGAATTTTGTTGTTATAGGGTTCAATTCAGAAGAGGGGATAAACTGCACTGCTAAAGAAATAAGCACAAAGAAAAATGCAAATCAACAAAATCAAAGTCTTTGTCATAAGTTTATGTCTAGGTATTAAAGGGTAGGGGGACTTTGGGGACTGGATTAAGATTAATTTTTAAGTGAATATAAAGATTGCTAATCTTGGTGCAAAAATCCCTGCTATGGTGACAGTTGTGTTTGTCCCTGTTTCGATTTAAACTTTATGATGACAAAATTTTTAGTCCATTCTATTAAGAAAGCCTATATTCTCAATATGGTTTCCGGCTGGAAATCCCCTCTCCCAGAACCCTAAAGCCCAGATATATTACTAGGCAATTTAAAAAAGTGCTAATTTTGTTGGTTAATACTTTTTTTTGTCCAATTTTCGTTAAAAGTTTGTTTATAATGTCAAATAAAAGAAAAATTGTATATTGTATTTTTTGTTTACAGTATAAACTGAAGTGTTGCCATAGCCAATTTAGGAGGGATTGTAGCATCAAGGTTACCAATTTTTATATTCACTTTCTGTTTAATTGACAAGGTAATCCAGTTTTGGATAACTGATTTGCATTTTTTTCGTTTTGTTTCTGATCTGAAATTATTCCAAATTTGTTCATATCTACATTTGTCACGAGTTTACTAAAAATACGTATTGAACATGAGTAACAGTATAGTTACTTAAAATAACTTATGCTAAATATAAGTTACTGCAGCAAAGTTTTCTCAGTCTATGCTCTTTTCTACCATTTTTTCAAATCTTACGATATATAGTTGAACCATTGAGTAACGACATAAATTTGATTCATATACATATGAAAAGGATTCTTGATTTTTCAAGAATCCTTTTTGCATGACCCAAAAGCGGTTCCTCCTTCAATTAAAAAAGCATTTTGCATGACCCAAAAGCGGTTCCTCCTTCAATTTAAGTTAGGTTGAGGGGGGAGGAGGTGTATCAGCCTTTTAAACCTGTTGGGAATTGGAAATTTTACATCTTACGGGGAGGCTCTATCTAATTTCTACACAAAAATCTATTTCGATTAGTAGTTTTCTTCCCCTCCCTTGCTCCCACTGATCTCCTCCTCTCAAACATAATCACATGAGCCGAAATTTATGGTAGGGTGAAGGGAGATGGGGCTATATCAGCCTGTTTATTCTGGGTGGAATTTGAAACATAATAACCTAGGGAGGGTTATCGAAAATGGGGAGAATACCTTTCGATAGGAAGCTCTTGTTTTCAAGTTTGCAAATACTTTCAGATATGTTCATTACGAAGTGGACAAGTCAACACTTCCAAAAATCGATGGTACCATCATGAGAACTGAAGTCTTCAAATCTGATGATAAAGAAGCCACTACATTGTTTCCACCGCAGTGGGTCCAGTGTGATCTAAGATATTTGGATATGGCTGTATTAGGTGAACTATTTGTCCCTCATTTATGCTTGCTTATTTTAATGTGTTCTATAAAGATTAGATGCACAAATGGCATTAGAACTTGACCTGCCTCTAGCTGCTTTATGGATTTTGTGTTTTTTTAGCTGTTTTTCCTTGATGCTGGGTAATCATCTAAGGGTAAACTTTCATTTAAGTGTATGGTCATTGCAGTATCATTAAAACAAAAACTTTTTCTTTTTTTGAATTCTTCTTTTACTAATAAACTGTTTATATGAATAGCAAAATTGTTATCTAGGGATATTCTCGCATGAAAAAAAAAACGATCTAGATAGGTCAGAAGTCTGAGAAAAATCGTTAAGAGCTTTAATTTTGGCTTTTGCAAATGATGTCATGCAGTAAAAATTACCATGACGTTGTGCACTTAAAAAGAATTCAATGACGTCATGTAAGTCATGGCATTAAGACATTTTATGACGTCATTCCTCTTGTATAACCCCGTAACTTTCCTCTAACACAATCAGCTATATATCCAAAACCATGTCTAAAGCAAGACCCACAAAACGAAAATTTTCAGTTGCAGTTACTATAAATGATGATTATAGTAACTGCTGATTATAGTAAATGATGATTATAGGTGTTGCCGGAGGCAACACCTAAACTATCAAACGTGATAAGATGTGAAAATCGACAACCTGGACCATCAGTTGCGATAACACCAACACGGGCAGCTAAAGAATTTTTTGGCGCCAACCTTAGTGCTCCAGTTTATAATCATGGAATGTTATACGTTGCATTTTCTCGTGTGAAAAGACAACGTAGCTTAAAAGTTTTATTTCCACCTGAAAATGAACGAAGAACATATAACAAAGTGTGGAAGGATGCCTTAACAACTATCAACGAAAATTCTTATTGTTAGAGTGATATTTCTTTTTCGATCATCAATGCCTACCATACCTTTGTTAAAAAAACAAATGACGTCACATGATAAGATGTGAAATTTGACAAACTGGACCATCAATTGCGACAACACCAATACGGACAGCTAAAGCAAACGCCATAACTAGATTTGTCTGAAGTAATCAAAATTCAAAAACGTATCGAAAATGAAAACGAAGAGCAAAGACATTGGCGGTTAGAAGATAATCAAAAACGACAATTAGAGCGTGTCAAAAATGAAAATGAAGGATAAAGACACACGCGATCATACGATATAAGACACCGACGAAATAGGGGAGTCAAAAATGCAAATGAAAAAAAGCATGACATTAAAAATCAACCTGGACTCCCAGAATCGGAGCGCATTAAAATTAAATATAGTAGTAATGATAGTTCGATTCGAGGTCTTGTTACAGACGCAGCCAGCAATACCTTTCATACCATTGAAAATCAAAAATATGGACTGGATAAACCGTTCATAATGACAAAAGACAAGCCAAGGCAAAAATTAAAGGTCAAGTAAAAAAAATATTATTTTACAAAGGCACCACTTCTAATTTAAGGCTCATCTGGACGTTATGACATCAAGAAAAAGCTCAAATTGTCTGAGTTAAGAAAAGAAGCGACAGTGAGAATCTATATATAGAAGCCTGCCGCGTGCCGAGTTCTGGGATCCGGCGGCGATTATTATTACTGTTATTTATTGGAAAACATGTCATACAAAAAAAAAAGAAAACACGGAGCAATAAACGAAAAAAAAGAAGAAATACACATAAAATTAGAAGTGATAATAAACTTAGTGACGAACGCTAGAGCTAAGATCTAAATCAGCTAGAACAAATTACAAAGACAAAAAAGAGAAACTTAATTTTACACTAGACTGCAGGTACGTGACATGTTTTTTTTTTTTTTGAACTCCCAAGTACTAAACAAACATAAGCAATATGATTATTGTTGCATCAAACCGCAATTGGTAAAAAAAAATTAACCCAAATAATCATCAGTGAATTAAAAATATACAGTTGATAATCATATCAAATAGTGTAAGTATGACAAGAAACGGTAAAAAAAAAATTAGAAGACACTTTCGTCCGCTGGTCTTGAATTCAGATCACTCTCACCAAATGATTCATTTACTCCGATATACATAAATATCAGAAACAAGGAAATTATTCAATCACGGAATTTTTACTTCTATAATTAAAACAATATGCTTAAAAGAATGCAAAAGTAATAAACAGTTAAATTATTAGGAATATACGCAATATATTATCAGTGAGAAATTGACCAAGATTGAGAATAACCAGCGTCACTTAAATTGGACTCGTACGAAAAGAGACTAAATGATCAATCAGTTTAAAAATTGCAACAATTACACTAAGCACAAAAACAAACACTTAAAAAAAAAAAAACACAACAAATACACCTTAACTACCAGGCCAGTACCGACGACCAAGGATGGTTCAACTTCGTTAAACGGGAAATTATAAGCACGAATTTTCTTTTCCACAGTTATAATGGGGTCAGTAATGCTGATTTTTCTAACTAGATAAGAGTTGCGGGTCCGATGGGGAAAACGTAAAAGATATTTTGCGAACCGACAGAAGACTGGATAATTTTTCAACTTGTCATATTTTGTGAGCATTTTACAAAATGGCGATATGTACAGATAAGGTGGTAGAGCAACAGAGTTGAAAAGTTTCGAAAGAAGATGGCGGTTGAATCGTAACTTATTCGTTACAAAAGAAGCATATGATAACCCAATTCTACGTTCAATGTAAGCAATTAATAGTTGTTGCGCGTGCATTATTGACGAACCAATGGGAAGACCGAGGTAGGTGATATGATCTACTTGATTAATCCTATTATTTCCGAGAGGAATATCCCCTGGCGACGCTTGCTTCCAGTTGAAGAATGTAACTTTGTACTTTTCAACATTGAACGGAAGACCTAGTTTTGCATACTCAGATTGTAGCGTTGCGAAAATCTCGCTAATGCCCTGGATAGTGCGGCACAAATTCAGAATGTCGTCTGCATAACATACGAAAGATCGGCAAAGATGAGAGATCTGGGAACAGCTGACTGTGCATAAAGAACTCCATTATTGAAGAGTGAAGGGGAAGAAACCTGACGGGTGAATTTTTCGACGTTGACAAAAATGTCAGGGGCTGGTGCCTAGACTTAAGAGTCGTCAGCTTTAGGTAATGGTTGAAGTATTGGGCGAACCTTAAGACGAGAATACATATCTCGAAGGGCTCTGATATATGAAGGGCTCACTCCACGTTTTGTTGCATGGAAAAGCATAGCGGCGTGAATGAGAGAATCGAACGCTTTACGAACATCGTTTCCGGCTAACACGACAGTTTTGTCTGATGCATCAGCATCGATCAATGCGTTCGCGACAACCGACAAAGCGTGGGCACAACCGAGACGTGGCTTGAATCCAAATTGGTAAGGTGGAACATAGAATTTTGCGTTCAAATGGTCAATGAACAGAAGTTCGAGAAGCTTACAGAAGGTAGTAGCCACCGTTTTAGGGCGGAAAGATGAGCACTGGGTGGCGAGTTTACCTTTCTTTGGAACTGGAGTGAGATCTCCAATCGAGAAAGAAGAAGGTACAACTCCTTGGTTAACAATCATCTGCATCAAAAGAGCAATATGATTTACCACCATCTCGCTTCCATGCAGAATGTGAAGAGCGCTCACTTTATCGATGCCAAAAGATTTCTTACGTTTTTGGCGTTGGATTGCTCGCAGTACAGAATCAACCGAAACAATAAAATTGTCGGTTAGACAACTAGACAGAAGTTTATCAAGCTTATCGTATTCGGACTGTAGGGTGATATCTCGCGGGGAGAATTCAGCAGAGAAGTCTGAATTCCACTCGGAATCAGGAATAACTTGAGCAGATAGGCGAGCGTTAGGAGATATCTTGATACATTTCTCCAGAAGGAAGGTTGGGACAGAGAAGCTTGCTTGGACGTCTCTTCAACTATCTGGTTTATGTGGATAGACAGTTCTCTTGCAAACTTACTTTTGGTAGAAAGATGAATGTCAGAAACCCAGCCAGACCGAGGATGGTCACACTGGAGCCACAAATGTAACAAAAATTTTGATTTTCTCCAAGCTTCGACTAGGCTCGGATTACTGGACCAATGCTTCGTGACACCCCGATGTATACGTTTAAGAGGTATAACGGATTTTTCGTGCATCGCAGGGCATGGCAAACTTGTGCAAGATAGATATTTCATTTGTATCAGTTAGTGGATTTCTCATGAGCACCTGGAATAGAACATGAATTTTATGAAGGACAGAATTAGTAACTGTTGCGAAAAGATCACCTTGGAAGTTTTTCCAATCCCTGTAAAATTGGGCTTGAGGCTGATGTAGTTGTGGGATGGGAATAGACTGAGCCGAAGGACAAGAAATAGATGCAGATATTGGAAAGTGGTCTGATAGTTGGAAGTCAGTAACGACGTGAACAGGTGGCACTTGCAGATTTGCAGCAGAAACTGTATGGTCAAGGTTTGACTCGTGACTTGAATGGTGTGTGTAGGTGTAATCGAGATCCTTCGGCAAGATCCTAAGCCGATCGTCAAAAATGCCAAACAAAATAGAAGTACGGAATAACGTGGCGTCAGTTAAATTACAGTTAAAATGCTACAGTTATATATATATATATATATATATATATATATATATATATATATATATATATATATATATATATATATATATATATATATATATATATATATATATATATATATATATATATATATATATATATATATATAAATGAATAAATAAACTTTATTTCCCACTAAAAAAAACATAATGTCACTAGCGGAGTAATAAAGGGAAAGATGGATAAAAAAAAGACATCAAATAAGAAATGCGCAAATACAAGCAGAACAGCAAATGGACACTAATCAAACAGGTCGTAGTAACGAACTGTAATTAAGGAGCGACCCGGCTCAATAGTAACCGAAACTCTTAAAAACGGAAATTTGATACCAGTAGATACATCAAAAGAATCGGATTTTTATGCTGATTTCAAATATATAAGATTCATCAAATTTAGTCTTAGCCATTAGTCTTGTATCTTGAGCCTGAGAAAATTTGCCTTATTTTCGAAAAAGGGGGGAAAGATCCCCTAAAAGTAATAAAATCTTAATGAAAATCATACCATGAGATTCAGTGTATCAGAGAACCCTACTGTAGAGGTTTCAAGCTCCTATCTACAAAAATGTGGAATTTTCTTCTTTTTTTTGCCAGAAGAAAGATCAAGGATGTGTGTTCATTTGTTTTTTGTGTTTTTTCCAGAGGGTGATCGTATCGACCCAGTTGTCTTAGAATATCACGAGAGGGCTCATTCGAACGGAAATGAAAAGTTCTAGTGCTCATTTTAAGTGATCAAAAATTGGAGGGCAACTAGGCCCCCTCCCGCGCTCATTTGTTTCCCAAGTCACCGGATCAAAATTTTAAGGTAGTCATTTTTTCAGGATAGTTGAAAAATGTAATAACTCTGTCATTAAGGGTAATTTGATCCCCCACAGTCCCGGGGTAAGGACTGCAAGTTATGAACTCTGCCCATCGTTTACATATAGTACTGGCTATGGAAGTTTGCAGACGTGTTCAGGGGGGATGTTTTCTTGTTTGGGGGGGGGGGGGTGGTTGGACGGGGTTACGTGGGAGGATCTTGTCATGGGGAAAGAGAATTTTTCCATGAAGAGGACGCCGAATTTTCCAGCATTATTTAAAAAACGATCATAAATTAAATAAAAAAAAATCAACTTACAGTAAGGAGTAAACATTAAAACTTAAAACGAACAGAAATTATTACGTATATGAGAGTGGTTACTCCCTAGTCAATACCTTTGTGGTTACGCCAAAGTTTTTTTTTAGTACTTTTAAAAGAGGTATTTATTCTAATTAAACGGCCTTTGTGGTTCAGGGGTCATTCTTAAAGAATTATAACAAAATTCAAACTTTAGCGTAAAGAGTGAGGTATTGACGATGGAGTGAGCCCTCTCATAAACGTAATAATTTCTGTTCGTTTTAAGTTTTAATACTGCTCCTTTCTTTCAGCAGAAAAAACTTGTTTTTTTTTTTATTACTTTAAAAATAGCTATTTATTCTAATCAAACGCCGTTTGTGGTTCAGGGGTCATTATTAAAGAATTATAACAAAATTCAAAGTTTAGCGTAAAGAGCGAGGTATTGACGATGGAGTGAGCCCTCTCATAAACGTAATAATTTCTGTTCGTTTTAAGTTTTAATACTGCTCCTTTCTTTCAGCAGAAAAAACTTTTTTTTTTTTTAGTACTTTCAAAAGAGCTATTTATTCTAATCAAACGCCCTTTGTGGTTCAGGGGTCATTCTTAAAGAATTATAACAAAATGCAAACTTTAGCGTAAAGAGTGAGGTATTGACGATGGAGTGAGCCCTCTCATAAACGTAATAATTTCTGTTCGTTTTAAGTTTTAATACTGCTCCTTTCTTTCAGCAGAAAAAACTTGTTTTTTTTTTTAGTACTTTAAAAAGAGCTATTTATTCTAATCAAGCGCCCTTTGTTGTTCAGGGGTCATTCTTAAAGAATTATAAAAAAATTCAAACTTGAGCGTAAATTGCGAGGTATTGACGTTGGAGTGAGCCCTCTCATAAACGTAATAATTTCTGTTCGTTTTAAGTTTTAATACTGCTCCTTTCTTTCAGCAGAAAAAACTTGTTTTTTTTTTTAGTACTTTCAAAAGAGCTATTTATTCTAATCAAACGCCCTTTGTGGTTCAGGGGTCATTCTTAAAGAATTATAACAAAATACAAACTTTAGCGTAAAGAGTGAGGTATTGACGATGGAGTGAGCCCTCTCATAAACGTAATAATTTCTGTTCGTTTTAAGTTTTAATACTGCTCCTTTCTTTCAGCAGAAAAAACTTGTTTTTTTTTTTAGTACTTTCAAAAGAGCTATTTATTCTAATCAAACGCCCTTTGTGGTTCAGGGGTCATTCTTAAAGAATTATAACAAAATGCAAACTTTCGCGTAAAGAGTGAGGTATTGACGATGGAGTGAGCCCTCTCATAAACGTAATAATTTCTGTTCTTTTTAATTTTTAATACTGCTCCTTTCTTTAAGCATAAAAAACTTGTTTTTTTTTTTTAGTACTTTCAAAAGAGCTATTTATTCTAATCAAACGCCCTTTGTGGTTCAGGGGTCATTCTTAAAGAATTATAACAAAATTCAAACTTTAGCGTAAAGAGTGAGGTATTGACGATGGAGTGAGCCCTCTCATAAACGTAATAATTTCTGTTCGTTTTAATTTTTAATACTGCTCCTTTCTTTAAGCAGAAAAAACTTGTTTTTTTTTTTAGTACTTTCAAAAGAGCTATTTATTATAATCAAAAGCCCTTTGTGGTTCAGGGGTCATTCTTAAAGAATTATAACAAAATTCAAACTTTAGCGTAAAGAGCGAGGTATTGACGATGGAGTGAGCCCTCTCATAAACGTAATAATTTCTGTTCGTTTTAAGTTTTAATACTGCTCCTTTCTTTCAGCAGAAAAAACTTGTTTTTTTTTAGTACTTTCAAAAGAGCTATTTATTCTAATTAAACGGCCTTTGTGATTCAGGGGTTATTTTTAAAGAATTATAACAAAACTCAAACTTTTGCGTAAAGAGCGAGGTATTGACGATGGAGTGAGCCCTATCATAAACTTAATAATTTCTGTTCGTTTTAAGTTTTAATAATGCTCCTTTCTTTCAGCAGAAAAAACTTGTTTTTTTTTTTTAGTACTTTAAAAAGAGCTATTTATTCTAATCAAGCGCCCGTTGTGGTTCAGGGGTCATTCTTAAAGAATTATAAAAAAATTCAAACTTTAGCGTAAAGAGAGAGGTATTGACGATGGAGTGAGCCCTCTCATAAACGTAATAATTTCTGTTCGTTTTAAGTTTTAATACTGCTCCTTTCTTTCAGCAGAAAAAAATTGTTTTTTTTTAGTACTTTCAAAAGAGCTATTTATTCTAATCAAACGCCCTTTGTGGTTCAGGGGTCATTCTTAAAGAATTATAACAAAATTCAAACTTTAGCGTAAAGAGCGAGGTATTGACGATGGAGTGAGCCCTCTCATAAACGTAATAATTTCTGTTCGTTTTAAGTTTTAATACTGCTCCTTTCTTTCAGCAGAAAAAACTTGTTTTTTTTTTTAGTACTTTCAAAAGAGCGATTTATTATAATAAAACGCCCTTTGTGGTTCAGGGGTCATTCTTAAAGAATTATAACAAAATACAAACTTTAGCGTAAATAGTGAGGTATTGACGATGGAGTGAGCCCTCTCATAAACTTAATAATTTCTGTTCGTTTTAAGTTTTAATACTGCTCCTTTCTTTCAGCAGAAAAAACTTGTTTTTTTTTTTAGTACTTTCAAAAGAGCTATTTATTCTAATCAAGCGCCCTTTGTGTTTGAGGTGTCATTCTTAAAGAATTATAAAAAAATTCAAACTTAATCTTAAAGAGAGAGGTATTGACGATGGAGTGAGCCCTCTCATAAACGTAATAATTTCTGTTCGTTTTAAGTTTCAATACTGCTCCTTTCTTTCAGCAGAAAAAACTTGTTTTTTTTTTTAGTACTTTCAAAAGAGCTATTTATTCTAATCAAACGACCTTTGTGGTTCAGGGGTCATTCTTAAAGAATTATAACAAAATTCAAACTTTAGCGTAAAGAGCGAGGTATTGACGATGGAGTGAGCCCTCTCATAAACGTAATAATTTCTGTTCGTTTTAAGTTTTAATACTGCTCCTTTCTTTCAGCAGAAAAAACTTGTTTTTTTTTTAATTTAATATCACAACGCATCACACATTTCATGTTCCGTTTAACTCATATAAAACTTCTCTAGTCTTTTCTGACTAACTATGTACGGGTTTGGTAAGTTATATTGGTTGCTAATAGCTGCATTAGGAGGCAAGCGCAAAAGGAAATTACAAAAACGGTAGTAATAAGAACACACTGTATGTTTATTCCTATCAGATAGGAGAACCAAAAAGGAGAGAGTGCCAAATCATGGTTTAACCAACACCAAAAATAGCTGGGCCGAATTCATCGACTATATGAAACTTTCGAAAATACAATCGTACTGTAAGCTTTTCGAACTTTATTTGTAAAATCATCTATTAACAGAAGACGAGTCGATTTAACATTACAACCACAGGTAGACCAAAATGCACCATTTGAAAAATTTGAAGAAGATTATATGTTTGAAGAAGATTTTATTATCTTGTCACAAAGTTTTACTTTTGGAGCAGGAAAATTTACTTTACCATTGAAGACAATAAACTCTGTTTTAGTCTCGTTTAAAGACAGACGTATTTTCTCATATGAGCTTATCAACGCCATATAATTCTCTTTAAAACGGGAAAAAGGACGACTTGTATACAAAATATCGTTGGCATGGTTCAATAAAGAGAGATCTTGGCCAAAATACAGAAAGCTCGGCTTAACCACGTGCTGAACCTCAATTACACTATTATTGAAAAGAGGTGGCGAAAAGATAGTTCCTTGACGGATTCTTTTACGAACTGGGATAATAGAAGAAGGGGTTTTTATCCCACTCGTTAGACTAATTTTAATCTTCACTGCAAGTTTTCGATACAAATCATAGAACGTAAGGACTACCGACTTGTTAACACTGCGGTTATATGCGTTTAACAGGAGTTGACTATGAATACCGGAGTCGAAAGCTTGCCTTGCATCTAAGCGTTCAATAACAATAGATTCATCAATTCGCTCTCCCTCCATAAGGATATTACGCGTAAGATGTATTCTCTACTCCTGCCCTTTCTGAACCCAAACTGGTTGCTGGGCATGTACCAGACTCGGCTTATCTTATCAATTACTAGTATTTCAAAAATTTTACAGAGAACCGAAGCAACAGTAATTGGCCTATACGAAATGCACTGAGATGGGTCTTTCCCCTTTTTGAGAACTGGAGTGATGATACCGACACCAAAAGAATCGGGCATAAGCCACACGAGAATATCGTTTGGTACATTGACGTTAATTATTCAAACAGCATCGGACTGCCATTCACTAGATACAAGCCAAAAATTTTATTAACTCCCTCTAAGTATTTTTATTTTACTTTGCTAATGGCATCACAGACACTGACGAAAGTATCTATAAAGCCAGGACTTTCCGTAGGCTCTTAGAGCCTTTTGTCTAGTTCCTTTTCAAAAGTCTGTTCAGGTTTGGGAGCAGGTGCGCAAAACTTAGAATCATAGTAGTCAGTCCATTCTTTCTCCAAAGGGCTTACATGAGGAGGATCGGAAATCTAAAAACCTTTGCTATTTTTCACAAACTTCCAGACCAGGGAAGGGTTGATTTTGATTCAAACGCTATTTTCTTTTATAATACGAGCCCGGTGCCCAGCTAAACATTTTGCGAATTTGCGTTTTGTGTACAGACTGATTTTATTCACTGTGCCCACTTTAGGCCTGCCGTTGTCACACCATAACTGAAACCAAAACTGAGACCGACGGCAGGCTTCACTAAACTCCGCGTTTTCCTCCCACCTTGGTATTTCTGCTCCCGATTCGAATTTTTCTACTAGGTATAGCCATAGTTTCGGCCACTCTCAACGCATGTACGATTTCACAGCAATAGTTATTCAGTTATAACTGCTTGTCAGTATTACCTATTGCCCGAGTTAGTCTGCAATAGGTAGTAAGGAACTTTAATTTTTGACAATATGTTATAAGAAACTAAATGGTAAGTTGGGATATCAATTTTTTGTCACTCCTGTTTCCAGTCACAGCGGCTAGGATTCGTAAGTGAGATACTAGGATTACTTGAACCAACTCGAAACGTATTCGAAACTGATAGATGGTCAGAAACACTGATTGCATTGACGCATGAAAAGAGGTGAATTGCATTCGGTTTCGTCGAAAGGAAAAAGTCAAGATTGGATGTACACCAACTATTATGCAAATATGAAAATACCAGGTCGTTGTTAATGACCGTGAGTTGAGGACAGGGACTAAGAAGGATCTCTGTCCTGGGGCTATCAGTATCACTAGGATTACAGTTATATCCCTTGCAACGATAAGTAAGGCCTTGTTTCTGTGCCTCTGACACAGCATTTGCAAACTCACTACAAGCAATGCTGAACGTCCGCTCCGAGTATAAGTCACGGTATTCAGTTGGTATATATGAAGAAAACACAGCCACGTCCAAGAGTTGAACCGACATTAAGAAATCAGAAGACAAAATTGGTTTGGGCATAAGTTCGGCATGAATAAGTAGAGCCACACCACCAGAGGGTCTTCCTCTCCCCCTGGACAATCCAGGTACACCAAACACTTCAACCCAACCATTAAGTTGCAGTAGGGCTAGTCCCTCTATCGAAATGCTCCTGTAGACAAAGTACATCACAATCCGCCATGAGCTGACACGAAAGAGGATTTTTATTGATCAGTGCACCATTTATATTCCAAGAAGTAATTCTTAGAAATTGACTCATTTTAATAGTTTCTGGGCTATAGGGCACTTATACGTATAACATGGGTGGTCAGTTTTACCACATAGTGCACACTTCATGGCAAGCTGACAGGGACTGTCTTTAGAGTTCTTATGTAGACCTGCACACTGAGAGCATTTCTCTAGATTAACACAGTTAGCTGAAGTGGGGCCAAATGCTTGGCATCTATAGCACTGAGGGGGCAGAAACTTGTATTCGGCAACAGGAAGCCGCTGATAACCTATTTTAGGAGGACAGTCTATCGCTTTTTGTAGGTGTTCTCTAGTTTGAAACTTTATAAACTTTGAAAGATCTTGATGGCAAGTATTTGCAGCACTTCTGTACAATTCTGTAGGTAACTCTGAATGTCAGCAGTCGATGTTCCTGGGGGAGTACGCCGAATAATGCCAAAATATGAGCTTGATTTTATTTTAGCATCTGCTTCTTGATTAGAGTTACTAATAGCTTCTGCAAGTGCCATTGCGTGAGTTTTGTTAGACACGACAACACGCCATTCATCCTTCTACGGCTTCAAAATAACAATACTTGACCTAGATTGCAAGCTAAAGAATCTAAAAAAGTCTTGCGGGCATTCGGACTGTCTAGATTTTTGGGGGGATTCTTGACGATCACAGTATAAGTTGGCTTTTCAGGTACTATCATAGGAGCAGAATGCCAAGGGACTGTCTTAATACTTTGTTGTTTGGCATAACCTTTAAATTCCATATAGAATTCGTTTAACTTAAAAGTCAGTGTGGCCGTAGTTTCCCCCGGAGCCACAGGCACTTAATCCAGTTCGAATATGAAAAATCAGGACAGACACCTTTTTCTCGTCACACAAATCAAATGCTCGCACAATATCTATGACGGTGTCGCTAACTTTCTGTCGATCAGTAGGCCGCGTTGACATTGCGAAAGCCTATAACGTGTTCTTAGCCTCAACAACTTCTTCCCCTTATAGAAATCGCAAGCGATTTTAGTGATAGAGTCTGTGGTACATCCTACTTTTCTTGTCGCAAAATAAAGTTTAATACTGCATTCAATACAAGTTTCTTGTTTTTCCATAAAACAGTTCGTGGTAATGAAATTGACTCATTTTAATAGTTTCTGGGCTATAGGGCACTTATACGTATAACATGGGTGGTCAGTTTTACCACATAGTGCACACTTCATGGCAAGCTGACAGGGACTGTCTTTAGAGTTCTTATGTAGACCTGCACACTGAGAGCATTTCTCTAGATTAACACAGTTGGCTGAAGTGTGGCCAACTGCTTGATTTCTATCGCACTGAGGGGGCAGGAGCTTGTATTCGGCAACAGGAAGCCGCTGATGACCAATTTTAGGAGGACAGTCTATCGCTTTTTGTAGGTGTTCTCTAGTTTGAAACTTTAGAAACTTTGAAAGATCTTGATGGCAAGTATTTGCAGCACTTCTGTACAATTCTGTAGGTAACTCTGAATGTCAGCAGTCGATGTTCCTGGGGGAGCACGCCGAATAATGCCAAAATGTGAGTTTGATTTTATTTTAGCATCTGCTCCTTGATTAGAGTTACTAATAGCTTCCGCAAGTGCCGTTGCGTCAATTTTGTTAGACATGACAACACGCCATTCATCCTTCTACAGCTTCAAAGTAACAATACTTCAGCTAGATTGCAAGCTAAAGAATCTAAAAAAGTCTTGCGGGCATTCGGACTGTCTAGATTTTTGGGGGAATTCTTGACGATCACAGTATAAGTTGGCTTTTCAGGTACTATCATAGGAGCAGAATGCCGAGGGACTGTCTTAATACTTTTTTGTTCGGCATAACCTTTAAATTCCATATAGAATTCGTTTAACTTAAAAGTCAGTGTGGCCGTAGTTTCCCCCGGAGCCACAGGCACTTAATCCAGTTCAAATATGAAAAATCAGGACAGACACCTTTTTCTCGTCACACAAATCAAATGCTCGCACAGTATCTATGACGGTGTCGCTAACTTTCTGTCGATCAGTAGGCCGCGTTGACATTGCGAAAGCCTATAACGTGTTCTTAGCCTCAACAACTTCTTCCCCTTATAGAAATCGCAAGCGATTTTAGTGATAGAGTCTGTGGTACATCCTACTTTTCTTGCTCGCAAAATAAAGTTTAATACTGCATTCAATACAAGTTTCTTGTTTTTCCATCGAACAGTTCGTGGTAACGAACTGTAAATAAGGAGTGACCCGGCTCAATAGTAACAGAAACTCTAAAAACCGGAATTTGGGTACCAGTAGATACATCAAAAGAATCAGATCTTTATGCTTATTTTAAATATATAAGTTTCATCAAGTTTAGTCTTAACTCATCAAAAGTTACGCGCCTGAGAAAATTCGTCTTATTTTTGAAATAAGGGGGAAACAACCCCTAAAAGTCATAGAACTTTAATGAAACTCACACTATCAGATTCAGTGTATCAGAGAACCCTACTATAGAAGTATCAAGCTCCTTTCTGGAAAAATGTGGAATTTTATATTTTTTTGCCAGAAGAAAGATCACGGATATGTGTTTATTTGTTGTTGTTTTTTTTTGTTTTTTTTCCATGGGTGATTATATCGACCCTGTAGTCCTAGAATATCGTGATAGGGCTCATTGGAACTGAAATTAAAAGTTCTAGTTCCGTTTTTGAGTAACCAAATCTGATAAATATGTCTTTGAGGATGACTTAGTCCCCCACAGTTCCCGGGGGAAGGGTAAGGGAGATAGTAGTTTAAGGGAGATAGTAGTTTAAGGGAGTTATGAACTTTGCTCTATGTTTACCTATGGTATTGGTTGATGGGAATTATACAGACGTTTTCAGGAGGGATTTTTTTCTGGTGGGGGGGATGAGGAGGGGTTTACGGGGGAGGATCATTTCATGGAGGATGTTTCCCTGGGGGAAGGATCTGTGAAGGGGTGCCGGATTTTCCAGCATTATTTAAAAAATGGTCAAAAATTAAATAAAAAAAACAATTTTTTTCAACTGAAAGTAAGGAGCAACATTAAAACTTAAAACGAACAGAAATTATTACATATATGAGGGGGTTCGACCCCAAGTCAATACCTCCCTCTTTACGCTACAGTTTTTTTTAGTACTTTCAAAAGAGCTATCTATTCTAATTAGCCGGCCTTTGTGATTCAGGGGTGTGTGATTCGAACAAAGTTTGAACTTAAGCGTAAAGGGTGAGGAATTGACTAGAGGGTGAACTCCCTTATATAAATAATAAAAACATACGAATATAAAAGTTCGTTACGTAAATTAATTCGTAAGTTGCGTCAGAACAAAACTTCGAGAAAGCCATTTAGCTAAAGAAAAGTAAAATTAATATGCAAATTTCGTTTTAATCATTCGTGTACGGTGAGCCAAAATCAAAGCTGCAATAAGTCAAAAACGTTCAGACATTAAATAAAAAAAAAACAAGTTTTTTTAACTGAAAGTAAGGAGGGACATTAAAACCTAAAACGAACAGAAATTATTCCGTATATGAAAGGGGCTGTCTCCTCCTCAGTGCCTCGCTCTTTACTCTAAAGTTTGACTCTGTCTCACAACTTTATTTTTTTAAACAATAAAGAACTTTAGCGTAAAGAGCGAGGCGTTTAGGATTAGACTGCCACTTTCATATACGGAATAATTTCTGTTCGTTTTAAGTTCTAATGTCGCTCCTTACTTTCAGTTAAAAAAAAACTTTTTTTTTTTTTAACTTCGCTAAAGAATGCACAGAGCCAGACACGAATAAGTGAGGGAAGCGTAGTTTTTTGCTACCTTATCCCAGTAGTTTAAGGAAGATACCACTCCCGGCAGGTGCGACGGCCCTTGCCACAAAAAACTCCCCTCTACTGCTCGCTTATTAGAAATAAGGCACAAATGGTTCAACAATAATAATTAGGTCAAGTCAGGAAATATAATCCCTTGCCAAATATTGTGCAAAGCTTTTACTTCACTGAGACTAAATTACGAAACTTACCAATTTAATGATGTTTGATTATATTGTGAAACTTGCTAATTTAATGATACTCGTAATATATATATATATATATATATATATATATATATATATATATATATATATATATATATATATATATATATATATATATATAGGGTCAAAGTATCAGAAACCTCGCTTCCATTCTTCAAAGTTATACTCGTGTCGCTGTTATTTTGTATATTTACATTTATTTTCAAGATTATTCGCTTTCTAATGATGCTTCTTGGATTTTAGGAAACTAATCAAAAGCTGTTCGTGACATTTGAATAATAATTGCTGCTTGTCTAAAATATATTTGTGTCTTAAAGGAAAGTTTGCTGTTGTAATGGCTGATCCTCCCTGGGATATTCATATGGAACTGCCTTATGGTACAATGTCAGACGATGAAATGAGACAATTAAATGTACCAACTCTACAAGATGAAGGTTTAATTTTCCTCTGGGTCACTGGAAGGTATTTTACCTATGTCTCTTTTCTGTTTAATTTTTTTTCTATCGTTACATTTTCTTTATTTATCCTTTATTCGTTTTTGGACTATTAATATTTTCTGTTATTTTATTTTTTGCGCTTTTTTATTCTTCAGTTTTTGCTTTTATATTAATTAACTGTTACTTTCTCTGATTTATCTATAGTTTTTTACAGAAAGATTTGTTGCATCATCTATGCCGATGATGTGTAACTAATTTTGTATTTATCTCATTTAATTTATTTAATAAAGTGCATGTCCTGGGGAAGCTTTCCCTTTTATATTCAGATATTTAGGATTTCTCCCAAATTTTCACTGTAGTTTTTCTTCAAGTGTACTTTATGCTCAGACCCCCCCCCCCTCCCCCCACCGCTAAAAAATCCAAAGTTGAATATTTTTTTTGTCCAAAAAATCAAAGAATTTAGATGATTTTTACGGCTTTCTACGGTTTCTTCGGGTTTAACTGAATATCAATGCGGCTTTAAAAGGATTTATTTTCTCTAAGGAGAGTTCTAGTGAATTATCCCATTTTGGACTCATATTTAGTATTCTACGAACTCATATTGTATGTACACCTAAGTAAAGAGTTGTTTTTGAACTTTTACTTTTTAAATACTGTCAAACAGTTCGTGGTAACGAACTGTAAGTAAGGAGCGACCCGGCTCAATAGTAACCTAAACTCTAAGAAACAAAATTTTTATACCAAACGAATCATTATTTTAAATATATAAATATATAATAATTATTTTAAATTTATAAGTTTCATCAAGTTTAGTCTTACCCATTAAAAGTAATGCGCCTGAGAAAATTCGCCCTATTTTCGAAAAGATGGGGAAACACCCCCCAAAAGTCCTAGAAGATTTATGAAATCAAACCATACGTTTTAGCGTATAAGAAAACCCTACTGTAGAGGTTTCAAGCTCCTATCTGCTAAAATATGGAATTTTATATTTTTTTTGCCAGAAGAAAGATCACGGATGCGTGTTCATTAGTTTTTTTTTTCTAGGAGTGATTGTATGGACCCAGTGGTCCTAGAATATCGCAGGAGGACTCATTTGAACGGAAATTAAAATTTCTAGTACTCTTTTTAAGCGACCAAAAAATGGAGGGCAATTAGGCCCCCTCCCACGCTCATTTTTTCCCAAAGTCACCTGATCAAAATTTTGAGATAGCTATTTTGTTCAGCATGGTCGAAAATATAATAAATATGTCTTTTAGGATTACTTAATCCCCCACAGTTCCCGGGGGAAGGGCTGAAAGTTATGAACTTTGCCTAATACCTACATATAGTATTGGTTATTGGGAAGTATACAGACGTTTTCAGGGGGGATTTTTTCTGGTAGGGGGGGGGGGGGGTGGGGGGTTACGTGGGAGGATATGTCCATTGAGGAATTTTTAATGGAGGAAGGGACATTGCTATGAAAAGGGCACCAAATTTTCCAGTATTATTTGAAAAACAATCAGAAATTAAATTTTAAAAAAACAGTTTTTCAACTGAAAGTGAGGAGCAACATCAAAGGTTAAATCGAGCAGAAATTATTACGTATATAATTGGGTTCACCCCCTAGTCAATAACACGCTTTTTACGCTAAAGTTTTTTTAGTCATTTCATAAGAGCTATTTATTATAATTAACAGCCTTTGTGATTAAGGGGTCATTCTTAAAGAACTGGAACCAAATTCGAACTTTTGCGTAAAGAGCGAGGTATTGACTAGGGGGCGAACTCCCTAATATATGTAATAAAGATATACGAATATGGAAGTTCGTTAAGTTAATTCGTAAGTTAGGTATATTTATTACTAATAAAAACGTTCGTAAATAAAATTAAACAACTTTCGAGAAAGCCATGTAACCAAAAAAAATTTAAATTAATATGTAAATTTCGTTTTAATTATTCATGTACGGTGAGCCAAAATCAAAGCTGCATTCGTTCAGAAATTAAATAAAAAAACAAGTTTTTTTAACTGAAAGTAAGGAGTGACATTAAAACTTAAAACGAACAGAAATTATTCCGTATATGAAAGAGGCTGCCCCCCCCCTCAGCACATCGCTCTTTACGCTAAAGTTTGACTCTTTCTCACAACTCTATTATTTAAAACAGTAAAAAACTTTAGCCTAAAGAGCAAGGCGTTGAGGAGGGGACAGCCCCTTTCATATACGGAATAATTTTTGTTCGTATTAAGTTTTAATGTCGCTCTTTACTTTCAGTTAAAAAAACTTGTTTTCGCATTTTATATCCCAAAAAAACAAGATTATAAACATAAAGCCTTTTGATTTTGAATAACTGATTCTGAAGGAAAAGAAAAGAGTCATTAAAGTAATGTCTGAAACCTTTAGATAAATAACACAAGAGAATGAGGCTCATATTATGTGCTCACAAGCAAGGTAAACAAGGTCAGAGGTATGAAGTTGTGTGTGTGTTGTTTTTTTTTTATTGTTATTATATACATCATGATTTTTATTATTATTGTCATTCGTTTAAAGTCGTAGAAATCCTCCAGTAGATATTTTGCATATAAAATTAAAACTAGTGACAATGAGATTTTACTAGCATCGATTTTAGATCGATAGTTAATCTATCGATTAACTATCGATTAACTATCAACTAGATCGATAATTTGCTATATATCTAATATATATATTGATTATATAATTAAAATGTAATTTGTTACTGGGTTTTAGTGTCTATTCTTTGACATTAGCCAAAACTCTGGAGTAAAAGAGCGCGATAGTCCAGACACCTTGATGAATGTAGATGACTGGATACATCAGCAACAAACATATCAGCCCTATAGCAAGAATTATCAGCAACTCTCTTCTCAGTATCAAAACAAGCAGGAATATCATTAACGTATTTGAAAAGAATTGTTAATCCAACAACATGGAGTGTTATGGCCATATTTTTCTATTATTTGAAAAGTTGGTTTTGCTTAAGTAAAAGTAGTCGGTTAATATTGTGGCCAAACGAGAGCGTATTTTTTTTACCATATTGCTTTATTCATTTTTCTATTTAGAGCAGTGGTGCTTGGTCGTGAATGCTGAGAACTCTGGGGTTATGACCATATTGCCCCATAACTCCGGGGCCTTTACCTTATTGCTTTATTCATTTTTCCGTCTAGGGCAATGGAGCTTGGTCGTGAATGCTTAGAACTCTGGGGCTATGAACGAGTAGATGAAATCATCTGGGTCAAGACAAACCAACTTCAAAGAATTATTCGAACTGGACGTACTGGCCATTGGTTAAATCATGGAAAAGAGCATTGCCTAGTAAATGCTATTTACCTCTTGTTTGTCTTTCTTGCAATAGCCTTAAGTAACTTTCTTGTTAATTTATAAACTACTGGAGATTTATACTGAATCAAGGATTTATTTTACAACTTCAAACGTTGAAAGATTGACGGTTTTTAGGGCATTACCACATTTTGGTCAATGTTGCCATATTAAACCGTGACATTAAATAAGCAAAGCTAATTAGTTAAATTTCATAATGATTTTTTTCCGTAAAAACTAGGATATTAACAACCTGTTGAATTCCACCCACAAGTACACCTAAGAATATGGGTAACTTGCAAGTGTGGAAACTGGTGCTATTGTCGACCGAAAAAGAATCTTATCTTCGCCATCTAGTGTTTGGTGACACGGCTTTTTTTCAAGCTCTGTAATTATTTTTGTGTCAGGAATCGAGATCAAAACTCTTTATTACCGTAATTTTACAAAAATACACTAATTAAATTTGTTATTCTGATTTTACGCTGAAAAAATACGTAGTGTCGCCTAGCGTTAGATGGCGTTGGCATGTTTTTTTGTTGGCGCTAGTGCCAGTTTCCATTCATATAAGCTATCTATACTCTTTGAGTACACCTTCAAAGCCAATTTACACCTTTGTAGTTTGTAGTGGTTTTTGTTCGTTTCAAGTTTGATTTGCATATTCAATTTGAGTTTCACTCGTTTTAAGATTGATTTATTCATTCACATTAATATTCATTGTATGTTTGTTTGCATTGATTGTTTATTTAATTTCTGTTCGTTCTAAGTTTCATTTATAGGCTACTTCAATAGTAAAATATTTTTTTTTCGTTTTAAGCTTGATTTTCATATTCAATCTAAGCATTACTTGCTTTAAGAGCTATTTATTCATTTATATTATTACTTGTTCTATGTTTTTTGCTATGATTGTTTATTTTATTTCTGTTTGTTTTGGGTTTCATTTATTCTTTAATAGTAATTTCAGGTCGTTTTGAGTTTGAGTTTTAACAGGTATTTGTATCTGCTGAGCTTAACTTGAAAATGACCTTCAATTTTCTTTAAAAAACTTATGTTTCGGAAAGTTTTTTTAATTAATTTTTGTTCGTTTTTGATTGCAAAAGTTTCAAGTTTTTAAAAATTCCTTATTTCAAAATCAAACTTAAACAAAAAATCAAATGTTCATCAAAGTATCAAAACTGGTATCAAAGTAACAATATCAAAGTGACAAAATGGGTTTGTGTCAACCTCGGAGTTTTTATTATCTGATGTTTGAATTTTTAACAAAATGGCTATCTCAAAATTATTATCGAATGGGTTTAGGGAAAAAGGGCGTGGGGGGGAGCTAATCGCCCTTCGGTCTCTTTTGACTCTTTAAAAGGGAACTAAAACTTTCTATTTTCAACCAAATGAGCCCTCTCTGAAGTTTATACGAGCACCCCTTCTATAAGAACCATATATACCCCCAGAGTATAACTTACGATGCCTGTCCCTGGGTCCTGGGGGGTTGTGTCAACCCCATAGTTTTAATATCTGATGTTTGAACTATTTGTAACAAAATGGTCGCCTCAAATTTTTATCGGATGGGTTTATCCATCCGATAAATCCAAAGGTGTGGAGCGTGGGAGGGGCTAGTTGCCCTCTGATCTATTTTTACTCTGAGAAAATGAACTAGAACTTTTAATTTCCATTCAAATGAGCCCTCTCTGAAGTTTATACGAGCATCCCTTTCATAAGAACCATATACGGCCCCAGGACATAGCTTACAATGCGTGCCCCCCGGGCTTAGCGGGGTTGTGTCGACCTTTGAAGTATTTTTTAAAAAATTGTTATCTCAAAATTTGTATCGGATGGGTTTGGGAAAAAATGGTGTTGGGTGGGGCTAGGGGCCCTCTGATCTCTTTTAACTCCTAAAACTTGAACTAGAAATTTCAATTCAAATCAGCCGTCTCTGAAGTTTATACGAGCATCCCTTCCATAAGAACCATAAATGTCCCCTGGGTTTAATTTGCAACGCCTGCCCTCGGGCCCTTTGTGGTTGTGTCGACACCTGAGTTTTTGTTATCTGACTTTTGAACAATTTTTAACTTAATGGCTATCTCAAAATTTTTATCGGATACATTTAGGGAAAAAAGGGCGTAGGGAGGGGGGGGCTAGTTGCCCTCCAGTCTCTTTTGACTCTCAAAAACTGAACTAAAACTTTCAATTTCCAATCAAATCAGCCCTCTCTGAATTTTTTATGACCATCCCTTCCATAAGAACCATATATTCCCCCAGGGCATAACTTACAACGACACATTGTTCAGCATAGTTGATTTCCAGACAGAAATTATGTTTTTGAGGAGGACACTCTCCCACAGCCCCCAGGGCAAGGGTTTTAAGTTATGCCCTGGGGCATATAAGGATTTTATAGAAGGAGTTGTCCTAGAAACTTCAAAAAAGCCTTATTCGATTGGAAATTCAAATGGCTAGTGCCCTTTTTAATAGTCGAAAAAGATTGGAGGGCAACTAACCCCCCTCTCACGCCCACCTTTTCCCCACACATCCAGTCACAATTTTGAGATAGCTATTTTATTCAACGCAGTTTTAAGTTCTGGTAATTAGGTCTTTGAGGATGACAACTCCCCCCCCCACAGCCCTCAGGGCAAGGGTTGTAAGTTATGCCCTGGGGGCATATAAGGTTTTTATAGAACGCGTGGTCGTAGAAACTTCAAAAAGGGCTCATTCAATTGGAATTGAAATGGCTATTTCCCTTTTTAATAGTCAAAAGTGATTGGAAGGCAACTAACACCCCTTCCACGCCCACCATTTCCCCAATCACATCCAATCAAAATTTTGAGATAGTTATTTTGTTCCACGCAGTTCAAAGTTCAGGAAGGTTTTACCTTTGAGCAGGACACTCCCCCCCCCCACAGTCTTCAGGACAAAGGTTATAAGTTAGGCCCTGGGGGGCATATAAGGTTTTTATTGAAATCTTTGTCGTAGAAACTTGAAAAAGGGCTCATTCGATTGGAAATTCAAAGGGCCAGTGCCTTTTTTAATAATTGAAAGTGATTTGAGGGCAACTAACCCCCCTCTCACGCCCAACTTTTCCCCAAACACTTCCAATCAAAATTTTTAGATAGACATTTTATTGAACGTAGTTGAAAGTTTCGGAATTAGGTCTTTAAGGATGACAACCCCCCCCCCCCCCCACACACACACACATCCCTCAGGGCAAGTGTTGTAAGTTATGCCCTGGGTGCATATAAGGTTTTTATTGAAAGCGTTGTCGTAGAAACTTCAAAAGGGCTCATTCAATTGGAAATTGAAAGGGCTAGTGCCTTTTTTAATAGTTGAAAGTAATTGGAGAGCGACTAACGCCCCTCTCACGCCCACCAATTTCCCAAACACATCCAATTAAAATTTTGAGATATCCATTTCGTTCAACGTAGTTGAATGTTCTGGAAATTATGATTTTGAGGATGACAAACCACCCAAACCCCTCAGGGCAAGGGATGTAAGTTTTGCCTTGGGGCATATAAGTTTCTTATAGAAAGTGTTTTCGTTGAGACTTCAAAAAGGGCTCATTCGATTAGAAAACCCTATGTTCTACACCCTATGCTTTCTAAAAGCCAGAATATAATTTGTACTTTACTGGAAAATAATTCTTTTAAATGTTTTCACTCATAACTTTAAAAAAATAAAAATTAATTAAGATTTTAAGGAATAAATATCAGCATATGTATATTAAACTGACAATGCATATTTTTTTCAGTAAATTCATTTGAATTTTTTTCAGTAAAGTACAAATTATATTCTGGCTTTCAGAAAGCCCCACTCAGATTAATTTCTGTTCGTTTTTAATTTGACTTATTTTAATTTTTGTTTGTTTTGTGTTTCATTTATTTATTGATACTGATTTGTGGTAGTTGTATGCTTGGTAGATTATTTGATTCTATTTTTGTTCATTTTGCGTTTAATGGAGTTCCTTACTTTTTTTTGAAAAAACTTATTTTTCGCAAAAAGTTTTTTTGATTAATCTATAAGAAAAAAACGATATTGAATCCTGATTATTAGTACAGGCAAATGGAGGTTTGACCCGAAACAAATTGCAACAGAAATGATTCTTACACCATCTTGTAGAAAAAAAAAAACTGAACGACATATCCATTTTTGCATATTCTGAGTCGACGCAAAATAACGGTTTTTTGGCTTTTAATGCGATTTTTGTTACGTTTTCCGGAAAAAAATATAATTTTAGTATCCGACCGTTTTTCTTGAAATGAAGTATGATTCTGATGCAGAATGACAAGCTGAGACAGAAAATGAAGTCCGATTGGGTGTCTGGTGCAAAACAAAAAGTTTCACTATCATCAATATGCGTTGCGGTAATTTTTGTAAAGACAATCAATCGGCACTTGTTATTCAACAAATGATCGGTTGTTCGTAAAAATACCTGAACTAGGCACTAGTATAAGACACTTCGAAGGCTAAGTAATGCAATAAAAATGAAAATCTTCACATTCATCACTCAGTGTTTTAAAGATTTCAAAGTTTATTCCCAAGATTTGACTGAGAAATCAATTAGACGAAGACCTCAAGTAATGCCAGAAAGTCGAGTAGAAAACTAGTTCCGGTCAGTGACAGTCATAACCTTTATTTAAATTCACCATCTACTCCGAGAAAAAATTTTATTCGAAATTCCGCCATCTAATAGTCGAGTAATACTTTCCGGTGAATCTGCTAGTGTTCAGATGAATGATTAGCGCAGGTAAGAGGTCGGATTTTATAATGGTGGTTTGGAACTGAATACTTTAAAAGTTTAAAGTATAAATTATTTTACTTTACTGCTTTGCGTCAAATTATTTTATTTTTCATGTCAGTTTAATTTTTTTGTTTTTTTTTTTTGTTTTACAGCGACATCTATTGAGAAGACAATTGTCCCCTGAAATACACCTTGTACCAACAGGTGACCTCATCATCACGACAGGTTAACTTTAAAAGTAGTTGCAATAGAAGTAGTAGTAGTAAATGTTGCACTAACAGTAGCGTTAGCAGTAGTGTGCGCATATTGCCTTTTGATGAGACGATATTTCCCCTTTAAGCATTCTCTGAAAGTTCCAACTTAATACCCCAATTAATTCTTGAGCTAGGCTAGTTTGACGCTGTGCATGCACACAGCGTCTTTGGATTTAGTTCAACTTTCCCCTCAGTATTGTAAATGGAGAAGTATGATAGTAGTAGCTCAAGTAGTATTGGTAGCATGCAAATATTGTCTTTTGATCATATCCCTTATCATTCCCTGAATTTTCCCAATTAATATACTTACTTATTCCTGTGTTTCACCCTTTTGACAATCTGTGTAAACATAACGTGTTTTCATTTAGTTCAACACTTTCCTCAACATTCTCTGTAAGGCTCATTTGAATATCCCTCGTCTTCTTGGAAAGTAAAGTTCAAACAAACATAGCCCTCTCAATAACGTATCCATGTGCAACAATGAAGTAATTGCCTTGCCTATAGCCGTTGTCTTGAAGACTTTGGGGACGTTGACATCCCTATAGACATTATTACTGGACCTTTCAACAAGGCTGAACAAAATAAATCTCTTAAAATTTCGATCAGATATGTTTTGCTTAATAACTCTTTTTTTTTTTTATAGCGAGATGTCTACTCAGTTGGAGCACTGCAGAATCTGCAAAATAAATGTCGAATACGACTCACATTACACGATTATTACACAGAAAGGAGCTGCCGGAATTAACCAATCTAGTCAGATGCGAAGGGATACCGTTGTGGTCACTGCCGGACAGAAGGTCCATGAGTTATGCAGAAAAAATTATACACACAGGCGTAACATTGACAATGACACTCAAAGGCGAAAGGATGAGTGGCTAGCTAAAATTTCCACTGCCAAGTGCGAGTTGCGGTCGAGTACTTCACAGTTCAGGTTTAACGAGTGTTGCTTGAACACGGTTCTTGAACGCGAGGTTCTTGAACACGTGTATGCGCCCAATACTGTTCCCCACCTTCTCAGCGGAAAAGCGATCGCTAGAGCAGTACGTGGACATTTACTTATTGACGCTGCGCTACACGCCATTCTGCTTTCTGAGGTTTTTGCCGACAACCAAGCTAGTGATGATGAGCCAAGACTACAATCCGAAGAAATTGTGGAACTCAGAAACCTATACGAGAAACTGATGAATAAGGAAGTAGTTGCTGAGGTTGCAGAAGGCAATCCTTCCTTAGAAAAAAATACAGGAATTCATCAGCAGCAAGAGAAAAAAACTGCTCCAGTGTCGAACATCAAAGCTTTGGTTCCAGTATTTGGACATGATTGTGATTCTACGAAACTTTGTAAAAGGAGAACGAACTGGGTCATGGGAGCTCTATCTGAAGTCTACCTCAGACATGTTACCTTACCTGGCGGCTGCAGGACACAACCACTATACGAAATCATGCCATCTTAACCTCCAACGAATGGACAAGCTCCAAGATATCCATCCTACGGTTTACCAGGCTTTCCAGAGTGGCATGCATGTAGTAAGACGTTCTGATAGATTCTGGGCTGGACTCTCCACAGATCTTGTCATTGAGCAGGAGCTTATGCGCTCTCTTAAAACCTGTGGTGGCCTTACCAACGGCAGCGGCATGACAGAGGCTCAGAGGTCCTTATGGGTTTTGTCGCGACCAGTCTGCTCTACAGTAAACCTTCTGATGGAACGTATCTCACAAATTCTGTACGTTACAAGCGATCAGCACAAGGAGATGTCAGAGCCGATGCAACTGAGATACTGCAAAGATACGCAGACGATTATCGAGTTTCTGGAAAGGGGTTCACCATTTGAGGGAGATGTTCAGTTAAGAAGCATAGCAAATGGTCTAACTGCCTATCCGTCTGCCAACGTTGATTCTGCCAAAGATGTTGGCATAAAAGTCATTGACGCCATGTCTGTACAGGTGGTCTCTGACTTTGTTTTTCGACGAAAATAACCGGAATTCCTGATTACCACAACGCAAAGCCCACGGGTTTACTGCACACGACGAGACCCGACTCTTCTTTTTCAGAGGTTTATCATGATCACGAAAAGGATCAATCTTACGGAAACTGAGTACTTTCAACACGAACTGTGTTCCTACCCAGCGTCACTTTTTGACAGCTCCTGCATGCTCCGGACTGCGAACAAACAAGAACTTGCAAAGGCCATAGCCCAGGCGTGCAACCTTGAGAAGCATTCATTTCCCCTCCCCGAAGGCACTCGATATATCCTAGACGGTGGAGCTCTGCTGCACAGGATACCATGGACAAACAATGAAAGATACCTGGAGATTCTAGACCATTATGCAACTTACGTGACAGGAAAGTACCCTTCTGCCACTATCGTTTTCGACGGCTACGATGGTGGGGCTTCCATAAAAGATATGGCTCACTCGTTGAGGAGTCGTACAGTTGGCCGTGAGATCTTCTTCACAGCAGATATGCAGCTCAAGCTGAAGAAAGAAGAGTTCTTATCTTGCAAGAAAAATAAAGCCAGGTTTATCTGCGCTTTGGCTGATCATCTCCGTGCAAAGGGTGTCTCTGTCTCCCAGGCATCAGGTGACGCAGATGTCCCGATTGTGGAAGCTGCTGTTGCCTCTTCACGGTATCACGACACTGCCGTAGTTGGGGACGATACCGATCTATTGGCTCTCTTATGCTACCACTGTGACTTGTCAAGCAAGAAACTATTCTTCGCACTTGAGCCAAAGTCGAATAAAGCTCCCCGAATATGGGATATACACACCCTGAAAGAGAAACTGGGACAAGATACTTGTCATCTGATCCTTTTCGCTCACGCCCTGTTAGGCTGTGACTCTACTTCGCGAATCCACGGTATGGGAAAAGGTCTTGCACTGAAGAGGCTGATAGAAGACAATGATTTCCGAACATCAGCTGCAGTGTTCATGTAGAATTCCCCTTCGAAGGAGGAAATCAAGACCGCTGGTGAAGACGCCCTGCTGATCATATACGGTTCGTCGAAAGGAGGGAACTTGAACAAACTCCGCAGAGAAGTTTTTGAAAAGAAAGTGACAACGGCAAACTCTTTTGTTCACCCAGAACATCTGCCACCAACTTCTGATGCAGCCAAGTTTCATAGCTATAGAGTTTTTTATCAAGTTCAGGTATGGACCGGGGAGCCTGATCCGGAACTGAAAGCCGAGGAATGGGGATGGAAGAATAAAGATGACTTCTCGTACCCATTAACAACTGACCTCCCACCAGCCCCGCGTATGCTCCTAAAGATCGTGAAGTGCTCCTGTCGTGTACAGTGTAGTTCAGCGAGGTGTAGCTACTTTAAAAACGGCTTAGTTTGTACTTCAGCATGCAGAACCTGCAAGGGAACAATGTGTTCCAACTCCCCAAAAATCGACAGCAACAATGATGAAGAGAACCTAGAACCCTAGTCGTTAATCCATTCCAAATGAAAAAGTTGTGAAACTAGTCGGAATCTGATTCTCTATTTTGTATTTTTTATAAGATTGATTCTATTTAATAGACTGTGAAGATTAGACACTATGGGTTGACCCTAAATTGTATACGAAGAGTGTTTTAAGTGTGATTTACGATACTGACCACTGAAAACCAGTTCGGTTTGTAATTCACTTTCCCTAATTATTTTCTAAAAAAATGTAGATCATTCATTAATGATTACGATTTTTTTTTCTGGTTCAGTGAACAACCTATTTGATTCTATTTTCGGTCTCAGCTCGTGATTCTACGTCAGAACCACACTTTCATTCAAGAAAATCGGGCTACAACGAAAATTGTATTTTTTAGGCGAAAAAAGTCGAAAAAATACAGTTACTTTTTTTATGGTGCTTCTTACGCTAAATCCGACTTCGTTTTCGGTCTCGCCATGTTATTTTGGGTTAGAATCATACTTCCGTTCAAGAAAAACCGATGTCCACGAAAATTGCGATATTTATTCGAATAACGAAAAAAATAGCATTAAAAGCCAAAAAACGGTTATTTTGCGTCGACTCAGAATATGCGAAAATTTATATGTTGTTCAGGTTTTTTTTCTCTACAAGATGGTGTAAAAATCATTTCTGTTGCACTTTGTTTCGGGTCGACCTCTTTTTGGAGCTCATTTTCCTGTACTATATGTTGTCTTACATTTTATTTGTGTAATAAGAATATTGCATTTTTTCACATTTTATTGACGGCTTTTTTTTTACATTATATGACGGCTTTATTGTTGGTTTATTTTTGGTTTATTTTTTATTTTCATTTTGGTTTATTTTCTTTGTTCATTTTTGGTTTAATGGAGTTCTTTACTTTTTTTTGAAAAAACTTATTTTGTGCAAAAAGTTTTTTTGATTAATCTATAAGAAAAAAACGATATTGAATCCTGATTATGTTGTCTTACATTTTATTTGGGTTATAAGAATATTGCATTTTTTTACATAATTTTTTACATTATATGACGGCTTTATTGTTGGTTTATTTTTGGTTTATTTTTTATTTTTTATTTTTATTTTTTATTTTGGTTTATTTTCTTTGTTCATTTTTGGTTTAATGGAGTTCTTTACTTTTTTTTGAAAAAACTTATTTTGTGCAAAAAGTTGTTTTGATTGATCTATAAGAAAAAAACGATATTGAATCCTGATTATGTTGTCTTACATTTTATTTAAGTTATAAGAATATTGCATTTTTTTACATTTTATTGACGGCTTTTTTTTACATTATTTGACGGCTTTATTGAAAGCCGTCAAAGAATAATATGCCTAAGAATTTAATTAAGTGTTAACTTGGTGAAGCAACATTTTAATTTTCTGTTGCTTGTACATATTTGTACATAAGACGACAAAATTGAAAAGTTTGGATATCTGAGGAATTCCACATTTTTCATGGAGCATCATATGCTTAAAGAAGATGGTTCTTTCAGATTACTGCAGCGAGCGTACCTCTGCAAGTGTACAATTCATTTATTGATGGTAGTGTTATAGATGGTTAATTGCATGGTCCTATATGTTACTAATTCAGCTATTTGTCATAAATTTGACTTGATAAAAAAAACTGTACTATGGCTTGTTTTTTCGGGTTTTTTTTACAATGAAAATATAAAAAAAGAGCCTTTTCAGTGAAATTCTGTAGCAATTGAACTACTCAGTGGTGCTAATAACAGATCTAAGGGTTCGGATGGTTTTTTGATGCTGCTACAGAGAAAATAAATTCAGGCTTAATAAAAGATATATTCAAGCTGGCAATATAGTTCAGATATCTTATCAAAGATTTTGGTCGTCTTTTAAAAAAATACTTTTAGTATTTGTAGATTTTGTATTAAAAGTTACAATTTTTGCAACATGACTGTGGGGTCAGAATTGTGCGAACAAGCTTAAAAAAGCCGAGTTTTCCATTTTTATTTTAATCTTTTAAATTTCAGGGAATAGTAAAGAGAGCATCATATGCTAAAAAAAGATGGTTCTTTCAGCTTGCAGTGGTGGGCTATTTTAATATTTGTTATGTCTTTGGTGATTATTACCCCTTTTTCCAGTTACCCCCTTTTTCTCTTCCCTCTTCTTCTACCTTTTGAGAAGAAGAAGATATATTTTCTTTGTTGGTTTCTTTCTTGTGATAAAGGAGGCGCATCGGATTCGACATCTCTGACGGTTTCGTTATAAGTTGATGCATATAAGTTGTATAATATGATAGATATTTATTGGCAAAAAAACTATTACAAACCCTAGTGCGCCGAATTTGCATTTCTTAGTAAAAAAAATACAATAACAACACATTGTTACCACTGTAATGAAGACACAACAGGTATCAGTCAGAAAATACAAAATAAAAGTCATAAATATAGCTGCTAATCTATATGAAACGTAAAAAAGAGCGTGTTTATACATTGATATTTTAGGAGTCGTATATCCTTGTAGTTCTATTTTCTAGGGATCTTCTCAAGGGGGTATCCATGATTTTGTTCAGGGGGGGGGGGTATTTTTGGGGTGAAGGGGGAGTGCTACAAAAAAACTTAAAAATGCATAAAAATTTGTTTATATGCAGTTTTGGTAGGTTTTTACGAGTAAGACATTAATTTCGGGAACGGGTTTAAACCCTGGACCCCCCCCCCCTCGGATATGGCCTAAGGTCTTCGTATGATTTGAAATTATCTCTTGTTTTCTGTGTGCGCATCTATAAATTTTCGCTTGAACAGTGAAAAATAACATGCCTAGGAATTTAGAATAAGTTAAAAGCCAATACAAAATTATATTTCTGCATTTTGCAATCAAGTTATTCTGTAGCATTATTTTCTACCGCATACATATTTACTGATTCATGTCCAAATGTGTCTTTATCCCTCTTTTGTATCAAGCTCTTTTAGCAGAATGTTGATGAAGAACCGTTGACTGAAAACTGTGGTTAGTAATAAAATCGAAAAAAATTACCTTTGCATCTAGACTGACTAGATTTTTTTTTTTTTTTTTTTACACAAATTATGTTCCTAGAAATTTCAACAAAGATTACGGGTATTATAGTTTTAGAAATTGTTCGGCTGTATTGATAGGCTAATAAAAATGGTAAAAATTGGATATAGGATAGGTTAAAATAGGATATATAATGATTATGATATAAATGGGATAAAATAGTTATAGGTTAGGTAGGATTAAAAACCTCAAAAACTCTGGAGTGCTATACAAAGAGACCGAAAAGGGGGAGAAAATTATAAATTTTCAAAAAGTATTGCTAATGGAGATGGTCTTGACCAAGATTTTAAGTAGGGAAGAGGGGTGATGGCATTTTTTTGTCTTCTTTCAGTTTCTGAGGAAAGAGGACGGTAAAATCTCTTCCACCTCTCCCTAGTGCTGCCCTGCTAATAAACGCATAGTTTGAACTGAATAAATGAAATTTACGATGAAGTTTAAGTAATCTCTGCTTTTTAATCTACTTTGTACATATGCCTTATATTTTTTTTTTTTTCTTAAACATATTAATGTTATAGGTCGGAATGAAAGGAAATCCTAAGAGTATAAACCGTGGCTTAGATTGTGACGTCATTGTGGCAGAAGTTAGAGCCACGAGCCATAAGCCGGATGAAATATATGGCATAATCGAGAGGTTGTCACCAGGAACTAGGAAGATAGAGCTTTTCGGGAGGCCACACAACGTGCAGCCTAACTGGTAAAAAAAAATTCATTACTATAAAGAAATGAAAAATGGTAAATTTTTCTTTAAGTGTGTCTACTGTAGTGTTACGCCGGGATGATGCTAATTGGGATGTTCACGATTTCAATGTATGGAGTCTCATATTTTAGGAAAGGGAGGGGGTGATTCATAACAGGGGTGCGTCAAAAGATGTGGTTGAATTATTTGGGGTAAACTATGACAGAAAGTTATATTTACATAGTAAAACAGTGCCCCCTGGATTCGATTTTGCAAACAGTTTAGTGATACATATTATCTTTGGAATTGATCTGTTTTTAAATTTTTCTATTTTTGGCTTCTTTAGTCTATTTTTCTAAAATTCTCCAGAAAAAAAGGCCTTCTCATTTACCAAGTTGATTTCGACTTCCATGTTGATTTCACAAGCGATTCCCACGTTTATATGTTGGGTATAACTTTCTTATCTGTCGTAAGTGCATTCTCTAAAGAAAAGAAAAAATAAATATTGTCCATTGTATGAAAGGATCAAGATCCTGCAGAGTCATTGCTGACGCAGTGATCGCTGGTGCAAAGGTATCAGATCGAAGTTTCAGTTGCTGGGCCTTTTTTAGAGGGGTAAGTAACAAGTCTGTAGTCCAACCTCGGTGCAGTAGGGATCCCCGGGCGCCGTATTACAAAGCAGAGTCTCATTCCATTTCGCTACTTAAGGGCGTTATCCAAGGGCGTAGGCAGCATCTTGTCTAGGGAGGGGGGGGGCGGGAGGGGGGAATCGAGATTCTATGATGGATTGGGGATGAGGTTATATCGGTAATATCTTTTAATTCTTTTCATTCAAACCCATTTGAAATGCCGCAAGGTAGTGTTGTGTACAGAGTTGCCACGACGGTCAGTGCCTAAATTGCTTAAATTGCCCATTTTTGTGTTCTAAATAGCGATTTCTGGTGCTACATGGCTTGCGCCACGGCCTGGTGCGTGTCGCGGCCTGTTTCACGACACGCGCATGGTCTGTTTAAGGGTACTTGGATTAATAATAGGTCAACATTTTAATCTTTTTTGCCTGGTTATTTCAAACTTAGCGCCAATCTTTCGAAACAACTACGGCAAAAGGCGGCCCGTCCTTGTTGTTAGTCTCTCTGCCTTTTTTCAAAACATCAAGTCACATTACACTACGGTTAGATAACAGTGTTATGTTCTAAGAATTCAATTCAAAAGTTTAACCATTAATTGGCAGGGTGAGGTCTCTCAGACCCCAGCGCTAAGTTTTTTATACTACTAGGAGGCTGATATCTCGTGTATTCTTCGGACCAGTTGAGTACTAAAGTTCGGTAAAAGAACATCTCGAAATCACTTACAGGTACGTAGATACAGGGCTCTGGGGTCTGACAGACCCCATCCTGCAGTTTATGTAACTTTTTTGTGGCTTAGCAGAAAAAAAATCAACCTTAGTTTTTACTAGCTTTTTAGAGAACCAATTAGTTTTATTTCAACTTATTCAAGTGTCCTCCATTCGAAAGAAAAAAATCTTCGTTTTTACTAGACCCTTTTTAGTTCAGTTCTCTTAGTAATTCTAATTTCCTTTGATTTTTAGAGCTGGAAAAGAGTATTTATAGCTAGAATATGGTCTCCAATGAAACAACCTGAAACGTATTTGAAACAAGTCAACGTTATAGAGATGCGAGCCTTTTTAGACCTTCTGTATCTCTCTAGAGTATTCAAGTCGGGCAGTGAAGATTGCGAATGTCTCTTTGCAGCTGATAGAACTGGGCGGGACATTTTTCACGCTAAGATGAGCCTGATGCGATTCTAGTTTCAGGAACGCTGTCTTCGGTTCTATGATAGGAACGCATGTCACGAAAGAGACGGATCTCTAGCTCCCATCAAAGAGGTTTTTGACCTCTTCATCGGAAACTGCAAAGCAAATTACTCACCAGGCGAGTACTTGGCGATTGATGAAATGCTAGTTGCATTTAGAGGACGGTGCAAATTTAAGAAGTAAATTTGTTCTAAACTGAATAAGTTTAGATTCAAGATTTAATGTACAGCGTTCTTGAAGACATTGATGAGTTCTTGACTGGAAAGGAAACACCTATAGTTGAAATCCATAATGATTCAGTTCCAACGTGAACATTACCCTTGTTGACCTCTTGAAGAGCTGGAACACCAACATCACAGCCGGCAACTTGTTCACGTCCATAGAGCTCATTGAAATGCTCAGACCGTTGCGAATGACATACGGAAACACGGGGAAAAAGAATGAAAGATAGATCCCCCCCCCCCTCTTTCCTTGCCAGTCATACAAGAGAACCTAACTCGTCCATCTTCGAATTTAGAGACCATCTGAACCTCGTATCATATGTTCCAAAGAAAAAAAAGCTGTTGTTCTTCCTTTGTTGATCCATGTTTCAGCAGCAATTGAACATGAGAGTAGTAAACCAGAGATCAGCATGACATACAAACCAACAAAAAACGGAGTGGACTCTCCAGACCAAAAGCTGTCCACTTACACGACTAGCCGCCGCACGAGAAGATGGTTCAAGAAGGTGTGGCATACGATCATGGACATAGGTGGAGTCAATCCCAATGTCATTCTGAGCTACTCAACGCCCCAGGAAAAGAGTTGACCCGAAGAAAAATGCGGATAGAGCTAGGACGATCCCTCATCGACCGGCAAATTAGGATCAAAGCAACCCCCCAAAGGATTCAACGAGCACTACGTAATTTGATCAAGAGCCATACATGATTTTTAGCTGAGAATGTTCCCCGTAAATTTTCTTCGGGTCCCAGTCACTGAAAAGGTGGTTGTGTCATTTGCCCCCTAAGCAAGGACAGAAAATCCAAATATACGTGCAGTTCGTGCCAAAAAAAAATATGTATGTATGGAATATACCAAGTTCCTCCGCCCGAAATGCGAATAGTGGAATGATTTTGGTGTTTTAGTATTTCTAACTGATATATCTAAATATTTCGTAAGCGAAATTGGGATAAATTTGCAACTGTATTTTTCTCGAATTTTTAAAAAGCGGGATTCCGCAGACCCCATCCTGCAGTTAGTGTGACTTTTATCCTCACTGCCAGTAAACGGTTAAATTGGGCGATATTAAATATTAAAATTGATATGTCTGTATATCGGACCAAAAATCAATATTGAACATCGAAATGTAAATATCGACATCGGAAATAATTTAGGAAATTTCTTTTTATTTCCAGCTTTTTCAACCATCTACCACTTTTTCAACCATTTTAACCCTCCAACAGAAAATTCCAACACGCAAAAAGTTTTCGTTAATATCTAGCGTAAATTTGAAGTTCTAGGGGGGGGGGGGGGGGGCCGGTGCCCCTCCCCCGGCTCCCAACACGTTGTCCAGTGGACAGTAAACAATATTTTAAAAGTCCAATATAATTTGCTCCATGCCAAAATGTATTTCAGAGCATTTTTTGTGCTGACGCATAAACAACACCAAAACTACTCATTAATGTTTTTAACCAATGAGTGATGCATTAAAATCGAAACCTAAACTATATATTCTTCCCCTTATTACGTAAGTCATAGACTTAATCGATTTAACCTATAAATGTCTCATATCTATTTTCTCCTGTTTCTTTTTCGTCTTATTTGCTCATTGTAATTGAAGTGATATTTTAATACGTTATTATAAGTTGTTTTTATTGCAGGGTTACTTTAGGCAATCAATTAGATGGCGTTCGCCTCATTGATCCAGATATTGTGAGAGCCTTCAGAGCCAAATATCCAGATGGCATTGTACCGTCAAGTTGATTTGTAATGAGCGCGAAGTGATGTATCAGCGTGAAACGTTAAATTTTCTCTAGGCCCTTTTTTTATGTGCCAATTCATTCAAAATAAATACATGAAAGTGAAATTAAACTTTTTTTCACAGTTTTTGTATTTTTTAAATAATCATAAAGTGTTTTCTTATTGTCCGTTGTTATTTTGTCAGCTTGAAAAAATATTGTTGATATCTTTTGAGTCATGAATATAAAGGTATGACATTATGGAAGGTACCGTGCAAAAAGAAACAACAAACAAACCGTAAGGGTAGTTTGCAATAAGAACTAACGAATATTTCATTTATGTGTACTTAAAAACTAAAATTTTCATCTAAATCGAAATCTTTTTGGTTTAAAAAAAACAAAAAACTGGTATCAACACGAAACTTTTTTGGTAATTGAGTAATTGATATACAAAGAAAAAACGAAAATAATCTATTCCATCATCCTAATATTATATTCACAGAAGCAGAAAAATAAACGGCGCAATTACGCTCATATTTCAGAATTATAACATGGTACAAAAGCGGTGATGACGGGACGCTTTGTTGTTTGGGAACATGTATTGCCGCTTTGCTAGGTAGTCTATGTCTGAGGAAATAATGAAGGGGGCGGGGCTATTTCGATGAGGATGTTAATCTAAATTTGGTGGCTCCACCCTAGTTGGTTCAAGATTTGACAGAGATTCTGGCGGTGTTCAGATAAGGTTTCAAGCTTAAAGCTCACAAGCTATCCATGATAAGGAACCTTAGATTCCCTATATTTAGTCACTAAGATCCAAAACTAAATCATCTCCAACATGTCAGACTCCCGGGATGTCAGATTGAAATGCAGTACCCAGCGACATTACACTGGAGAAGGGCTGACAAAACTTTGCAGATATGGAGGAGATGTTGGTTTTAGACCCTGTACCTTGAAAGAACTTTCAATAACGGGAATCCCAAATTTTCTCTTTTTACCATTCAATTCAATTTAATTTATTATTTGAATAAAAACATAGCACAAACATCAATAACAATAAAGATCCTAGAAGAGAACTTGTTAAGGACCCAAAAAAAATTAAAAGTGACACTGAAAAAAAAGATAGAAGAATAAAACATGGGTAATTAAAGCAAATTGGTTAAAAGTTGAAAGCATAGTCTTGACTTGTTTGTCCCCTCGAAAGTCAGAAATTATATGAACCCTGAGTAGCTCCTTTTTTGTGATGCCAGAAAAGGTGAGCTAAAATCAACACTATTATCAATAAAGGATAACGTTAAGGTCCATTTACAATCAGATTTCGCTAATGCCGAGATTTAACAAGTGTGAATTTGAGCCAACCAGAATTGTCATAGAAATTTCTGTTTGGCTAAAAAAATTTTATGAAAAATTTGACTGGATCAAATGAGTACTAGATAATTCTCAGTTTTAGTAAAATATCATTGTGACTGGGAACACTTAACCAATTTATCTATATTAACATTAATATCTGCTTTATTAGAATCATCTCAACTGTTATTAAGGATGTAACCTGCTAGCTTGGGATACCTTTAGAGTGTTTCTTAGCACGGAGAGCTCGCTCATTTACATGTTTCCAGCGATCTGGATATCCTACCACCAATTTGATTAGTTTTATAACTAACTTTTATTTGCTAATGCTGTTATTTTTACAAGTCCAATTCCGAGGTATCGTGACTTCAAATGTCAAATCGTTGTTACATTATCTTAAACATTGCCAGTTCACTTAATTCCTAAAACAGATAGAAAGTAATTCCATCAATCAATCAATTTTTTCTACTAAACAAAGTACAGAAAAAAAATGACCTACATTCTATTTCCAAATTCCGACCGGATTAAATAAGTATTTGCTAATTACCAGTTTTAGTAAAATATCGTTGTGAGTGGGCCTTCAGCGTGACCAAACTGTCTATATCTGCTCTATTAGCCTCTTCTCAGCTGTTATTAAGGATGTGCCCTGCTTGCTAGGATACCTTTAAAGTGTTTCTTAGCACGGACAGCTCGTCTACATATTTCCAGCGATCTGGATATCCTACCACCAATTTGATTGCCACAATAAAAAGCAAAACTGTTCCCTAAAGAATGCCTTGTGTTTCACCACAGTTAATACGTAGGCTATAAGAAAAGTTGCCTTGGTGCTTAGTTTTTTGCTTCCTATTAGCGGGGGAGTTAGGAACTATTCTGATCTAAACAGGTTCAGCACTAAATCCATCAGAGAGTTTTTTCAGAAGTCTAACAAGGTCAAATGCTCAGCGCAAGACAATTATAAACAGGTTTAATCGCATTCATGATAATTCTGACCCTTTCAAAATCTTACCAAGAAGACTCACCAGGTAATGTGTTTTAGAGGTACAGGGCAAATTTCCCAATTAGCCATTGAAGGATAATTTTAGCTTTCAGCGATTCAGTGAAAACTGTTCATATACTTAAAAATTAGGATCTTTGTTATAGAACAGATACCTGTAAAATCATTTTGAGTTAACTTTTATGGTATTGGGATCACATATCCCACCTTCTATAGGCCTAGGTATCGATCAGTCCTAGAAACAGCAATCTACATATTAGTAAGTGGCTTGGCCCTTGAAAAGTTGCAGCTAAATTTACTGGTATATCTAAAGAAGTTGAGCTGGTTCGCTGCGAATATATTGAGTTTTTTTCTATTTTTTCTTTGAGAATTTTCTGGAAGACATGGAAGATATTTAAAGTTTTTGGAACTTCATTCGTTAATAGTGCTAATAATGTTTGCATAATACTTTCATATGAGCTATTGGGCAGTATTAACTATTGACTCTTCCAATTTGAAATCAATCCAAGTGACTTCTATTGACATCATTCGTTCAAAATTCTTTTACAACTTCTTGCAATAAGTCTTTGAGAGATGATCTATCTTATTATTACATACTGTAGATGCTTTCTGTAGATGTAGATTTTTATTCCATAGATGCTTCTCAAGGATCCAAACCTTCCTGAATCCTAACTTCTTGTGTTGTTCTCTTCTACCTTCCTTAAGAGGTCTCTCTTTTTGTGCTGGCATACCTTTAATTTGTTGTCCAAATAAGACAGATAATTTTTAGTCATTATAATTTTCTTCACGTGGAAACCAGAGAAGGTGGATTTTTTCTTTAGTCTATCTTAGTCTAATTTTGTCTTCTCTGACACTCCTTGGGGTGCAACTGTACCAGACCATACACCTAGGTATAGATTCTGACAATACAGGATCCAAATTCAAAAAGTCCACAATTTGTAAATTGGTGAAAACTGTGGTAGTGTGATGAACGGTTACTTTTTCTTTTGTTGCATAATGAAGAGTTAAACGGTAACTCCCCCCCCCCTCCCCAGGAGAAATACTTGTGTTAAGCTCTTGATAGTGTTAAGAGACCTCTGTAAAGATTAAATCAAATTATGTGTCTTTGGCCAGAATTTTAATAATTTAGATTTTTTCAAGTACGGTCAAATCTTAACTCACTTGCCTCTCCATTAAAATGCCTCTACATTTAAAACGAGATGCAAATCAGAGACAGTAAAGAGCGATGCGGGCAAAATGTATTTTTTTTGTTTTCAGACAAGGGCACTTCGTATAGAAAGAGTTGTCGTATAAACTTCTAAAGGGGCTCATTCAATTGGAAACTGAAAGTTCTATTGTCTTTTTTAATAGACAAAAGTGATCAGAGGACAACCAGCCCGCCCCCTCCCCCATCATTTCTCCAAAACACATCCAATCAACATTTATAGATAGCCATTTTGTTCAGCGTAGTTGAAAGATCTAGTAATTATGTCTTTAAGGGTGACCCCCCCGAAGCCCCCGAGCCAAGGGTTATAAGTTATTCCTAGAGGGCATATAAGATTATTATTGAAAGACGGGTCGCATAAACTTCGTAGGGGACCCATTGGATTGGATATCAGAAGTTGTAGCACTCTTTTTAAGAGTCAAATTGATTGGAGGGCAAATAGCCCCACCCTCCATCACTTAGTATTTTCCCCAAATGCATGTGATAGAAATTTTGAGATAGCCATTTGTTAAAAAAAAGTCCAAAAATTACACAATAAAGCCTTCAGTGTTGACACAGCCCCCCCCTGAGTCTGGAGGTAACGGCTGTAAATTATGCTTCGGGGCTTTATAAGGCTCTTATGATAAAGGTAGTCGTGTAAACTTAAGAGGAGGCTCAATCGATTGGAAATGCAAAGTTCTAGTTCCCTTTTAAGAGTCAAGAGTGATGAAGAGCAACTAGCCTCCTTTCCCGACATCCTCTTTTCCCAAAAGTATATTATCAAAACTGCGAACTAGCCATTTTGTTCACAATAGTCCAAAGATAATTTCTTAAACCACATGGGCCTGACATCACATAAAGAAAGAAAAACGAGCAAAAATGGGGTTTTTATAGGCCAAATGAAGATACTGAAAAAACGAAGCGAATATTTCGAGAGGACAAACGAAATACTCGCTTTTATGGTTGTTAGGTAGTTGGTTTTAATTCTTTTAATTTTTGGCTTTTATTGATACATCGTTTCGTTTCGCGCTGAAGAAGAGAGGCGTTTGTCCTCTCGAAATATTCGCTTCGTTTTTTCAGTATATTCATTTGGCCTATAAAAACCCCATTTTTGCTCGTTTTTCTTTCTTTATGTAATAGTCCAAAGAGCAAGCAACAATGCCTTCAGGGTAGAAAAAAAAACAGAGGTCAGGGACAATGTGGTTGTAAGTTATGCCCTGGAGCGTATAAGGTTTTATGGAACGGTTGGTTGTTTAAACTTCGGATGGGGGTCATTTGATTGGAAGTTCTAGCGCACTTTTTAAGAGTCAAAAGTGACTGAAGGGCAACCAACCCTATAGAAAGAGAAAAAAAACTCGTGCTATCCTAGGAAATGATTGAGTCCAGAGTTTTCTTTCTTTGGATGCTTCTAAGCAGACGAAAGGGAGGGTGCAACAATAGTAACTTGCATCAAAAGAACATTGCACGTACAATAATCCTGCAAAACCAATTTCATACAAAATAACGTTCCTATGAGTTTTTGTTACCCGTATTTTTTTTTTCTTCGTTTTTTTTTACTAATTGATTATTTGCCATCATTTATTCCAGAAGTGGTTTATTCTTACTGAGCCAAACTTGTTCATTAAATTCTGTCTCTTATGGTTGAATATATTCATTCAAACCCGAAAAAAATATAAAAAAAACTGCAAAAAGTTTCGTTCTTATTAGTGAGAGGTATAGCTTCACTGAAGCTGGTTTTTTAGTAATTTTGCTGAATGGAGTCGGAATTGGAGTCGGCATATTGAAAATGTCTGGGGCTAGACTCGAACTCGGTAATAAATTATAAATCCAGTTAAAAGAACTTTTAAAACAGGGCTCTGGAGTTGGAGTTTTAGTAACTTTTGCTGAACGGAGTCGGAGTTGGCATATTGAAAATGCCTGGAGTTAGAGTCGAAATCGGTTATAAATTACAAAAGCTAGGAAAAAGAACCTTTAAAACAGGGCTCTGAAATAGGGGTTTTAGTTATTTTTTGCTGAATGGAGTCGGAGTTGGAGTTGGCATATTGAAAATGTCTGGAGCTAGACTCGAACTCGGTAATAAATTACAAATCCAGTTAAAAGAACTTTTAAAACAGGGCTCTGGAGTTGGGGTTTTAGTAACTTTTGCAGAACGAAGTCGGAGTTGGAGTAGGCATATTGAAAATGACTGGAGTTAGAGTCGAAATCGGTTATAAATTACAAAAGCTAGGAAAAAGAACCTTTAAAACAGGGCTCTGAAATAGGGGTTTTAGTTATTTTTTGCTGAATGGAGTCGGAGTTGGAGTTGGCATATTGAAAATGTCTGGAGCTAGACTCGAACTCGGTAATAAATTACAAATCCAGTTAAAAGAACTTTTAAAACAGGGCTCTGGAGTTGGAGTTTTAGTAACTTTTGCTGAACGAAGTCGGAGTTGGAGTTGGCATATTGACAATGGCTGGAGTTAGAGTCAAAATCGGTTATAAATTACAAAAGCTCGGAAAAAGACCCTTTAAAACATGGCTCTGAAATAGGGGTTTTAGTTATTTTTTGCTGAATGGAGTCGGAGTTGGAGTCGGCATATTGAAAATGTCTGGAGCTAGACTCGAAATAGGTTATAAGTTACAAATCTAGTTAAAAGAACCTTTAAAAAGGGCTCTGGAGTTGGATTTTTAGTTATTTTTGCGAAATGAAGTCGGAGTTGGAGTCGGCATATTGAAAATGTCTGGAGTTAGACTTAAAATCGATTATCAATTACAAATATAGTTAAAAGAACCTTTAAAACAGGGCTCCGGAGTTGGAGTTTTAGTGTTTTTTTGCTGAATAAGTCGGACATGAAGTCGGCATATTGACAATGTCTGGAGTTAGACTTGAAATCGGTTATAAATTACAAAATCTAGTTAAAAGAATCATTAAAACACGCTCTGGGGTTGGAGTTTTAGTAATTTTTTGCTGAATGGAGTCGGCATAGTGAAAATGTCTGGAGCTAGACTTGAAATTGGTTATAAATTACAAATCTAGTTAAAAGGACCTTTAAAACAGGGCTCTGAAGTACGGTTTTAATTATTTTTTGCTGAATGGAGTCGGAGTTGGAGTCGGCATATTGAAAATGCCTGGAGTTAGAGTCAAAATCGGTTATAAATTACAAAAGCTAGTAAAAAGAACCTTTAAAACAGGGCTCTGAAATAGGGGTTTTAGTTATTTTTTGCTGAATGGAGTCGGAGTTGGAGTCGGCATATTGAAAATGTCTGGAGCTAGACTCGAAATCGGTTCCAAGTTACAAACCTAGTTCAAAGAACCTTTAAAAAGGGCTCTGGAGTTGGATTTTTAGTTATTTTTTGCTAAATGGAGTCGCAGTTGGAGTAGGGCTATCGAAAATGTCTGGAGTTAGACTTGAAATCGGTTATAAATTACAAAGCTAGTTAAAAGAACTTTTAAAACAGGCTCTGTAGTTGGAGTTTTAGTAATTGTTTGCTGAATGAAGTCAGAGTTGGAGTCGGCATATTGAAAATGTCTTGAGCTAGAGTCAAAATTGGTTATAGATTACAAATCTTGTTAAAAGAACTTTTAAAACAGGGCTCTGGAGTTGGAGCTTTAGTAATTTTTTACTAATAGATTCCTTTTGCTCTAGAAAATCTGAATCCGAATGTTATATTACCGGAAGTCAACCCTCTCTTTTCTTTTCATCTAAGCTATTAAAATAAATCATTATTGTAATTAATTTTATTCAGCAGTTAAATCGATGTTTACAATGGTTTTCAAATATATGACATCGTATCTCTCCTCCTCGTCATCAATGCTAATCACATCAATTTCTGATGATGGCGTTATATGTAATCTAAGAAAATCGTCATTATTATCATCTTCCATTATTTCTATGTTCCTCAGAGGGGAAGATCATCATACAAACGTTCGTCGTCCTCTATGCACTGACCACCAGGACACCGCCACACCAAATCTTCGGAGCTGTAGAACAGTCTGTCTTCAGTGTAATACACCTCACACACCTCATCCAGATCATCACCCGTATTCACACAAAGAAGGAACTCTTCAGAGTTCGAGAGAGTCCATGTGTCCCATATGGTTTGCCCTTCTTGGACAGAATGCTCCTTCCACTCGTCCCATATCGTCTATCCCTCTTGAACATAGTTGGGACAGTCATATAAAAGAAATGTATTTTATGAGAAATAGGAACATTTAATGTATTTTTCTATTTGTGTGTGTTTTATTAGAAAAACGCCCCTCCTCCCATTATTGCAAAAATTAATCTTTTCTATAATTTCGTTGCACAAAATTGGAGTTCACAGTTAAAAAGTTCTATTAAGAGCTATTTTTATGGAAATGGTTCATTTTTGATCCAAAACTGCACTTTTCTGACTGAAGATGCAAAATTGAAACAGAGAAATATATTTTGACCATATTTTCCACAGATTAGTTGCAAAAATTAGACTTAACGCATTAGAAATTCTATTCAGAGCTATTTCTATGGAAAATGGTTCATTTTTTTATTGAAAACTAGGCTTTTCTGATTGAAGATGCACATTTGAACCAGAGTAATGTATTTTTGATCGTATTTTCTATAGTTTCATTACAAAAATTAGAGTTCACAGTTAAAATGTTCTATTAAGAGCCATTTTGTATGGAAATGGATTGTTATTTGAACCAGAACTACATTTTTCAGACAATGTGTCGGAATTATAGAAAATACGGTCAAAATATATTTCTCTGTTTAAATTGTGCATCTTCGGTCAGAAAACGCACATTTTTAGATCAAAAATGAGCCATTTCCATAAACATGGCTCCTCATAGAACTTTTTAAGTGTGAACCCCAATTTTTTAAAACGAAATTACAGAAAATAGGATCAAAACACATTTCTCTTATTCGAATGTGTATCTTCAATCAGAAACGCGATTTAAGTGGCATACTTTTCGTTTCGACTCTGATATTTTCGAGGGGTTTCAGGCTCTTTCTTCAAAATTACCGTAAATTTGTTTTCAAGTAAGATTTTACTACTAAAATAATCGTAACAATCCTGAATCAGGTAGAAAATGACAATACAAGCTAGAATTGCCTAGAATCCCATTTCGAGGTTCAATTCACGTCAAAACATGCAAAATAGGTGGTCCTTACATGGAATAGCTCACAAACGGTCTCGACCTCTATGCGGCTATTATTGACCTCTTGTGGTTGGTAAACAAGTTTAAATATTGGCAGATATTGCTATTGGTTTTGTATAAACGGATTTTGTTGGGTTAACTTAGGTTAGTTGATATTGAAATTGAGAAATATAAGCACATTAACATAAATATGCAGATGAATGATCAATTCATTGTAAGTTCTATTATCTCTTCTATAGTGTATTCTCATAATTATACTCTGCAAACTAAATCATGTTCAACTTTTTTTTAATTTTTCAATCATACAAATTAAATCATAATCAATTCATTTCCATTTTTTTTCAAATTTTTCAATTTTCAAGAATATTGACAATGGTCCTGATAAAGTGGTATTTGGAGGTGGGTGGGGGGGGGGGGATTTATACCCGGAAGGAATTTCTGTGGTGAAAATTTTCCGTGGAAAGCTTTCCTTCGACTGTGTTTGTAATTTTCCTAATTTTTACTTTCCATTGCTGCAGGTTGAATTTGTACATTTTCTCTCTTTTTTTGCAAGGCTACAAGCCAAACTTAACAATGAGGCTCAGGAAACATTATCAATTTATACAATAGTCTTGCGTGCCGACTTCTGATAATGCTATTTTTTCCCGCATTTGGTTTCTAACAGTTCTACGCCAAAAATAAAGCACCTAGAAATTCATCACATGTGTTCTCCTAGTTTTGGCCATTCGATCACCTGTTTCCGTTGTCGTAAGAGTGTGACGGATGTTTGTTGATATTTTGAAAAAAAAGCAAAAATTCCTCCTTTGTCTCCCTTTCTTCTTTTTTTCTCCCCAAATTTAGCTATGAATTATATTTTATAACAGTTTTACTTTCTAGAAACCACTTAAAAAGAATATATATTGATCTTTTTTCCATCTTAGGGATAGAAAATTCGATTGTGTTTTTAATTCTCCTAATTTTCATCGCTGCAGGTTTACTCCAATTTTTTGCAATGAAATTATAGAAAATACGATCAAAACACATTTCTCTGATTCAAATGGTGTATCTTCAGTCAGAAGAGCGTAGTTTTTGTTCAAAAATGAGCCATTTCTACAAAAACAGATCTTAATAGAACTTTTAAACTGTGAACGTCAATTTTTTGCAACGAAATTATAGATAACAGGATCAAAACACATTTCACTGATTCAAATGTGTATTTCCCAGGGAAATTGGGGCCCCTAGAGGGGGACATGGAGCCCTGGAGGGGAGCAGGGGGACCCAAACTCAAGCACAAGTCCGTTAATGGAAAACAAGTGTGCTTGGGAACATTACATTACAAAAAGGATACCTGATCGACTGAAGTCATTATCATTGTTTTGGGACTGAAACAAGTGTCATTTACCATCAAAACAACGAATGTGCTCGTTGCCATTAGAGTACAAAAAAGAATCTGTCCGTCTAGCAACCATCTCAAATCACTGTGGTATGGGTATTCTCGGAATGACGCCAAACAAGCACTCGGAAACAACGCATTGATAGCATTTGCTTACAATGTATTTCTAAGAACATAATAATATCATTGACTTGTTGGGTCAGTTGACTAACGCATCGTTCTTAAAATTCTCTGAAACATATCAAGAAATTCTTGGAAACAAAGAGTTGTTGGAATGATGCCAATAAATTCCTGAAGACATTTATCTCAAGGCGTAGCAATTGCATGTTAGCCTGGCACAAAACAGTGATGCTTAACACCAGGTGGCTTGCGCCCGGGAACAATGCATTGACAACATTTGCTTAGGATGTATTTCTAACGACATGATAATATCAATGACTTGTTGGCTCAGTTGACTAACGCGTCGTTCTTAATGGGAAGTCTTGGGTCTCATATTCAATTCCTGTACGAAACAAGAATTTCATAAATTCAATGGCAAAACTACTTAGTGACTAAAAAAAATTAGGTTGTTGGAAAAGAAATATGTCGCCACTGTGGTAAAAAATATCACCGTGTATGACTTTAGTTGGGCATATGGCAGCACTGGGGGAATACCCGTTCTATGTGGTCTTTAAAAAGTTTCTGTACCGGAATTCTATGGGGTAGGGCTTCGGCAATATTTGTATAGGGAATATTACTAATGTTTAATAATGTAATATTTGATCTGCCACCACCGCAAACTCGGTCCGGCATCCGGCGGCCGCAAGCGGCCGCCGCACCTTCCAAATGGGGGGGGGGGCATTTCCTAAGTGTTTTAAACTATGTGTGTGATATTTTTTTCAAGTGTATTTATTGTAAAATAAAACGTGTTGATTACGTCATGAAATTACATCGTTGTGATTTTATTATAAATAAAAAAAACATATGTCATTCCATTTTTTTTAGTTCTTAAACAACGTAATAGTAGGACTGAGAGGGAAATTATTATTTTTTCAATAGAAAAACGCCTTTTACAATTAGTTGTGTTCTAACTGTCGACTTCGACAACAGCAACCAGACTAATATGCATCAATGTAAAACTCCATTCAGATCGTTTCTTTGCGGCCCATCAATGTCGGGAAAAACGACAATTTTAACAAAAATAATTCAAAATCATAATCAAATATTTTTGGAAAACCCGAAAAAAAAATCTACTATTTTTATAGCATTTGGCTGGAGTCCTAAAAAAATAGCTATCTCGAAACTTCTATCAGGTGTATTTGGGGAAGAGAGGACTTGGGAGGGGGTAATTACCCTTCATTCACTTTTGACTCTTCGAAAGGCCACTGGAACTTCTGATTTTAAATCCAATGAGCCCCCTCTGACGTTTATACGAGCACCCCTTCTATAAGAACCTTATAGGTTAATAATTGGCTACTACGTGTATTATAACTTATAGCCCCTGCCCTGAGGGCTGGGGGGGGTTGTCAACCTCGAGGACATATTTACTGAACCTTTCAACTACGCTAAACAAAATGGTTGTCTCAAAATGTTGATTGGATGTGCTTGGGGAAGTGATGGACGGGAGGTGGGGCTGGTTGCCCTCCAATCGCTTTCGACTATTAAAAAGGGTACTAGACCTTTGAATTTCCATTCGACTGAGCCCCTTATGAATTTTTTACGACCGCTCCTTGTATACGAAGGACCTTTGTCTGAAAAAAATATATATTGTGCCCATAAAGCTCTTTACTTAGGCAGCGCTACTGCGCTGCCTATGACAGAAGATGCGTCACAGAAAAAAACTGCTTTGCGTCGTAAAATGTCAGCTTGGTCACTGTTCAAAAATAGAAATTCTTAAATAGCCAATAAATTTGTCATGGCCTAGTCCCCTATTTAGAGGTTCACTGCTACCTATCTTTGAAATAACATTTTAGCATGGCTAGTACAACTTTTGTGTCTACTAGTTTTCCTTATTTTATGGCTGATAATCACGGACCAGTGGTGATATATATTCACAAGGAGGTTCATTCGTACGGTGGTTCCAAGAGGGGGATATAAAGGAAAGATAGTCCATACAGAGGTAGTAAAGAGATAAACATACCTTTCCATGCTCTATCTATGCAAGAGTCATTTCCGTGACAACCATCAGACGCGACGGTTAAGCCTGATAAAACAAAAATGATAAAGCTAATAAAAAATAACTTATTCAAAATAAATGCCTTCATAGGTGGTTAGGGTAAACAAATTGAATCCCGGACAAACTGTCAAACTGGTTTAAAGAAAATAGTCGAGCCAGGTGAATTAACTTGGGAGGGGGTAATTACCCTTCATTCACTTTTGACTCTTCGAAAGGCCACTGGAACTTCTGATTTTAAACCCAATGAGCCCCCTCTGAGAGATTTTTAGGGATTGATATTTGAGCTGATTTCAGACAGTTTCGATCACTTGACTCCAAGGCCGTTACAAGGGGGGCGGGTTAGGGGGTTCGAACCCCCCGAAATGTTTGTCCGACTTGTAAAAAACGTGACAAAAATGAATATAAACAAATTTTGACGCATTTTTCTGTAAAATCCCCCCCCACCGAAAAACTTCTTTTGTACCCCCCCCCCCCCCCCAAAAAAAAAGAAAAAAATAGAAATCCTGGATACGGCCTTTCCCGGCTCTATTACTTTTTTTAACATATAGAAGCCAGCTTGTCCAAAAGCCATTGTTTTATAAGGGGACAGATACTGCTATACTGGGATTGAAAGGTATTTTAAAAACTATTTTTATAGACTATGTCTGTTTTTTATACATGGAAAAAATCCCCCCCCCCCGCTCCCGCTCGATATGGCATATGCCCGATAAAGAACTTAACCTATGTCGCTAAAGAAAAATTAAGACATAATTTTCGCAAGAACTTGACTGCTTGATCTTGACGATAGTTTGTAAAGGAATTCAGGAACGCAAACATGTTGGCAAAAGTTTTCCTGATGCTATATGTAGAGTGAATTAACCTCATATTGCATGAAAATAGAAAACAAATAAATCAGGATATCATAGGTAGCGCAATAGCGCTGCCTAAGTAAAGAACGATGTTGGCACAATGTATTTTTATTTTTTTTTCTTGGTCTTAGACCAGGGCACTTCGTATCTAAGGACTTGTCATAGAAACTTCGAAAAGGGCTCATTCAATTGGAAATTGAAGTGGCTATTGCCCTTTTTAATTGTCGAAATTGATTGGAGGGCAACTAGCCCCCCCCCCCACGCCCATAATTCCCCCAAACACATCCAATCAAAATTTTGAGATAGCCATTTTGTTCAGCGTAGTCGATTTCCAGATAGAACATATGTTTTTGAGGAGGTCACTCCCCCACAACCCTCACGGCAAGGGTTTTAAGTTATGCCCTGGGGGCCTATAAGAACGATGTTGAAGTTATACCCTGGGGGTATATTATAACGATGTTGGCACAATGTATTATTTTTTTTTTTTTCCTTTAGACCAGGGCACTTCGTATCGAAGAAGTTGTAGTAGAAACTTCGAAAAAGGCTCATTCAATTAGAAATTGGAGTGGCTTGTGCCCTTTTTAATAGTCGAAAGTGATTGGAAAGCAACTAACACCCCTTCTATGCCCACCATTTCCCAAAACACATCCAATCAAAATTTTGAGATGGCCATTTTGGTCGGCGTGGTCGATTTCCAGATAGAAAATATCTTTTTGAGGTCACTCCCCCACAATCCTCAGGGCAAGGGTTTTAAGTTATGCCCTGGGGGCATATAAGAACGATGTTGGCACAATGTATTATTTTTTTTCCTTTAGACCAGGGCACTTCGTATCGAAGAAGTTGTCGTAGAATCAAACAGATTCAATCAAAGTTTAGAGATAGCCATTTTGTTCAACGTCATCTAGACTCTAGGCAGGCATGCCTTTCCAAAAACTAACAAACAAGTATGTATCCAATAAGACAGTCATGCATACTCCCGCCATTTACCCGTGCCCCAGCCATTTAAACATTTGCCTTTCAATTAATTGGACTATCTGTCTTGGCTTTTCTCTGTCTACAATTAGTCATGTCTTGATGTAACCTATGCGACCTGCAAAATACTTGATAACTTCAATTCAAAATCAACGGACTCGGTCGAGGCCTTTGACCGAGTCCAGAAATTATGTATTTAAGGATGACAAACCCCCCAGAGCCAGGGCAAAGGTTGTAAGTTATGCCCTGGGGGCATATAAGGTCTTTATAGATAGAGTTGTCGTAAAACTTCAAAAGGGGCTCATCCAATTGGAAATTGAGAGTGCTAGTGCCCTTTTAATAGTTGAGAGTGATTGGAGGGTAACTAACCCCCCTCTCACGCCCAACATTCCCCCAACCACATCCAATCAAAATTTTCAGATAGCCATTTTGTTCAATGTTTGAGCCATTTTGTTCATTTGACAGCCGCCCCCCCCCCCCAGTCCTCAGGGCAAGGGTTGTAAGTTTTGCCCTGGAGCATATAAGGTTTTGATTGAAAGCTTTGCCGTAGAAACTTCAAAAGGGCTCATTTGATTGGAAATTGAAAGGGCTAGTGCCTTTTTTAATAGTTGAAATTAATTGGAGAGCGACTAACGCACTTCTCACGCCCACCATTTTCCCAGACACATCCAATCAAAATTTTGAGATAGCCATTTTGTTTAACGTAGTTAAAAGTTCTGGAAATTAGGTCTTAGAGGATGACAACCACCCTCACAACCCTTAGTGCAAGGGTTGTTTTTATGCCCTGGAGGCATATAAGGTGTTTATGCGAAGTGTTGTCGTAGAAACTCAAAAAAGACTCATTCGATTGGAAATCGAACGACCTAGTGCCCTTTTTAATAGTCGAAAGTGATTTGAAGGCTTGACATTGTTATAATACAAATCGCTGTGGATATAATGTATTATTTTTTTGTTGTTGTTTTTGTTTAGACCAGGGCACTCTGTATCGAAGGAGTTGTCGTATGGAACTTCGAAAAGGGCTCATTCGATTGAAAATAGAAAGGGCTGATGCCATTTTCAATAGTCGAAAGTGATTGGAGGGAAATTAATCCCCCTCCCACCCCCCCCCTCCCATTTGCCTTTATGTTTAAAAGCTAAATGTTGCCATAAGATTAAATCAAAATGCAGTGTTTTAATGCTAATTCCCAATAAGGCATCTCAACAGTATCCCAAGAACGACTGAGGGTATTATGTTCAAACTTTCGGGGCTACTTCTGCTCTTAAAATTTAACCAAATCAAAATAGCGTAAGTGTATCCAAGCTATCAAAGACGTAAACAGATTTTATTGCGAATGGTATCAAGTTTTCCATTTCAGGTCAACTAGAGGAGGTATGAAACTAAATTTAACACTACTATTTGTGTCCAGAATTTTAAAAGGGTGTATGCTGTTAAAAATTGCTGAAAATTTTTCTCCAGCATACAAATAGTAGGCCAAACTTTAAATTCTTAAAGAAAAACAGAAAAGATTTTAACTATTATTTTCTTTTTCACTGAAAAGACTATGTCAATATAAAACGAACAGAAATTAATTAAAAAACTTTTTTTCACAAGATAGGTTTTTCAAAGAAAAGTAAAGAACTCCATTAAACAAAAAATGAGCAAAAATTAAATAAAATAATCTACCAAGCGTGAAACTACCAAAAAACAGTAGCAATAAATAAATGAAACCCAAAAAGAACAAAAATTACAATAAATGACCGATTGAAACCCAAAATAAGCAGAAATTAACATGAGTAGGGCTTCTAACTCCTATGCCTTTCCAAGGCCAGAACATAATTTGCAATTTACTGAAAAAAATACAAATGAATGTGCATTGTCAGTATATATATATATATATATATAAAAAAAAAAAAAAAAAAAAAAATATATATATATATATATATATATATATATATATATTTATATTTATATATATATATATATATATACTGATATTTAGTAATCAAAATGTTAATATTATTTGATTTATGAAAGTTATAAAAGTAAAAACATTTATATTTTTTTTCAGTAAAGTGTTTATATTTTTTCAGTAAGGTGTTATGAAGTGTTATATTTTTTTTCAGTAAAGTTTTTTTTAATTAATGTCATGAATAATTGAATTTTCTGTCTATACCTTCTCAAAGATAATGGTGATAATAAACCCCTTGGGATTTCTATCTATGCGTATATGACCAAGTTGCACATACTTCGTAGTAAAGTTTGAAAAAGGTAGAGAGTTAAACCTTTATTTAATGCCTTATTTAAGCAAAATCTGACGTTGACTTTTTGTATCATCACCGAGGCTTGACAAAACCATTTTGCCAGGTTTATTGCGTCTATTAAAAAAAAAAACGACTAAAAACTAACAAAACTGATTTTAAAAAAACGTTTCTGATGGAAGTGAAGATTTAAGTTGAGACTTAAAAAGAACAAAAGTGAATTCTTCGCCACCTATGCAACTTTTAACTAAAAAACTATAGTTGAGCTAGCTTATATTTCACTACATTTACTGAACTAAATATTATTTATGCCTTGAAAAAAAAATTGTGAAAATTCTTTAAAAAAGGAATACTCTTTGAAAAGGAATAAAAATAATTTGTGTTTTAGCGACAGCACAATGTGTTTTCGGAAGCAAAAAAGTCATCGAGTAGCTTGCAGGAAGTAAAAGACCAATTTCTATAAGACTTTGTAGTCTTTCGTCGGCCATCACATCGATAACTTCTAGTAAATCGAATAAAAGATCAATAAAAAAAAATCTAAAATTTTAAATTTAAAGGTCCATTCGCCAGCATACAAAACTGACTCGCTGATTCATAAAGCAACTCATAGGTATCACTAGCCACATTATCAATATCTAGTAATATAAATTTTTTACTATGGAATATAAGCAGGGATAGATTAAAAAGGCAAACAAAGTTTCCACAGACGTCACCAATCGACCCAGCAGATCCAATAACAATGAATTCTGTATCTAACTCAGAAAAATAAATATATGCATAATGAGATTTTGGGCGGAAGCCGAGGTGTCGGGATTTTGGTTTTCCTGGATATCAACCAAGTGCTTAACTGCAAGATTGGTTAATTATCAACCAATTGATGTAGGAGATCTGTGCTGACGAGTTAGGAATAGGATATCTACTGTGCCTAATAATAATGCTAAAGGAAAAAACAAACATTTTCTTCTTGACTCGAGAATTGAAACGCTTGTTTCTGAACCAGAGGCGGCAATTCCCGAATGTATAGGCAGAAGACGGGAGGGGGAGAGAAAATTCTATTTTTTAGTCTAGGAGGGGGGGGCAATTTGGTTTTTCTTCAATTGTTTCAATACCCCCCCCCCCCCCTAAAAAATAATTTTCAATGAAAATAACAAAAAGGGCATCTTTTAAAATCTAGGGAGAATAAACACCCGCCCAAATTGACGCCGCTCTCCTGGGAGTACCCTGAATCTGAGAATAGCCTATAGCTGAAATCTTTCTCCTGGTTGTTTTATAATGTTAGTTGGTCTGGCAAGAGATGTATCCAAATTGTGCTTTGAACTTAAAAGTGGGATAAAATGAAGGTTTATATGTAGAGTAACAAAAAAGGGCCCCACGAGTACTTCTTGTGGTATCTCCTTAATTAAGTCACTAACAACCACCATTACGCAAGAGAGGGTAAAAGTACTCTGCGAACAGAACTGGCCCCGAATTTGAGTTCCGTGAAAAATATAGCCTCCAAACCTAACCTCGCTTAATAAAATGAGGGAATATTCCATGCATTGGTTTTAATGTGAAGAAAGCAGTACAATTCAGAAATGGATAAACCATTTTGAGAAGTATGGGGTTTAGGAGAACTTCAATACAACCAACAAAAACAGTCCAATATTCCCCGGTTAGCTGGAAACCCCATAAAACATGCAGTAAGTTGCTAACAGTAGTCACGTACAAAAAAAAAACGATCTTTACGTTTTTTTTTCTTTTGGGACTACCTTTTGAAACAAAACTAACCTGGATCTGGACCTAAGAAACAAAACTAACCTGGACCTAAGAAACAGAACTAATCTGGACCTAAGAAATAAAACTAACCTGGACCTAGAACCCAAGAAACAAAACTAACCTAGACCTAAGAAACAAAACTAACCTGGACCTGGACCTAAGAAACAAAACTAACCTGCACCTAGACCTAAGAAACAAAACTAACCTGGACCTAAGAAACAAAACTAACCTGGGACCCCATTGCAGGCTACGGAAAGCCACATAGAGCTAATCAGAGCCCTTAATTGTTTGTAGCAAAGCCATAGAAAGCTGAGTCGTTAAGAAAGGAGCTTAAGAGGGGCTGTCTCGAACACCCTCTCTAGAATAAAGATGGCAAGCCCCAAGATTCTGAGATTTTAATGACATAAATCCAATAAGTTATATTTCCTTCAACTCTGACTAAAACTAAGAACAAGTCCATTGGAAGTTGGCGCACGTTTTCATAAGTCACCCTTTATTATTTTTTAACGATGAACTATTCAAAATTACGAAAGTATACCTTTTAAATAATAAAATAATACTTTATTTCATCACGTGACAAATACACAATCCTATAGCAAGAAATAATACGTGTTAAAAATAGATTCAAAAGAGGCACAAAAGAAGAACAAAACCTAGATATTGTGCAAACCCGTTAAAAAGAAGTTATAAAATAAATCAAACAAAGATAAGAATAAAACACTCAAAACAACCAAGTATAAAAAAGGCATTACCATTCTAGTCGTACACAATCTCGGAACAGTATCAACAAACAAAATGTTCAAAAAATAAAAGCATATAAATGTGTTATATTATTGGGCTTTGCATAAACACGGTCAGAATCACAAAGTCATAAAATATACCACGACCAAGATTTTTTCGGAAGCTGATATCAGGCTGCAAAACTTTTAAACAATTTTTTTTTTCGTTTTACATTAAAGAGTAACGCAGATGAATGAAAACAATTAACGCCATCTACCGTTCTCTAGCAGTATCCTAAGCCTAGCTATCCTTGATAATTTTAAGCTATGGCACCATATTCCTAGTGGTGCTAGCAAGGCCGAATCCAGAATTTTTGTTCGGTAGGGGGGGGGGGGTACAAAAAAACTTTGCAGAACGCAGCAAAATTTATTTATATATATATATATTTTCGTTACTTTTTTACGAGTCACAAAAGTGTCGAAGTGAGGAAAGTCTAAACCAGGCAACCCTCCTAGATACGGCCCTGCGTGCTAGTCCGATAAGTCCACCTTGGCAAATCAACTGCGTTACCCTATGCTGTCTTTTAGCTAGTTGTTCTTAATTCCTATAACAGTCATGATAAACCATTAAAGACCCAGCAACCTTTTTCGCTATGTATATTAACTAAATAGATTATTTTACTAGAGAACAGACCATTGGAACATAACTCTAAGTAGTTATTTACATCACCTAATGATGATCAAGAGAAAAGTTAAAAGTGTGATTTCAATTCCACCAACAACCATTGGAATGAAGCTGGCTGTTTAAAACAAGTATGAACTTCCATCCATTACAAGAAAATTTCGAAAAAAATACTTCAAATTGAATGAAAACCCATATATATACTCCTCAAAACACAATTTCTGGGAGTATTTGACTCCCTTTTTGGGAAAAATTCCACAAGGATTCGGGCTATGTATATCTATTGATTTCCATCGGTCGTTATTACTTAGGGGCTGCAGAACAGAAAACAAGCACACAACTAAAGGCTCTAGCAATACAATTTAATTTAATAAAGTTAATCTGCTTGCCTCAAAAAAAAAGAAAAACAAATTTTCTTTAAAAAAAAAAAAAAAAAAATTCACGTGAGAAACTTTCAGTTATTTCATTTTCTTTATCAACCTTATAAGCAGCAAAACATTATTTACTGAAGCATATACAAAGAAAACCCATAGAAGACTTGAAAAAGGCCCATCAATATTTACGGCTCAAGTACAGATATACGCTTAAAAACAAACAATATATATATATATATATATATATATATATATATATATATATATATATATATATATATATATATATATATATATATATATATATATATATATATATATATATATATATATATATATATATATATATATATATATATATATATAATGTTTGTTTTTAAGCGTATATCTGTACTTGAGCCATAAATATTGATGGGCTTTTTTCAAGTCTTCCATGGGTTTTCTTTGTACATGCTTCAGCAAAATAATGTTTTGCTGCTTATAAGGGGAGCAGCCTCATCCACAGCTCATTATGATCAAGATTAACCTGTACACAAGAATTAATGCTTATTCCAAACGTGCATTGGTTATTTTCTTATTAAGGACGAGGGGGAGGGGGGTGTCCAAATAAGGAATATGCAAATAAACGTTTGTTGATTATAAATAAATATACAACATTGCCATTCTTACCCTACAAAATGGAATTAATAGTGCCATAGAAGAAAAAATAGAGGAATAAAATGTTGATATGGGATGCTAAAAAAAGTCGGCTCTGCTGCCTTTAACATATTGGCAAGCCTACCCCCTCGCACAGGAAGTAAGAAACTCCCTCCAATGACAACCGCAGGCGTCCCCTATCCTCCAGACAGTCTGAGGAGTCTCCAGGCTGCCTGGAGGGAGAAACTCCCTTCAGACAACCCTAGGCTCAATATATATATATATCCCCAAAATTAGCAAGCTTTACGAATAAACAGGGCCGTATCCAGGGGGGGGGTTACCCGGTTTGAACCCCCCCCCCCAAATGTTTGTCTGACTCGTAAAAACGTAACAAAACAGATATAAAAAATGTTGTATGCGTTTTTTTTGTGTAAACCCCCTGCCCCCCCCCCCCAAAAAAAAATTAAAAAAAAAACCCTCCGAAAAAAATCTCGGGTATGACCTTGCGAATAAAATATATTTAATATATTGAGCTAAAAAACAATTCTTTTCTAAGCATGAACTCTCCTCGCATATTAGAATAAAAAAAAGTATTAAATCACTAGAGTATATGTATACAACGAAAAAATCTTGGATTATTAGGTCGTTAATATTTATACATATAGGTAAATGAATCTGACTAAAATGTTAAAAGTTTTTAGGATTTTGACAGTGGGAGTTATTCATCTTTAAAATTTAAGATGTTGTGTTGATGCAAGAGTCGAAGGGCAATTCACTGGAAATCCAAATAATCATTTAAAACCAACAATGTTTGGAAAAAATCAGATGGAATAAACTAATATATTAAAAAATTACTGATTAAACCGCACAAGCATACACAATGAAAAATATTAGATGACTTAAAACAGGCCATTAATATTTAAATATATACTATAGGTAAACAATTGTTGAACTAAAATATTGATCAATATTAAGTCTCAGAATGGATGATTAAATATCTAAATTAAGGGTCGAATCAGCAAAAATAAATAACTTCAAAAACTGGCGACAATGAATACAATAAGAAGTGATACCCCTGGCGACAAGTATGGTCACATTAACTCAAATATTTAAGCAACTTTAATTATCTTAAAAACAATATAGTCAATTCATGAAAATTAGGGGGGGGGGTAATCTTCAAAATCCTTTTTTTCAATAGAAATACCCAAAAGGCATTTTTCAATGAAAATATATAAAACGGTATATTTCATAATCTAGGAGAGAGCGAATGAGTCCCTTTACCCCCCCCCCCCCCCCCAATTGAAACCACTGCTCACTAAGATTCATATTCAACCCCCTTAAACTAAGCATATTCTATCATAGTCCCATATATTATTTGTTCCTCAGGATTTTCAGCACATTTAAGTTTTTTGTTTCAATAAATGAGTCATCTCTTTCGTCACTCATATATTTGATAACAGGTAGCCTTCAATTCAAGCTTAGCTCTCTACTGGCTCTGTTTAGCTATTAACATCTATTTATTCTATGTGCTAAATAGATAAAATATTGTCATAAAAACTATTTAAAAATGTACGAATTAAGCTTGCCGTATCTTCAGGTTTTACACTCTTCTGCAAAAATTTGCATTGTATAAAATAAGGCTTTTTAAATTACAAGGCCGTATTAGCGGATCGTTGTAGCACAGTGGATTGAAGCACTGCTTGCAAAACGGGGCCCAGGGTTCGATCTCCGCCGCATCAAAGTTGGGTGACAAGCTTGTCACTTATCCCTGTAAAAAAAGACCCCCCAATTAAAACATCGACTCTATGCCCTATGCGCCAGCAATGACCCTCTTTATCCTTTTACTGGCGGATTACCAAAGACACATTGGCAAGAATACCTCCACACAAAGAGCTGGAATTCCCAATAATGGGAATGTGGATAGGCAAACTAAGAAAGATTCAGTAATATTCGCCATGACAAAACTACGAATACTACGCTTACCACCAAAGACTTTAAGATTACCAGGCCATAAACAAGTTGAAAGTACATGAGGCATTTTGGACTGACGACTGAGCAAAACGCCAGGATCGAAAGAGCTCTAACGATAGTATCAAAGCAGGCAGAAATGTCGTATGAAGAACTGCTGACAAAGTTTAAAATGCAAGCTCTGAAAAAAAGAAGAGAGAAACTCTGCATGGATTTCGGAAGAAAATCTTTGAGCCACCCAATTCACAAGACCCTTTTCCCCCCTCGATCCACAATAAAACGACTCCCGCGCAGGGTTTCAGTGTGTGTTGAGAAACTTCAGTCGGTACGCTGTGCCCATCAGCAGTTAGCAAAAAGTTTTATACCTAGTTTCGTAAATATGTATAACAAAAATTTCTAAATTTTGACCCATCAAATTTTTTAGATAATTTCATTAATTTTATTGTGTTCTATTTATTTTTAATTTTGACTTTTTAACTAAGTGTAGTTTTATTTTAATGTATTTTTTACAATATGAATTATGTTTGACGTGAACATCACGTTCTGAAGATTATATATATATATATATATATATATATATATATATATATATATATATATATATATATATATATATATATATATAGTGCTTTTGAGATATATATAGTGTTTTTTTCTGGACGTAAAATTCACATTCGGCGATCATGCTGTGATAGTAATTTCTAAATAAAATTCTATTCATTTTATTCTAGGCCTGACAACGGAACTTGGAGGACCATGGTAGGCAAACTTTAATAGCTGCTGCAAGAGCCAATGGAAAACCAGAAATTGTTAACACAAGCGTTGATCTTCAGTCTGGTCTTCAGTTACAGATCAAATCGGGAAAATGAAAAAAAGAAGGCTGTGTATAATATGTATACTAAATTTGTGTTCTAAATAAATCAAAGCATATTAGAAAACATAGGATATTGTAAGTTCATCCTTGAATATTCCTGCCAAATACATAAAATCGTTGAAAATCTTTATAGGTAGTACCCTGTTAGGCATGTACCCAGAATTTTTTTTTTCCTGGAGGGAAGGGGGTAATAAGAAACACAGATTCTACCTGATAACTTGAACAAGGAAACAGAAATTTTCGGAGATGAAGGTGGGCCCCCAGGTCTCCTACAGGTACATCCCCGCGCCAAGGGCGTATCTAGGATTTTTTCGGGGTTGGGGGGAGGGAGTTGGTTCACAACAATCGTCAAAGACGTATCAAAAATTTGTTTATATGCATTTTTTTTACGTTTTTGCGAGTTGGTCAAAAGTTTCGACCGGAGGGTTTCGAACCTAGTATCCCTCCCCCATGGATGCAGCCTTGCCCTGCGCCCAATATATTTTTTTTTCTTGAACAGGAAGCATAAACAGGAAGCCATTTCAGGGAAAGGAAGCACGCAACGAGGTTGCTTAGATCCAGATTATTTGAGGTCAAGTGATAGCAGGATTTGCAAAAAAAAAAAAAATGTTTTACATGACCTCTCTTGCAAGGCCCTACCCAGGGGGTGGGATACCGGGTTTGACCCCCCCCCCAAAAAAAAAGAAATTCCCGGCTCTTAAGAACGCATTAAAAAAGCACATCAATAAATTTTTGATGTGTTTTGTAAAGTTTTTTTTATAGACCCCACCCCGAACTTTAATGCTGGATAAGAACTTGCTCCATTGCCTTAAAAAAAACCGTGGACCCCATGCAAAAAAAAAGAATTAAGAAAAAAAAAGAGGATAACTTTCATCACAAAAGAGGAGGCTTTTGCCTAAATATCAGCATTGCTTTACCTTTATTCACTTTGCTGAAAGTTATTCTCCTTCAGCTATCTCTTAGTTTCTTTATTTTTTGCACGTCATGTATAGCCAGCGTGGTCTCAAAAACCACTTTACAGGACCCCCTTCTCCTTATGTTACAACGGCATGTACTTATGTTGGCAAGCTTAAATATAAATACTAAAAATAGAACAACAACAAAAAATTAAATTTCACAATACAAAGTTTAAAGCAGTAAAAACTACAGTATATACACTTTTCAACAACAAATCACAAAAATCAAAATAATAAGGGTCTATAAAACTCGCACTAAAATTATAACAAGGCAACCTTTTGTTTCATATTTGGATGGATTTGGATTTCACTGTTCACAGCAATTGGAGCAGAACGTTTTATAAGGCAGTGCCCAAGCACGTCACTAACATAACCGCCATTACGTCTATTAGAAATATTCATGACAAGAATGATAATATAATAATTATTTTTGCACATAGGGGTCTACATCAGGAATCCCCTCTCCTACATCCAGAAGGATTTTGGGACGTTGGAAATAAAAGACCCTTTCAGACGACCCCCCCCCCCCTTAAAAAATCCTCCAAAATTTTGGCGATAGGAAGCTAAAACAATCATTATGCTTCTTGACTTCCATTTTGATTTTAACCACTCATTTTCTGTTAATTATATTTTTCTCTCATCCCTGGTAAATATCTTAAAAAAATATATTTTTTTTTCTTGAATGTATTCTTTTTTTTATATTGCCGATTTTGATTTAAATGGTAATTATTTTAGGCTAAGAAAAATCAACATTTGTAAAAGATATATATAAAAAAAAAATGAAAATAGTTTATGTAAAAAAAAAAAAATCCACACCTTAGGAAAAGGTAGCTTTAATTAGAAACTGTACTAGAAATAAATATCTACAGTATAATTTTAAATAATTAATCTAAATTTAAGAAATAATAATTTTAAATAATTAATCTAAATTTAAGAAATAATAATTTTAAATAATTAAATTTTAATAGTAAATTTAAATATTCATAAAAAGATATACTACTGTAAGCTCTATAGTTGTTAAATAAAAGCCAAACTGTGAGTTTACATGGAAAGATCACCCTCCCCCCCCATAAAAATAAACTCTAATCTCTTTATTTTTTATAATTTTTTTTTGTCACGGCTGCTTAGAGTTAACTGAAATCCTGGTTTAAAAGATAATGTTAATAATAACAGTAAATGAAGCTACAAGGCACTAATTTGAAATTTTGATCTGATGCAAGGATTGCAAAATCTTTGGCGAAGTACTAAAATACCAAAAAATGGTACTTTTGAACCTTGGGAATGTCAATAGAGACAATCATTTTTTGTCTTGAGTTATAACATCATAGATAAAAATTCTAAAATCTCTCCAGAAACTTAAAGTCAATTCTCATAAAGTTAGGATATCAAATTCAAAAAAGTGATCTAGCCAACATATCACATTCATAGATGCAAAACGCCATCTTCCTTAACAATATGATTTGATTCATGGCCAATACTAGTTAAATCCCGGATTTCATCATTTTCTTCAGCGTCTTCATAATAAGATGTCAGTGTTTCTGAATGAGATTGTTGCGACCCCGTGCTCTGTTGAGAATTCCTCGAGAAGGAGCCCCGCCGTGGGCCAACAATCCCTCGTTGGTTAGCAGGCTTCACTGTTATTATCAAATTTGAGCTATTAGCCACCATCATATCTGTTACCTATAATGTAAAAACGAATCATTTTCTGTTCTATAAGTGAAAAAAAAGGACACATTAGGACCAAGGGGTTGTAAGTTTCCTTAATACGGTTTTCGGTAATGGCGATTCCAACGGTGTGCTTTTCGTTTCGACCAGACGCCATTTTTGAGGAGTTTTGACTATTTTTCGAAATTCCCATAAATTTGCTTTCAAAGTAACATTCTATTCAAAGTAACATAATAGTTACCATTCCTGAATCAGATACAAATTGCAATTTTTTTCACCAGCCAATCTTTTTTGTGTTTTTTTTTTTATTTTGGCTACTATGGGTCGTGATTCGTTCTTTACCAAGTTGCAGCTACCAGGGTTTCGAAAACCAAGGTTTCAACATGATATTACCCATAACTTACATCACTGCTTTCCAAACATTTTCTCACTATGACCCACCAAATCGGAATACAATATAACCCCACCTCCAAAAAGCTGATAAAACCCCAACTCAAAATATTAGTTTAGCATTAATTAGCCACTGAAAATATTTTGCTATAACACTTTTCATAGACAATCTTAAAGTGCTTAAAGTTTAGTTCTAGTTCCGCACAACCTATTAAACACATTAAATTGACCTTTGAAGAGAATAACAGCCGGAATATTCTTTTCAATAGCCACCGGTTAACATAAACATTCAGTTTGTTTCTAGGAAGCAGAATATCCTGTTGGGGTTATGAGCGTTTTAATAGGGACACCTACTCTGTAGCTTGAAGAACTTTGACGGAGTTTAACGGCATTATATAACTTAAACAAAGAATTCTCTTCGTCATACAGAATACCGTATGGAATTTTTTTGGCTACATCATTACGTAATTCTATGTAATTTCAATTTAAAAAATTTAAAATTTTTAATTAATTTAAACATTTTATGCAATTTTACGTAATTTCATCATTAGATAATTTTTTTACGGTAAAAATTACCGTATGTAATTTCTTGGCTACATCACAAAGAGTAGAAGAATGATGAGGAGTTATAGATGAGGAGTATATGATGAGGAGTTTGCGAGGAGGAGTTAACAATAAGAATAAAAAAAATTATTAAGGCTTCAGCTACTAATTGAGTACCGGTGAAAATTATGAATACCAATTTTTGAAAAAAAGGGGGTCACTTGTGATTTTAGGAAGACTTTAATTTCACCCCCTAACAAGATAGGCAATAAGAATGAGTTTTAAGAGAAAAAAAAGTTCGTTTTAAGAAGGGCAGGAGAGTGCGTTGACCTAATTCACACTCTTAGATTAATAATTAAGAAGTGTCTAAATTATCAGAGACCTTTAGTTCTTAGTTGCATATATTATTAATAGGCATTTGATTCAACCAATAGAAAAGCTTTAGTGTAGGTCCTATCCTTGTATGGTACATCAGAATAAGTATATTAAATGAATTAGTGCTATACACAAGAACAATATTGCTGCGCTTAAGGTAGGAAGTGAGGTTGGTAGCTGGTTTGGTGTTGAGCCAAGAGTTAGACAGGGTTGTATGCTATCCCCGTTTATATGAACTATTTTAATGGAATTTATCCTTAGGAACAGGGCAAAGGCTAAGGGAGAGCATAGAACCAAATGGAAAGGTAAAACTCTCCTAGGCTCCCTCTTGTTTTCTTTACACTAAGATTTATTTGGCCATAGTTTCATAAAACTCAAAAACCATTTGTAAAAGACAAGGAATTATAGAGAAACCTTAATACCGTAAGTTTTTTTTTGTACTTGCAACGATAAATTTCTCTTTTAATTTGAAAAAATCATTTTTTTAAGCAGAAAATTTATTTGCTGCTTGTATATAATATATACAAGTTATATAATATAAAATATATATAACATGGTTTTATAGTAGTATTGAAGCAGCAAATTTAATTTTGATAAAATAATGAACAATGCAGTCTTAGATTATAATTTATTTTAAACGATCAGTTTTTAAGATCAGCCCCTCTCAAGATCAGTTTTCAGACATCCCCTTCCCCTCCTTCCCTGAAGTTAAAAATAAATAGGATTACTGGTTTCATGTATATTCAATAAAAATGAATGACACTTAATTGAGAACAACACTAAGGAAAGTCGTTAGGTAGGGTATGTGATAGGGGAGATGCTGGGAGGAATAATGGACTGGCTAAGTAACATACCAAACAGAAATAGTCTGATGTTTCAGTTACCAGACTTATTTATGCATACATAGGTTTTTGTATTGAAAACACTGTTAATCAAACTTGTTAAAAATCAGAAGTGAGAGTTGTGCCAAAATCAGGACTAAGAAGTGCAATCAGGAGGAGCACTAGAATGGGAAAAAAAAGGTATCATTCCGGTATTACTGTAGACATATAAAACCGGAAAGTCACTCTAGATCCACCTCCCTTTACTTTTGGCTTACCGTTGTCACCTTTTACCAGAACATTAAACTGATTCTCTTCTTAGTTTCTCAGCTTTGAGAATGTGCAAAACATTTTCTGGACGTGGTTCACTTTACCTTCCATACACTTCAATTAAGTTAAAGATTAGATCAACTAAAGATGAAGATTAAAGTGAGTTAAAGCAATCCTCACTTGATCCATCGACTTTCCACTGACTTCAATCCCTTTAACTTCCTGGACCTGGTTCACCTTACCTTCCATACACTTCAATTAAGTTAAAGATTAGATCAATTAAGATAAAGATTAAAGTAAGTTAAAGCAATCCTCACTTGATCCATCGACTTTCCACTGACTTCAATCCCTTTAACTTCCTGGACCTGGTTCACCTTACCTTCCATACACTTCAATTAAGTTAAAGATTAGATCAATTAAGATAAAGATTAAAGTAAGTTAAAGCAATCCTCACTTGATCCAGCGACTTTCCACTGACTTCAATCCAATTAACTTCCTGGACGTGGTTCACCTTACCTTCCATACACTTCAATCAAGTTAAAGATTAGATCAACTAAAGATAAATATTAAAGTAAGTTAAAGCAATCCTCACTTGATCCAGCGACTTTCCACTGACTTCAATCCCTTTAACTTCCTGGACCTGGTTCACCTTACCTTCCATACACTTCAATTAAGTTAAAGATTAGATCAACTAAAGATAAAGATTAAAGTAAGTTAAAGCAATCCTCACTTGATCCAGCGACTTTCCACTGACTTCAATCCAATTAACTTCCTGGACCTGGTTCACCTTACCTTCCATACACTTCAATCAAGTTAAAGATTAGATCAACTAAAGATAAAGATTAAAGTAAGTTAAAGCAATCCTCACTTGATCCATCGACTTTCCACTGACTTCAATCCCTTTAACTTCCTGGACCTGGTTCACCTTACCTTCCATACACTTCAATTAAGTTAAAGATTAGATCAATTAAGATAAAGATTAAAGTAAGTTAAAGCAATCCTCACTTGATCCAGCGACTTTCCGGTGACTTCAATCCAATTAACTTCCTGGACGTGGTTCACCTTACCTTCCATACACTTCAATCAAGTTAAAGATTAGATCAACTAAAGATAAAGATTAAAGTAAGTTAAAGCAATCCTCACTTGATCCAGCGACTTTCCACTGACTTCAATCCCATTAACTTCCAACACTTCGTCGTTGACAGCTAGTAGCCCAGTCGATTCTGCTAGTCCACCGGCAAGAAGTCTTGATATAAATATTCCTGGCACCCTTTCTAGCCCCTGGGGAGTAACACGCACTGATGTGCCATCTCGGATATAAAATCCAAGAGGTTTGTCGCTTCCATGCTTAAGAAGCCGCACTCGTCGACATGTTTCAGGCACAATATCAACATCTATAATTTGCGATACCTATAAGACAAAAGAAAGATAACTGAAATTAAAAAGAAAATTGAAAAGATAATAAAGAAGAGTAAATATAAAAATAGAGGTAGAAAAAGAATAAAAAGAAGGACGAAAAGATTATAACTGACATAAAAGAAGAGATAAAATGAAAAAAAGAAAGAAAAAAACAAGAAAATAGGAAGAAGGACAACTGAAATAAAAAAAAGATAACAAAGAAGGCTAATTATAAAAATAAAGATGGAAAAAGGATAAAAGAAGGATGATAATTGACATAAAAGAAGAGATAAAATGAAAAAAAATAGAAAAAATAAAAGTAGATGAAAAGAAGGATAATTGAAATAAAAAGAAAAGATTATATATAAGGGTAGTTATAAAAATAAAGATAGAAAAAGAACAAAAGAAGGATAAAAAGATGATAATTGACATAAAAGAAGTGGTAAAATGAAAAAAATAGAAAGAGATAAAAGTAATTAAAAAGATGGATAATATAAATTAAAAAGAAAATTTAAAAGGTAATAAATAAGGGTAAATATAAAAATAAAGATAGAAAAAGAATAAAAGAAGGATAAAAAGATGATAATTGACACAAAAGAAGAGATAAAATGACAAAACAATAAAACAAAAAAAGAAAAAGAACAGAAATTTGAAAAAAAAAATGAAAAGATAATAAAGAAGGGTAACTATCAAAATTAAGAAAACAAAAAAAAAGGATAATTGAAATTGCATGATAATACTAAATGTGGGGCCAAATTTGGAAACTTGTTGTACCAGTTTGACTCCAAAATTCCGCTAATTTAGCAGTTTCTTGTCTCACTCCCCTAAGGTTTAAAGAAAAATGATTTAATATCTCTATAAGGTTAAAAAATACTTAAAAGGTGCCAAAAACCTCAAAATACGATGGAGTTGGATATGAATAGATTTCTAAAGTTTTGCCCCCTAACGCCAGGAGAATTTGTCGATCCTGGAACCTCTAAAAAATTTATAATAATATTATAAAAACAAAAACAAACAAAAAACCGGCCAATAGCCTCTCCAGTCTCACAATCTTATTGTTAGACACATGTCTAACAATGACATATTATTGTTAGACATGCAAATGACAGGAAAATTTTTCATTAATAGTCTCGTTAATTTTTAGTTATTATTCATTGATATTTTCGTTAGCATTCTCCTAAAGCCAGGAAAATTGTTCAATCTTGGACCCTCTACAAAAAAAAAAAAAAAAAAAAAAAAAAAAAAAAAAAAAAAAAAAAAAAAAATACAATAAAATGGTCAATGCCCTCTCTAGCGCAACAATTTTATAAGTCAATGGGCAAAATTAAGAATCAAACTTTTTTTTTTGTCACAAAATACAGTCTAAAAAAAAGTTCTTACCGCAGTTATTGTAAAGTTCCAAACTTTTGTTTCAGTTCGTTAGTCTTTAAAAAAAAATAAAACATTATCTTTCAGTCATGAGGGCGACTTATGCAAAAGAAAAAAACTGACCCGCCAACAAAATTCGAATGTTTTTCGTTAAGTCCGAACTAGAAAGAAAGGAGAGGCTTAGACTTAACTTCACAAAAACCTTTCCCTTTCCCAATACATTTAGAATTCCACTTGAGCCTAACTAGAGTTGACAAAATCACCCCAACTTCTTCACTAAAGCTTTAGCTCTCTATTCAGATTTGAAAGCACTTCATTTAAAAGTGAATGGTATTATAAAAATTTGAATTGTCAAATATGTTAGGCAGGAATATTTGCCAAATATACACACGTATATTCGGACGGATAAATACTAGATGTATATTTGTCTATATACCTGCACCAGGGGAGTTTATCACGATATTTATAATTAGCCTACTGTAAAGCATACCTGTCTGAATTCTTGTGGGTATGAAATAGATAGATGTGGCTTTCCTCTGGGGGTTCCTCCCCAGATTGTGTTGATAAAACTCTTTGGTCTCTGGCCATTCAGATCTTCATAGAAACCATCATCTAAATAATAAGAACAGCAGTGATATATTATTATTATTCATTTATTGCCCGTCAAAAAAGGTACATAGACGGAGTAATCACTGAAGTAACAAACAGATAGAAAAAAAACACAAACATACATCAAAATCCAAATATATCACAAAAAAAAAACAAAAAAAAATTCATTACATACATTACATAAATACAAACAAACTAGGCCCTATTGATAACAAATTGGTGAGCATGGGTGATTAAACTTACTTTGAAACCGGGATAGAGATTTATTAATGCTAATATTAGGTGTCAGCTAGCTTATACAAATGAATAATTTTACGGTTTCTTGTCCAAGGGGGGCAATTGTAAAAGATATTTAGTAAATCTGAAGAAGATTGATCGTAAGTGCTTTTTATCTGTAACTGTAAAGAATTTTCAGAAATGAGCAATGTAAAGCAGATGTGGAAGGGCTGTGGCGTTGTAAATGGATGCTAGAAGGTAACGGTTAAAACGTAGTTTTCTTTTTACGATCCCAGCGTAAGAAATGCTAATTTTACGCTCAACGTGAGATATCAGCAAACGACGTGTGTGGCCGATAGATGTGGCAATTGGAAGGCCCAGATATAAATAAATAGGAAAAACATTAGCAAGTTACAAACATTTTATATTTTTCCTTGTTTATTTAATATAGACAATAGATTTTGCTACCCTAAATGAATAGTTTTCAAGAAAATTAATTATAAGTCAACAACTAAAGCTTGTATATTAATAGCATCAACAATATTTTCGGTCTGAAATTTTGAGGATGTCTTAACTGAAACTTAAGCAACCAATGTATAATAGAAGATTTTTTTTTACATATTGTCATCTGAGACCAGAGATCATACCCATACGTTCAATTCTCAAAATTCCACAGGATATTAAAAGATTTTAATCCTTTTATGGGTATCTTTTTCTCTCTCTAAATGTTTAGGACTTAAAAGATTATCATCTTAAGTTGCAACGTCTAGTCAAATGATATGTCTTCACTTTGGCAAATAGTAAAAAAATTATGTCAAATTAGTCTTTTTATATTCCGTTCTAGCGATTCAAGCTTTATAAAAAATCTCACTTTTCTTTTTTTATGCGGAACCACGCCTACCTCTTTGTCAAGTATCTAATAGCCATAGCTACTTGTATTTGATGAAAGCCATACCTCTTAGAGGGTTTTGATTTTCTTTTTTTTAATCTTTGAAGATTTAAAAAAACCTTTAAAAATCCATTAGAATACTCACTGGAGAACCAAAGCTGACTAATAGCTTTAATAAGAGGGAAAGTACTCAAAATATGTGATAAACAACAGTTTAAACAAAATAGTGAAAAAGAGAAGGGAAAAATTTTATCAGATGATAATAAAACCCTAAAAAAAGATTAAGCGAATATCAACAACAAACATTAACATATAATAAAACAATAATGATGACAACCCCCCCAAAAAATTAGTTTTTCCAGGCTGGTTAAACATCCCATAAGTATTTATGAAGCTGAATAGACGGATAGATCAGTGTGTTTCAGAAGCCTGGGGCCCATCAACAACAAGAAAATCGCCAACATCTTTTCATGCTAGAGGGAATAGAAAAGTGAAAGATAAAAAATAAATACAGTTAGGTGGGAACAAAAAGAAAGAATATGTAGCCCCCCTCCCCCCCCCCAAAAAAAAAAAAACTTCCTGAAAGTTTCAACTTTGTCCCCCAGCCATGAGACAAATCAGGAAATACTGATGAAGCTATAAATTAAGTTCATTACCTTTTAATGAAACATAATGGCTCTGTGTAATATCTATAGTGAGAAATAATCACTTGCCTTCAGAAAAAAAAAACATATTCTCTTTTCATGGTCGGATACAAACTGACCCTGATTGCAAACGTGGAAAAATAATGGACTACCCATCGTACAGCCTCCCATCATTGGCTAAGTGATATGGACACCTACTAATCATATGAAGATTTGCTCAACATTTTATTTTTTCATAATCCCACATAATCATATAAATTCATTCCTGCTATTATTGATTTATGTTTTGGAAGTTTCATTATATTTGATATATTTCAAACTGAATTTTTAAATTGTTGGTGATCTGGAACAAACTGCTGTTTTGCGAATTTCAACTTCATTTTACTAAAATTTGTTATTAACAAGAAACAATCGATAAAAAAAAAAAAATTTTTGGCTTTTTCTTTTGTGCCGCATTTGCAATTAGCTATATTTTAGGCATAAAGAATAGTAGCAAGACAATTTTTTTTTAATTTCTACAAGTTTTAATGCTTTATTAACAACTATTTCTGTGACTTGAGATAGCGTTTGCCACTGTCAAGCATTTGACACTTTCTTGGACTTAGGCCTATGTGTAAGTTTGTACTTTATTCTTGGAATAGTAGTTATTATATTCGACTTGAATCTGATTGCTTGATTTTTACACATATTTTTCCCATCTGGGCTTTGACAAGGTGGTATCTTATTGCAATGTGTTTTTAGTATACATTTAAATAATATGCGCAATAAATAAATAATATTAATATAAAATATTAAATAAATATAAACAAATAAACAACATAACAATAAATAAATATAAAATAAATAATAGAAAAAAAAGTAAATAATATGCATTTAAATAGTTTAAAATAATATTATTTCTAATATTGATGCTGCTTGTTTTGTGTTTCTCCATACTACCAGGATATGGCCCTGATCATATCTCTACTTGAAGGGGAATTTAAATAAAAATGGAATGTTTTTTGTATAAAATTCATTGATTTTAGAATTATTTTGATCCGCAAATAATATACATCTTCTAAAATCACTACTGAATCCAGACAACACTTCTGTTTTCTTTTTCTTGGGTAGAACAAATATTACTTATCACAAAGAAAATCTCAAGTATGGCACACTGCTTGGTCTACAACAAACTACATATTATATAACTTGCATACCATATATTAAATGCGTAACCTAACCTAACCTAGGTACCTTCCCCCCCTAAACCCCAAAAAACAACAGTTTAAATATCGTTAATGCAATGAAAACCACGCTTTGCATTGCATGACTCTATAGCGGTCTCTTGAATTAATTCGTCCTTAGCGGGTTTTTCGTGACTGGTTTCATTGTCTTATATAAAAGAGCACGTTTAATACTCAAGTACCAATTTGGGCTATATATTTGCACATTAGGGAGGTGAGGGTAAAGTATAGTGGGTCTGCATGCCTAATGTGTTAGGTACCATTATTCTGCATATTATGAAGTAAGAATTGTTTTTTAACTTCAAACTGTCCAAATACTTTACCCCCGACCCCTACATTGCAAATATGTAGCCCAAATTATATATTTCCCATCTATTCTGTCACTTCTCTTTTAATATAACTATGACCACAAGCAATTCCACCATTAAAAAAAACAATTTCATCATACAAAGAAGTAAAATTATGATTGTAGATATGTGCAATTGTTGCCAAAATTTCCTCTTGCTAAATATAAGGAGAGAAATTCCTCTGAAGAAATATGGATAAAAGTTTCTTAAAAAAGAAAAAAAGATTACCACATTCTATAACTGAAGCATTATTAAATTTCCAATGGGCTAGTGTTTAATTAGGTAGGGATATGATCAGAATTTTTCGGGTAATGTATCAAAACCCAAAGTCAGAGGTTTTTTTCAGGTAATTTAGCACTAGTTGTTTTAGCTTTTTTTTTTTTTTACCTAGTACTAATCACTACAACACAATCTACAACTAAGTCATTATTAAATTTTCAATGGGCTAGCATTTAATTAGGTTTTCATGTGGGCTAGTGTTTAATTAGTGTTTAATATGATCAGAAATTTTCAGGTAATGGATCAAAACCCAAAGTCAGAAGTTTTTTTTTCAGGTAATGTAGCACTAGTTTTTTTTGCTTTTTTTCCCTAGTACTCATAACTACAACACATTCTACAACTGATGCATTATTAAATTTCCAATGGGGTTGTGTTTAATTATGTTTTCATATGGGCTAGTGTTTAATTAGTGTTTAATATGATCAGAAATTTTCAGGTAATGTATCAAAACCCAAAGTGAGAAGTTTTTTTTTTCAGGTAATGTAGCACTAGTTTTTTTTGCTTTTTTTTCCTAGTACTCATCACTACAACACATTCTACAACTGATGCATTATTAAATTTCCAATGGACTAGTGTTTAATTAGGTTTTCATATGGGATAGTTTTTAATTAGGTTTTAAAATGGGCTAGTGTTTAATATGATCAGAAATTTTCAGGTAATGTATCAAAACCCAAAGTCATAAGTTTTTTTTTTCAGTTAATGTAACACTAGTTTTTTCTGCTTTTTTTACCTAGTACTCATCAATACAACAAATTCTACAACTGATGCATTATTAAATTTTCAATGGGCTAGTGTCTAATTAGGTTTTCATATGGGATAGTGTTTAATTAGTGTTTAATATGATCAGAAATTTTCAGGTAATGTATCAAAACCCAAAGTCAGAAGTTTTTTTTTCAGGTAATGTAGCACTAGTTTTTTCTGTTTTTTTTACCTAGTACTCATAACTACAACACATTCTACAACTGATGCATTATTAAATTTCCAATGGGGTAGTGTTTAATTATGTTTTCATATGGGCTAGTGTTTAATTAGTGTTTAATATGATCAGAAATTTTCAGGTAATGTATCAAAACCCAAAGTGAGAAGTTTTTTTTTCATGTAATGTAGCACTAGTTTTTTTTGCTTTTTTTTCCTAGTACTCATAAATACAACACATTATAAAACTGATGCATTATTAAATTTACAATGGACTAGTGTTTAATTAGGTTTTCATATGGGATAGTTTTTAATTAGGTTTTAATATGGGCTAGTGTTTAATACGATCAGAAATTTTCAGGTAGTGTATCAAAACCCAAAGTCATAAGTTTTTTTTTCAGTTAATGTAGCAATAGTTTTTTCTGCTTTTTTTTTACCTAGTAATCATCAATACAACACATTCTACAACTGATGCATTATTAAATTTCCAACGGGCTAGTGTTTAATTAGGTTTTCATATGGGCTAGTGTTTAATTAGTGTTTAATATGATCAGAAATTTTCAGGTAATGTATCAAAACCCAAAGTCATAAGTTTTTTTTTCAGGTAATGTAGTACTAGTTTTTTTTTTGCTTTTTTTTCCTAGTACTCATCACTACAACACATTCTACAACTTATGCATTATTAAATTTCCAATGGGCTAGTGTTTAATTAGGTTTTCATATGGGCTATTGTCTAATTAGGTTTTCATATGGGCTAGTGTTTAATTAGTGTTTAATATTATCAGAAATTTTCAGGTAATGTATCAAAACCCAAAGTCAGAAGTTTTTTTTCAGGTAATGTAGCACTAGTTTTTTCTGCTTTTTTTTAACTAGTACTCATCACTACAACACATTCTACAACTGATGCATTATTAAATTTCCAATGGGCTAGAGTCTAATTAGGTTTTCATATGGGCTAGTGTTTAATTAGTGTTTAATATGATCAGAAATTTTCAGGTAATGTATCAAAAACCAAAGTCAGAAGTTTTTTTTTCAGGTAATGTAGCACTAGTTTTTTCTGCTTTTTTTTACCTAGTACTCATCACTACAACACATTCTACAACTTATGCATTATTAAATTTCCAATGGGCTAGTGTTTAATTAGGCTTTCATATGGGCTAGTGTTTAATTAGTGTTTAATATGATCATAAATTTTCAGTTAATGTATCAAAACCCAAATTAAGAATTTTTTTTTTTAGGTAATGTAGCACTAGTTTTTTTTTGCTTTTTTTTCCTATTACTCATCACTACAACACATTCTACAACTTATGCATTATTAAATTTCCAATGGGCTAGTGTTTAATTAGGTTTTCATATGGGCTAGTGTTTAATTAGGTTTTCAAATGGGCTAGTGTTTAATTAGTGTTTAATATGATCAGAAATTTTCAGGTAATGTATCAAAAACCAAAGTCAGAAGTTTTTTTTTCAGGTAATGTAGTACTAGTTTTTTTTTGCTATTTTTTACTAGTAATCATCAAAAAAACACATTATACAACTGATGCATTATTAAATTTACAATGGGCTAGTGTTTAATTAGGTTTTCATATGGGCTATTTTTTAATTAGTGTTTAATATGATCAGAAATTTTCAGGTAATGTATCAAAACCCAAAGTCAGAAGTTTTTTTTTCAGGTAATGTATCACTAGTTATTTTTTGCTTTTTTTTCCTAGTACTCATCACTACAACACATTCTACAACTGATGCATTATTAAATTTACAATGGGCTAGAGTTTAATTATGTTTTCATATGGGCTATTTTTTAATTAGTGTTTAATATGATCAGAAATTTTCAGGTAATGTATCAAAATCCAAAGTGAGAAGTTTTTTTTCAGGTAATGTAGCACTAGTTTTTTCTGCTTTTTTTTCCTAGTACTCATCACTACAACACACTCTACAACTGATGCATTATTAAATTTTCAATGGGCTAGCGTTTAATTAGGTTTTCATATGGGCTAGTGTTTAATTAGTGTTTAATATGATCAGAATTTTTCGGGTAATGTATCAAAACCCAAAGTCAGAGGTTTTTTTCAGGTAATATAGCACTAGTTTTTTTTGCTTTTTTTTTACCTAGTACTCATCACTACAACACAATCTACAACTGAGGCATTATTAAATTTTCAATGGGCTAGCATTTAATTAGGTTTTCATTTGGGCTAGTGTTTAATTAGTGTTTAATATGATCAGAAATTTTCAGGTAATGTATCAAAACCCAAAGTCAGAAGTTTTTTTTTAAGGTAATGTAGCACTAGTTTTTTTTTGCTTTTTTTCCTAGTACTCATCACTACAACACATTCTACAACTGATGCATTACTAAATTTCCTATGGGCTAGTGTTTAATTAGGTTTTCATATGGGCTAATGTTTAATTAGGTTTTCAAATGGGCTATTGTTTAATTAGTGTTTAATATGATCAGAAATTTTCAGGTAATGTATCAAAACCCAAAGTCAGAAGTTTTTTTCAGGTAATGTAGCACTAGTTTTTTCTCCTTTTTTTCCTAGTACTCATCACTACAACACATTCTACAACTGATGCATTATTAAATTTCAAATGGGCTAGTGTTTAATTAGGTTTTCATATGGGCTAGTGTTTAATTAGTTTTTCAAATGGGCTAGTGTTTAATTAGTGTTTAATATGATCAGAAATTTTCAGGTAATGTATCAAAACCCAAAGTCAGAAGTTTTTTTCAAGTAATGTAGTACAAGTTTTGTTTTTGCTTTTTTTTTCTAGTACTCATCACTACAACACATTCTACAACTGATGCATTATTAAATTTCCAATGGGCTAGTGTTTAATTAGGTTTTCATATGGGATAGTGTTTAATTAGGTTTTCAAATGGGCTAGTGTTTAATTAGTGTTTAATATGATCAGAAATTTTCAGGTAATTTATCAAAACCCAAAGTCAGAAGTTTTTTTTTCAGGTAATGTAACACTAGTTTTTTCTGCTTTTTTTTTACCTAGTACTAATCACAACAACACATTCTACAACTGATTCATTATTAAATTTAAAATGGGCTAGAGTTTAATTATGTTTTCATTTGGGATAGTGTTTAATTAGTGTTTAATATGATCAGAAATTTTCAGGTAATGTATCAAAAACCAAATTGAGAAGTTTTTTTTTTAGGTAATGTAGCACTAGTTTTTTTTTTGCTTTTTTTTCCCTAGTATTCATCACTACAACACATTCTACAACTGATGCATTATTAAATTTCCATTGGGCTATTGTTTAATTAGGTTTTCATATGGCCTAGTGTTTAAATTTTCAGGTAATGTATCAAAACCCAAAGTCAGAAGTTTTTTTTCAGGTAATGTAGCACTAGTTTTTTCTGCTTTTTTTTTACCTAGTACTCATCACTACAACACATTCTACAACTTATGCATTATTAAATTTCCAATGGGCTAGTGTTTAATTAGGTTTTCATATGGGATAGTGTTTAATTAGTGTTTAATATGATCAGAAATTTTCAGGTAATGTATAAAAACCCAAAGTCAGAATTTTTTTTTTTAGGTAATGTAGCACTAGTTTTTTTGGCTTTTTTTTCCTAGTACTCATCACTACAACACATTCTACAACTGATGCATTATTAAATTTCCAATGGGCTAGTGTTTAATTAGGTTTTCATATGGGCTAGTGTTTAATTAGGTTTTCAAATGGGCTATTGTTTAATTAGTGTTTAATATGATCAGAAATTTTCAGGTAATGTATCAAAACCCAAAGTCAGAAGTTTTTTTTCAGGTAATGTAGCACTATTTTTTTTTTCTTTTTTTTCCTACTACTCATCACTACAACACATTCTACAACTTATGCATTATTAAATTTCCAATGGGCTAGAGTTTAATTAGGTTTTCATATGGGCTAGAGTCTAATTAGGTTTTCATATGGGCTAGTGTTTAATTAGTGTTTAATATGATCAGAAATTTTAAGTTAATGTATCAAAACCCAAAGTCAGAAGTTTTTTTTTCAGGTAATGTAGCACTAGTTTTTTCTGCTTTTTTTTACCTAGTACTCATCACTACAACACAGTCTACAACTGATGCATTATTAAATTTCCAATGGGATAGATTTTAATTAGGTTTTCATATGGGATAGTGTTTAATTAGTGTTTAATATGATCAGAAGTTTTCAGTTAATTTATCGAAAACCAAAGTATTAAGTTTTTTTTTAAGGTAATGTAGCACTAGTTTTTTTTTGCTTCTTTTTTTCCTAGTACTCATCACTACAACACATTCTACAACTGATGCATTATTAAATTTCCAATGGGCTAGTGTTTAATTAGGTTTTCATATGGGCTAGTGTCTAATTAGGTTTTCATATGGGCTAGTGTTTAATATGATCAGAAATTTTCAGGTAGTGTATCAAAACCCAAAGTCAGAAGTTTTTTTTCAGGTAATGTAGCACTAGTTTTTTCTTGATTTTTTTACCTAGTACTCACCACTACAACACATTCTACAACTGATGCATTATTAAATTTCCAATGGGCTAGTGTTTAATTAGGTTTTCATATGGGCTAGTGTCTAATTAGGTTTTCATATGGGCTAGTGTTTAATTAGTGTTTAATATGATCAGAAATTTTCAGGTAATGTATCAAAACCCAAAGTCAGAAGTTTTTTTTTAAGGTAATGTAGTACTAGTTTTTTTTGCTATTTTTTACTATTAATAATCACTACAACACATTATACAAATGATGCATTATTAAATTTCCAATGGGCTAGTGTTTAATTAGGTTTTCATATGGGCTATTTTTTAATTAGTGTTTAATATGATCAGAAATTTTCAGGTAATGTATCAAAATCCAAAGTCAGAAGTTTTTTTTCAGGTAATGTAGCAATAGTTTTTTTGCTTTTTTTTCCTAGTACTCATCACTACAACACATTCTACAACTGATGCATTATTAAATTTTAAATGGGCTAGAGTTTAATTAGGTTTTCATATGGGCTATTTTTTAATTATTGTTTAATATTATCAGAAATTTTCAGGTAATGTATCAAAACCCAAAGTCAGAAGTTTTTTTTTTCAGGTAATGTAGCACTAGTTTTTTCTCCTTTTTTTCCTAGTACTCATCACTACAACACATTCTACAACTGATGCATTATTAAATTTTCAATGGGCTAGCGTTTAATTAGGTTTTCATATGGGCTAGTGTTTAATTAGTGTTTAATATTATCATAATTTTTCGGGTAATGTATCAAAACCCAAAGTCAGAGGTTTTTTTCAGGTAATGTAGCACTAGTTGTTTTTGCTTTTTTTTACCTAGTACTCATCACTACAACACAATCTACAACTGATGCATTATTAAATTTTCAATGGGCTAGCATTTAATTAGGTTTTCATATGGGCTAGTGTTTAATTAGTGTTTAATATGATCAGAAATTTTCAGGTAATGTATCAAAACCCAAAGTCATAATTTTTTTTTTCAGGTAATTTAGCAATAGTTTTTTTTACTTTTTTTCCTAGTACTCATCACTACAACACATTCTACAACTGATGCATTATTAAATTTACATTGGGATAGTGTTTAATTAGTGTTTTATATTGGCTAGTGTGTAATTAGGTTTTCATATGGGCTAGTGTTTAATTAGTGTTAAATATGATCAGAAATTTTCAGGTAATGTATCAAAACCCAAAGTCAGAAGTTTTTTTTCAGGTAATATAGCACTAGTTTTTTATGCTTTTTTTTAACCTAGTACTAATCAATACAACACATTCTACAACTGATGCATTATATAATTTCCAATGGGCTAGTGTTTAATTAGGCTTTCATATGGGCTAGTGTTTAATTAGTGTTTAATATGATCAGAAATTTTCAGGTAATGTATCAAAACCCAAAGTCAGAAGTTTTGTTTTCAGGTAATGTAGCACTAGTTTTTTTTTGCTTTTTTTTCCTAGTACTCATCACTACAACACATTATACAACTGATGCATTATTAAATTTCCAATGGGCTAGTGTTTAATTAGGTTTTCATATGGGCTAGTTTTTATTTAGGTTTTCAAATGGGATAGTTTTTAATTATTGTTTAATATGAACAGAAATTTTCAGTTAATGTATCAAAACCAAAAGTCAGAATTTTTTTTTAAGGTAATTTATAAATATTTTTTTTTTTGCTTTTTTTTAATAGTAATAATCACTACAAAAAATTATACAACTGATTCATTATTAAATTTACAATGGGCTAGGGTTTAATTAGGTTTTAATATGGGCTAGTGTTTAATTAGGTTTTCAAATGGGCTATTGTTTAATTAGTGTTTAATATGATCAGAAATTTTCAGGTAATGTATCAAAACCCAAAGTCAGAAGTTTTTTTTCAGGTAATGTAGCACTATTTTTTTTTTCTTTTTTTTCCTAGTACTCATCACTACAACACATTCTACAACTGATGCATTATTAAATTTCCAATGGGCTAGTGTTTAATTAGGTTTTCATATGGGCTAGTGTTTAATTAGGTTTTCAAATGGGCTATTGTTTAATTAGTGTTTAATATGATCAGAAATTTTCAGGTAATGTATAAAAACCCAAAGTCATAAGTTTTTTTTTAAGGTAATGTAGCACTATTTTTTTTTTTGCTTTTTTTTCCTAGTACTAATCACTACAACACATTCTACAACTGATGCATTATTAAATTTCCAATGGGATAGTGTTTAATTAGGTTTTCATATGGGCTAGTGTCTAATTAGGTTTTCATATGGGCTAGTGTTTAATTAGTGTTTAATATGATCAGAAATTTTCAGGTAATGTATCAAAACCCAAAGTCAGAAGTTTTTTTTCAGGTAATGTAGCACTAGTTTTTTCTGCTTTTTTTTTTACCTAGTACTCATCACTACAACACATTCTACAACTGATGCATTATTAAATTTCCAATGGGGTAGATTTTTATTAGGTTTTCATATGGGCTATGTTTTAATTAGTTTTTAATATTATCATAAATTTTCATTTAATTTATAATAATCAAAAGTCTTATGTTTTTTTTTTAGTTAATTTAGCAATAGTTTTTTTTTGCTTTTTTTCCTAGTACTAATCAAAAAAAAAAATTATAAAACATTTTCCATATTAAATTTCCAATGGGCTCGTGGCTAATTATGTTTTAAGCTTGGCTAGTGTTTAATTAGGTTTTCATATGGGCTAGTGTTTAATTAGTGTTTAATATGATCAGAAATTTTCAGGCAATGTATAAAAACCCAAAGTCATAAGTTTTTTTTCAGGTAGTGTAGCAATATTTTTTTATTATTTTTTTTTTAAATAGTACTCATCACAACAACACATTCTACAACAGATGCATTATTTAATTTCCAATGGGCTAGTGTTTAATTAGGTTTTCATAAGGGCTAGTGTTTAATTAGTGTTTAATATGATAAGAAATTTTCAGGTAATGTATCAAAACCCAAAGTCAGAAGTTTTTTTTTCAGGTAATGTAGCACTAGTTTTTTTTTGCTTTTTTTTCCTAGTACTCATCACTACAACACATTCTACAACTGATGCATTATTAAATTTCCAATGGGCTAGTGTTTAATTAGGTTTTCATGTGGGCTAGTGTTTAATTAGGTTTTCAAATGGGCTAGTGTTTAATTAGTGTTTAATATGATCAGAAATTTTCAGGTAATGTATCAAAACCCAAAGTCAGAAGTTTTTTTTCAGGTAATGTAGCACTAGTTTTTTCTGCTTTTTTTTACCTATTACTCACCACTACAACACATTCTACAACTGATGCATTATTAAATTTCCAATGGGCTAGTGTTTAATTAGGTTTTAATATGGGCTAGTGTGTAATTAGTGTTTAATATGATCAGAAATTTTCAGGTAATGTATCATAATCCAAAGTCATAATTTTTTTTTTCAGTTAATGTAGAAATTTTTTTTTTTTCCTTTTTTTAATAGTACTAATCACTAGAAAACATTCTACAACTGATGCATTATTAAATTTCCAATGGGCTAGTGTTTAATTAGGTTTTCATATGGGCTAGTGTCTAATTAGGTTTTCATATGGGCTAGTGTTTAATTAGTGTTTAATATGATCAGAAATTTTCAGGTAATGTATCAAAACACAAAGTCAGAAGTTTTTTTTCATGTAATTTAGCAATAGTTTTTTCTTCTTTTTTTTTACATAGTACTCATCACAACAACACATTATACAACTGATTCATTATTTAATTTCCAATGGTGTATAGTTTAATTATGCTTTCATATGGGCTAGTGTTTAATTAGTGTTTAATATGATCATAAATTTTCAGGTAATGCATCGTAACCCAAAGTGAGAAGTTTTTTTTTCAGGTAATGTAGCACTAGTTTTTTTTGCCTTTTTTTCCTAGTACTCATCACTACAACACATTCTACAACTGATGCATTATTAAATTTCCAATGGGCTAGTGTTTAATTAGGTTTTCATATGGGCTAGTGTTTAATTAGGTTTTCAAATGGGCTAGTGTTTAATTAGTGTTTAATATGATCAGAAATTTTCAGGTAGTGTATCAAAACCCAAAGTCATAAGTTTTTTTTAAGTTAATGTATCACTAGTTTTTTATTCTTTTTTTTACCTAGTACTCATCACTACAACACATTCTACAACTGATGCATTATTTAATTTCCAATGGGCTAGTGTTTAATTAGGCTTTCATATGGGCTAGTGTTTAATTAGTGTTTAATATGATCAGAAATTTTCAGGTAATGTATCAAAACCCAAAGTCAGAAGTTTTTTTTCAGGTAATGTAGCACTAGTTTTTTTTGCTTTTTTTTCCTAGTACTCATCACTACAACACATTCTACAACTGATGCATTATTAAATTTCCAATGGACTAGTGTTTAATTAGGTTTTCATATGGGCTAGTGTCTAATTAGGTTTTCATATGGGCTAGTGTTTAATTAGTGTTTAATATGATCAGAAATTTTCAGGTAATGTATCAAAACCCAAAGTCAGAAGTTTTTTTTCAGGTAATGTAGCACTAGTTTTTTTTTGCTTTTTTTTTCCTAGTACTCATCACTACAACACATTCTACAACTGATGCATTATTAAATTTCCAATGGGCTAGTGTTTAATTAGGTTTTCATATGGGCTAGTGGGCTAGTGTTTAATTAGTGTTTAATATGATCAGAAATTTTCAGGTAATGTATCAAAACCCAAAGTCAGAAGTTTTGTTTTCAGGTAATGTAGCACTAGTTTTTTCTGCTTTTTTTTCCTAGTACTCATCACTACAACACATTCTACAACTGATGCATTATTAAATTTCCAATGGGCTAGTGTTTAATTAGGTTTTCAAATGGGCTAGTGTTTAATTAGGTTTTCATATGGGCTAGTGTTTAATTAGTGTTTAATATGATCAGAATTTTTCGGGTAATGTATCAAAACCCAGAGTCAGAAGTTTTTTTTCAGGTAATGTAGCACTAGTTTTTTTTTGCTTTTTTTTCCTAGTACTCATCACTACAACACATTCTACAACTGATGCATTATTAAATTTCCAATGGGCTAGAGTTTAATTAGGTTTTCATATGGGCTAGTGTTTAATTAGTGTTTAATATGATCAGAAATTTTCAGGTAATTTATCATAACCCAAAGTCAGAAGTTTTTTTTTCAGTTAATGTAGAACTAGTTTTTTTTTGCTTTTTTTCCTATTACTCATTACTACAACACAATATACAACTGATGCATTATTAAATTTCCAATGGGCTAGTGTTTAATTAGGTTTTTATATGGGCTAGTGTTTAATTAGGTTTTCATATGGGCTAGTGTTTAATTAGTGTTTAATATTATCATAAATTTTCAGGTAATGTATAAAAACACACAGTCATAATTTTTTTTTCATGTTGTGTATCACTAGTTTTTTATTCTTTTTTTTTTACCTAGTACTCATCACTAAAACACATTCTAAAACTGATGCATTATATAATTTCCAATGGGCTAGTGTTTAATTAGGCTTTCATATGGGCTAGTGTTTTAATTAGTGTTTAATATGATCAGAAATTTTCAGGTAATGTATCAAAACCCAAAGTCAGAAGTTTTGTTTTCAGGTAATGTAGCACTAGTTTTTTTTTGATTTTTTTTCCTAGTACTCATCACTACAACACATTCTACAACTGATGCATTATTAAATTTCCAATGGGCTAGTGTTTAATTATGTTTTCATATGGGCTAGTGTCTAATTAGGTTTTCATATGGGCTAGTGTTTAATTAGTGTTTAATATGATCAGAAATTTTCAGGTAATGTATCAAAACCCAAAGTCAGAAGTTTTTTTTCAGGTAATGTATCACTAGTTTTTTATGCTTTTTTTTACCTAGTACTCATCACTACAACACATTCTACAACTGATGCATTATTAAATTTCCAATGGGCTAGTGTTTAATTAGGTTTTCATATGGGCTAGTGTTTAATTAGTGTTTAATATGATCAGAAATTTTAATGTAATTTATAAAAATCCAAATTAATAATTTTTTTTTTCAGTTAATGTAGCACTAGTTTTTTTTTTGCTTTTTTTTCCTAGTACTCATCACTACAACACATTCTACAACTGATGCATTATTAAATTTCCAATGGGCTAGTGTTTAATTAGGTTTTCATATGGGCTAGTGTCTAATTAGGTTTTCATATGGGCTAGTGTTTAATTAGTGTTTAAAATGATCAGAAATTTTCAGGTAATGTATCAAAACCCAAAGTCAGAAGTTTTTTTTCAGGTAATATATCACTAGTTTTTTATGCTTTTTTTTATCCTAGTACTCATCAATACAACACATTCTACAACTGATGCATTATTTAATTTCCAATGGGCTAGTGTTTAATTAGGTTTTCATATGGGCTAGTGTTTAATTAGTGTTTAATATGATCAGAAATTTTCAGGTAATGTATCAAAACCCAACTTCAGAAGTTTTTTTTTCAGGTAATGTAGTACTAGTTTTTTTTTGCTTTTTTTTCCTAGTACTCATCACTACAACACATTATACAACTTATGCATTATTAAATTTACAATGGGCTAGTGTTTATTTAGGTTTTCATATGGGCTAGTGTCTAATTAGGTTTTCATATGGGCTATTGTTTAATTAGTGTTTAATATGATCAGAAATTTTCAGGTAATGTATCAAAATCCAAAGTCAGAAGTTTTTTTTCAGGTAATGTAGCACTAGTTTTTTTTTGCTTTTTTTCCTAGTACTCATTACTACAACACATTCTACAACTGATGCATTATTAAATTTCCAATGGGCTAGAGTTTAATTAGGTTTTCATATGGGCTAGTGTTTAATTAGTGTTTAATATGATCAGAAATTTTCAGGTAATGTATCAAAACCCAAAGTCAGAATTGTTTTTTTCAGGTAATGTAGTACTAATTTTTTTTGCTTTTTTTTCCTAGTACTCATCACTACAACACATTCTACAACTTATGCATTATTAAATTTCCAATGGGCTAGTGTTTAATTAGGTTTTCATGGGCTAGTGTTAATTAGGTTTTCATATGGGCTAGTGTTTAATTAGTGTTTAATATGATCAGAAATTTTCAGGTAATGTATCAAAACCGAAAGTCAGAAGTTTTTTTTTCAGGTAATGTAGCACTAGTTTTTTTGCTTTTTTTTCCTAGTACTCATCACTACAACACAATCTACAACTGATGCATTATTAAATTTTCAATGGGCTAGTGTTTAATTAGGTTTTCATATGGGCTAGTGTTTAATTAGTGTTTAATATGATCAGAAATTTTCAGGTAATGTATCAAAACCCAAAGTCAGAAGTTTTTTTTTCAGGTAATGTAGCACTAGTTTTTTTTGCTTTTTTTCCTAGTACTCATCACTACAACACATTCTACAACTGATGCATTATTAAATTTCCAATGGGCTAGTGTTTAATTAGGTTTTCATATGGGCTAGTGTTAATTAGGTTTTCAATGGCTAGTGTTTAATTAGTGTTTAATATTATAATAAATTTTCAGGTAATGTATAAAAACCCAAAGTCATAAGTTTTTTTTCAGGTTGTGTATCAATAGTTTTTTGTGCTTTTTTTTTTACCTAGTACTCATCACAACAACACAATCTACAACTGATGCATTATTTAATTTCCAATGGGCTAGTGTTTAATTAGGCTTTCATGTGGGATAGTTTCTAATTATGTTTTCATATGGGATATTGTTTAATTATTGTTTAATATGATCAGAAATTTTCAGGTAATGTATCAAAACCCAAAGTCATAATTTTTTTTTCAGTTAATGTATCAATAGTTTTTTTTTTGCTTTTTTTTCCTAGTACTAATAACTAAAAAACATTATAAAACTTATTCATTATTAAATTTACCATGGGCTAGTGTTTAATTAGGTTTTAATGTGGGCTATTTTCTAATTAGGTTTTCATATGAGATAGTTTTTAATTAGTTTTTAATATGATCATAAATTTTCAGGCAATGTATAAAAACCCAAAGTCATAAGTTTTTTTTCAGTTAATATATCAATAGTTTTTTCTGCTTTTTTTTTACCTAGTACTCATTAATACAACACATTATAAAACTGATGAATTATTTAATTTCCAATGGGCCAGTGTTTAATTAGGTTTTCATATGGGCTAGTGTTTAATTAGTGTTTAATATGATCAGAAATTTTCAGTTAATGTATCAAAACCCAAAGTCAGAAGTTTTTTTTTCAGGTAATGTAGCACTAGTTTTTTTTGCTTTTTTTCCTAGTACTCATCACTACAACACATTCTACAACTGATGCATTATTAAATTTCCAATGGGCTAGTGTTTAATTAGGTTTTCATATGGGCTAGTGTCTAATTAGGTTTTCATATGGGCTAGTGTTTAATTAGTGTTTAATATGATCAGAAATTTTCAGGTAATGTATCAAAACCCAAAGTCATAAGTTTTTTTTCAGTTAATGTAACACTAGTTTTTTTTTCTTTTTTTTACCTAGTACTCACCACTACAACACATTCTACAACTTATGCATTATTTAATTTCCAACGGGCTAGAGTTTAATTAGGCTTTCATATGTGATAGTGTTTAATTAGTTTTTAATATGATCAGAAATTTTCAGGTAATGTATCGAATACCAAAGTCAGAATTTTTTTTTTCAGGTAATTTGGAACTGGTTTTTTTTTGCTTTTTTTCCTAGTACTCATCACTACAACACATTCTACAACTGATGCATTATTAAATTTCCAATGGGCTAGTGTTTAATTAGGTTTTCATATGGGCTAGTGTTTAATTAGTTTTTAATATGGGCTATTGTTTAATTATTGTTTAATATGATCAGAAATTTTCAGGTAATGTATCAAAACCCAAAGTCAGAAGTTTTTTTTAAGGTAATGTAGCACTAGTTTTTTCTGCTTTTTTTTTTTTACCTAGTACTCATCACAACAACACATTCTACAACTGATGCATTATTTAATTTCCAATGGACTAGTGTTTAATTAGGTTTTCATATGGGCTAGTGTTTAATTAGTGTTTAATATTATCAGAAATTTTCAGGTAATGTATCAAAACCCAAAGTCAGAAGTTTTTTTTTCAGGTAATGTAGCACTAGTTTTTTTTTTGCTTTTTTTTCCTAGTACTCATCACTACAACACATTCTACAACTGATGCATTATTAAATTTCCAATGGACTAGAGTTTAATTATGTTTTCATATGGGCTAGTGTTTAATTAGGTTTTCAAATGGGCTAGTGTTTAATATGATCAGAAATTTTCAGGTAATTTATCAAAACCAAAAGTCAGATGTTTTTTTTCAGGTAATTTAGAACTAGTTTTTTTTTTGCTTTTTTTTCCTAGTACTCATCACTACAACACATTCTACAACTGATGCATTATTAAATTTCCAATGGGCTAGTGTTTAATTAGGTTTTCATATGGGCTAGTGTTTAATTAGGTTTTCAAATGGGCTAGTGTTTAATTAGTGTTTAATATGATCAGAAATTTTCAGTTAATGTATCAAAACCCAAAGTCAGAATTTTTTTTTAAGGTAATGTATCAATAGTTTTTTTTTCTTTTTTTTCCTAGTACTCATCACTACAACACATTCTACAACTGATGCATTATTAAATTTCCAATGGGCTAGTGTTTAATTAGGTTTTCATATGGGCTAGTGTTTAATTATGTTTTCATATGGGCTATTGATTAATTAGTGTTTAATATGATCAGAAATTTTCAGATAAGTTATCAAAACCCAAAGTGATAATTTTTTTTTTCAGGTAATGTAGCAATCGTTTTTTTTGCTTTTTTTTCCTAGTACTAATCAATAAAACACATTATACAAATTATTCATTATTAAATTTACAATTGACTAGAGTTTAATTAGGTTTTAATATGGGCTATTGTCTAATTAGTTTTTCATATGGGCTAGTGTTTAATTAGTGTTTAATATGATCAGAAATTTTCAGGTAATGTATCAAAACCCAAAGTCAGAAGTTTTTTTTTCAGTTAGTGTAGCACTAGTTTTTTATGCTTTTTTTTACCTATTACTACCAACTAAAACACAATCTCAAACTGATGCATTATTAAATTTCCAATGGGCTAGTGTTTAATTAGGTTTTAATATGGGCTAGTGTGTAATTAGTTTTTAATATGATCAGAAATTTTCATGTAATGCATCATAACCCAAATTAATAATTTATTTTTTTCAGTTAATTTAGAAATATTTTTTTTTTGCTTTTTTTCCTATTACTAATCACTAGAACACAATCTACAACTGATTCATTATTAAATTTCCAATGGGACAGTTTTTAATTAGGTTTTCATATGGGCTAGTGTATAATTAGGTTTTCATATGGGATAGTGTTTAATTAGTGTTAAATATGATCAGAAATTTTCAGGTAATGTATCAAAACCCAAAGTCAGAAGTTTTTTTTCAGGTAATGTAGCACTAGTTTTTTATGCTTTTTTTTTACTTAGTAATAATCACTACAACACATTCTACAACTGATGCATTATATAATTTCCAATGGGCTAGTGTTTAATTAGGGTTTCATAAGGGCTAGTGTTTAATTAGTGTTTAATATGATAAGAAATTTTCAGGTAATGTATCAAAACCCAAAGTCAGAAGTTTTTTTTTCAGGTAATGTAGCACTAGTTTTTTTTTGCTTTTTTTTCCTAGTACTCATAACTACAAAACATTCTACAACTTATGCATTATTAAATTTCCAATGGGCTAGTGTTTAATTAGGTTTTCATATGGGCTAGTGTCTAATTAGGTTTTCATATGGGCTAGTGTTTAATTAGTGTTTAATATGATCAGAAATTTTCAGGTAATGTATCAAAACCCAAAGTCAGAAGTTTTTTTTTCAGGTAATGTAGTACTAATTTTTTTTTGCTATTTTTTCCTAGTACTCATCACTACAACACATTCTACAACTGATGCATTATTAAATTTCCAATGGGCTAGTGTTTAATTAGGTTTTCATATGGGCTATTTTTTAATTATTTTTTAATTTTATCATAAATTTTCAGGTAATGTATAAAAAACCAAAGTCAGAATTTTTTTTTTCAGGTAATGTATCAATAGTTTTTTTTTTTGCTTTTTTTCCTAGTACTCATCACTACAACACAATCTAAAACTGTTGCATTATTAAATTTACAATGGGCTAGAGTTTAATTAGGTTTTCATATGGGCTAGTGTTTAATTAGTGTTTAATATGATCAGAAATTTTCAGGTAATGTATCAAAAACCAAAGTCATAATTTTTTTTTTCAGGTAATGTAGCACTAGTTTTTTTTCTTTTTTTTCCTAGTACTCATCACTACAACACATTCTACAACTGATGCATTATTAAATTTTCAATGGGCTAGCGTTTAATTAGGTTTTCATATGGGCTAGTGTTTAATTAGTGTTTAATATGATCAGAATTTTTCGGGTAATGTATCAAAACCCAAAGTCAGAGGTTTTTTTCAGGTAATATAGCACTAGTTGTTTTTTTTTTTTTTACCTAGTACTCATCACTACAACACAATCTACAACTGATGCATTATTAAATTTTCAATGGGCTAGCATTTAATTAGGTTTTCATATGGGCTAGTGTTTAATAAGTGTTTAATATGATCAAAAATTTTCAGGTAATGTATCAAAACCCAAAGTCAGAAGTTTTTTTTTCAGGTAATGTAGCACTAGTTTTTTTTGCTTTTTTTTCCTAGTACTCATCACTACAACACATTCTACAACTTATGCATTATTAAATTTCCAATGGGCTAGTGTTTAATTAGGTTTTCATATGGGCTAGTGTCTAATTAGGTTTTCATATGGGCTAGAGTTTAATTAGTGTTTAATATGATCAGAAATTTTCAGGTAATGTATCAAAACCGAAAGTCAGAAGTTTTTTTTCAGTTAATGTAGTACTAGTTTTTTTTGCTTTTTTTTCCTAGTACTCATCACTACAACACATTCTACAAATGATGCATTATTAAATTTCCAATGGGCTAGTGTTTAATTAGGTTTTCATATGGGCTATTTTTTAATTATTGTTTAATATGATCAGAAATTTTCAGGTAATGTATAAAAATCCAAAGTCAGAAGTTTTTTTTTTCAGGTAATGTAGCACTAGTTTTTTTTTTGCTTTTTTTTCCTAGTACTCATCATTAATTAGTGTTTAATATGATCAGAAATTTTCAGGTAATGTATCAAAACCCAAATTAAGAATTTTTTTTTTCAGGTAATGTAGCAATAGTTTTTTTTTCCTTTTTTTTCTACTACTCATCACTACAACACATTCTACAACTGATGCATTATTAAATTTCCAATGGGCTAGAGTTTAATTAGGTTTTCATATGGGCTAGTGTTTAATTAGTGTTTAATATGATCAGAAATTTTCAGGTAATGTATCATAACCCAAAGTCAGAAGTTATTTTTTTCAGGTAATGTAGACTATTTTTCCTGCCAGATTTATTATTTCAATGGGCGGTTTAATTAGTTTTCAGCAGTTAATGTGTAACAGTCAGAATTTCACTAAGCACTAAGTCAGACTCATATAACACAATCACTTTTGACTTCAATTTCCATAGGGTGCTAGTTCAGCAAGTCAGCTAAGATTATTTTAGTTCCAGATACCTATCCAATAATATATTTAACCTGTTTTCTCCAAAACTTCCTTCAGCATGCAAACATGAAGGAATACATGCTGTTAAAATACAGTCTGAAATTTTACTAAAGGTAATATAAATACCTTTTCTTTGTACATGAAGTCTCAGCAAAGGCCTACACATCTGCAAAGCTCTTGCATAATTTTCTTCATTTGTAATTGGCAAAAGGTCACCATCTTTGGGATCAGTATAACTTAAAACGAAAGGTAAAGGATTCAAGCCATGAAGTCTTTCAACTAACTTGGTAAAATCATCAAAAGATGGGGGCTGCTTCCTACTAAGAGATATCCTACGGAACTCAGCATCAAACTGAAAAATTAAAATTTTAATTATAGCACTGCCATAAACAAATTGGAAGATATCAAATAAAATCAGTTCCAGAGAAAAATCACTATCTAGCATCCATGGTTGTCATCAACTCTACAATAGATAGTATTCCAAAGCCCGCCAAAAGCGCAGTGGTGGTAAGTCTCCTCTGAAAAGGAAGGAACAAATGGATAAGCTGTATTAAAATACAACTTTAAGTGAATAGGGGGGCTTTGGCACAAAAGAAATGAATCAAATAAAACCAGTCCCACGGAAAAATCATTATCTAACATCCAGGGTTGTCACCAAATCTACAATAGGCAGTGTTCCAAAGCCCACCAAAAGTGTAGTGGTGGTAAGTCTCCCCTGAAAAGCGAGGATCTGAGATCAAATTCTTTTGGTAACATCATGCTAAAATGCGATTTTTCTTGGCTTTCAAGATGGGGAAGCATCCAGTCAAGGGTTTTAAACCATGACAAACTTATGACTATCTCTAAATCTCATGCTTTATGGTCCTACTGGGGTGAAAAATATTCTGCAGCATAAAATTGTAGAAAACAACACTACTGCATTGTAATCTATTTAGTTGCTTTAGAAGGCCACCAGATCTTTTCATTTTATTCAGTAAAAGGATCTAGATGGCAGGACTAGCCTCCCAAGCCATGGCTTATAAAATTCAAAGGATTTTGTCTATATTGAAAGCAAATACAATTTAAGATGTTAGTTTTTTTATTATAAAGTTTTGGATAAAAGTTGAGTTTATCCTCTCTTCTGAACCAAACACTGCAATAAAAAAAATTCTTATTGCAATACATTCAGAGATTCTTAGGTGTAGAACTTACAATGACAGACTCAAAACTCTAAACTTACCTGTTGCTTTATCAAAGAGGGGATAAAATAGTTTTTGATTGAAATTGAAAAAACAGCTATAAGAACAGAATTGCTTTCAGTTAACTGCATCCAAGCGTCCCCTCCCTTTTTCCACCACTGCTAATACCTGGCTATAGGCTATTACCTTAAATCGAGTTGGCCAGTGAGATAAGGTGGCGCTGAAACTCTTGTAGAGAATCTCGCTGGGAGTGTGACTTCATCAATGTTTGCAAACATCCCAGGCCAGCTTTCATTCCACACTTTTCCAGTCACAATCAACGCCCTTCTTGAATGAATAGAAATTGCTGCTTTGAACAGTGGCATCTGAGAGACTTCCACAGTGGCACAGAGCAAACAGCGTAAAGTTCTAATGCACACGTTGCTGACTTCTGGGGACCTACAGTTTCTGGCTGTGTCCCCTGGAGGTATTGGAAAAGGGTGGAGAGAAAACCAAACTTAGACTGGCATGTTCAAGCAACATGCAAGTCGTCATGACATCTTTCCTTTTTCTGCAGTATACCAGTGTTGTATAATGGATATAAGACACTTTTCATAAGGCCTTTCTTGCAGGTATGGTACACGTTTGGTGGCTTTGCGCTGAACATTCTCCAGTGCCTTAGCATCGATTTTATACTGGGGACAGCCCAATATCATACCAGAATGTAAATATGGACAGGCATGGCTTCCTGGTGGTAAACGTTCTCTTAATGAGCCCAAGGATCCAGTTTGCTTTTGCAGCTTGAGCTCACACATGGCTATGAAAATTAAGCTCTCTGTTTATCACATTAAAAAAAAAAAAAAAATTAACTGAAAGTTAGGAGCAACACTGAAACAAAAAACAAACAGAAATTATTCCGCATATGAAGGATTGCCCCCTCCTCAATACCTTGCTCTTTACGCTAAATCGGTTAGCACTTTTAAAAAAGCTTTCTATTCTAATTAAATGGCCCCTGTGTTTCAGTAGCCGTTCTAAAAAAATTGGGACGAACAGTCAAACCTAAGCATAAAGAGCAAGGTATTGATGAGGGGGCAAACCTTCATATACGGAATAATTTCTGTTCATTTTGAGTTTTAATGTTGCTCCTTTCTTTAGGTTATAAAACTTTTTTTATTTAATTTCTGATCGTTTTTCAAATAATCCAGGTAAATCTGGCTCATCCTTTATAAAAAAAAACCTTACACAGGAAAATCCTCGTGGAAACTTCATCCGACATAAACTGCACCCCCCTGTCAAACTCTCTCCAGACAGTTTCATCCTTGCTGAACCCCCCCCCTCATCAAACTCCCTCCAGACAGTGCCATTCTTGCTGAAAATCTCCCCTTCATCAAACTCCCTCCAGACAGTTACATCCTTCCTTAAAATCTCCCCTTTCTGTAAAATTTCTTGCAGACAATTCAGCTTGAAAAACTCTCCTTAACATACTTTCATTTGAAAAAGACAATAATTTCTCGTAGGTGTCGCAATCACTCCGGAAATGCCTCTTCTGTGGAAATTTTTTCCTGGAAATCAAACTGCATGGAAAATAGCACCCAAATATATCTCCTGGAACATCTCCACATGCAAAATTGAGTTACATTGCCAGCAAGTTCTATCATACCTATGAAATCTTTATTAATAAGTGATCACCAAAAATCATTAATAAGCTTCAGCATTAAGCAATCTTCTTGGATTAGAGCTAAATCTTTCCAAGACATTATGCATAATTGCTTCTTGTTTGACTTTTATTCTGTCATTCCAGCTTTTTCAACCATCTACCTTTTATCAACTGCTTTTTTAGCCATCTATCTTTTTTCAACTGCCTTTTCAACCATCTGCTTTTTTAGAAATATCTAGTGTAAATTTGGAGTTCTAGGGGGGGCAGCTTCTCCTTTTTTGCTTGATTTTTTCCCCTTTTTGAAAAATCTAGCAAACATTCTCAGGCTTGTAACTTCCGATGGGTAACACTAAACTTGATGAATCTTATACATTTGGAATCAGCATAATAAGCTGATCCTTTCGTTGTATCTATTGATATCAAAATTCCGTTTTTAGAATTTTGGTTACTATTGGGCTGAGTTACTTCTTACTTACAGTTTGCTATGATGAACAGCTTCATAAGAATGCCGGAGTCTTTTCCTTCAGTCACTGCAACGACTTGGTCATTCTCAATAGCATATGATGTGTGTGGGTTATTTTGGTCAAGGTGAACAGCCTTAAATTTGGGTGTGTTGAACTGGGGGCCTCAGTTATTGGACCATTTTAAAATCTCATTGAGGGCTGAAAGATTTATACATACATTTACTGGTTTGCATTACTTTTGTTCTTACTTCTCACAAAATGTTGGCTTTTAGTGGGAATTTGAGAAGAAAAAAAACTGGAGAAAAGGGCATTTTGGAGCTGAATTTTTGTTGGAAGATATCTTGGTGAAACTTTACAAGGCTTTTGACAGAGTACGTCATTGAAAGATTGCTGTAAGACTTGAAGTGCTAGGAATCAGTGATGATATCCTATGAAGGATCAAAGCTTCTTTTATGAAATCAAAAACAACTAATAATATGCCTTAAGAAGCTAATGTTGTAAGTAGACCTCTACAGGGCAAAGTCTTGTTTAATGGTCACCAAAATCTTCAAAGTTATTGTTTCCCCTACCTGCTTCAGACAGTCAGTTCACCAAGTACTTTGTTGAAGCTTTATCAAAAGTGTGCTAACACCAGGCTGCAAAACAAGTTCTTTTGAAGCCCAGTCTTTCATTATAGCCCAAATTATTGTTTAACTGATACATAATTGGTGTACCATGTAAGCTCAATAGCAAAATTCCCTTGAATGCAGAAGAATAAAAAAAAGACAGGGTTAGCTAACACCAATATTAGTTGCAGCATTATCAAGGAAGACCTTACAATTCTTGTATAGTAGGTTATTCATTTGGGACTTCAAATCAACAAAGAAAAGTGCAAATTCGTTTATTTGATAATAACAATGAGGAGTACAAACACAAACATTGTAATTTTACTGGATCAAGACACATAATTACAAAAACTGACATTCAGAGAGATCTTGATATTCTAATAGACAACCAGTTCAAACTCCTTACGTATATGAGAACAGTTGTTGCTAGCATATCCTAGACTATTGGATCTATTAAGACAACCATCTCTAGTAGAAAACTAACAGTAATTACAGAGCTATAAATCCCTTGCAAGACCAATTAGAGGTTTTACTCAGCATAGCATTGTTGTTCCATAAAACTGATACTTTGGTGACAGAAAAAAAACATAAAGACACACAACAAAACTGGTAAGGAGTCTCAGATATACAACTTACAAGCAAAGACATAAACCTCTAAGATTAGGGGAAGGTACCCAGTAGTTTGACAGGTCATTACCACTTCAACAGTTAAATCTTTGTCATACCACCAGAAATTAGATTGTTTTACCATTGGAAATAAACAGATTAGTAGATACATGATTTAGTATCAGTATGTAATCAGCTTGAATATTTTAGCCATATAAATATGCTAAATATTTTGAAAGCACTGACAGTCAATAGTAGACCCTAGTCACAGACAAATATTTCTAGCTAAAGCTTAATCTTAGACACAGGATCTTAAAGTTAGAACAAAGTTTCTAAATTGTAGACAAACTCAATCATGAATAGATTTAACTGTAAACGAGCTTTGTGAAGAAGAATAATTGTATTTGAATATGCCAGGCTGTAAGGGTAACTTTTGTCAAAGTTTAAATACTGAAAAAAAAGTTTTCCAAGATTGTACTCAGCCAATTCCAACTGGCTTGGTCCCAACTGCATAAAGCTAAGTAAATCATGTCCAAAACTAGGAATCTGTTATCCATGTTTAGGAGATACATTTTAATTGAAATACTTGTCTAAGATTAGGCACTGTCTAAGTACAGGGGATCTTTAACCTACCTTTTCTGGTCTACTGAAAAAAGGATAAAATGACACTGACATTTAAGCTATTACAAAGTAATACATTTCCTAATCTTCTAACTCTTAATATCAGCAAGAGATTCAAAATCCCCCTGAAAAGCTAATCAACCCCAGACAGTCATAAGAGATGGGCAAATTTCATTAGTACATGAGCTGTGAAACCTCAGAACTTCTTGTTGGAAAAAAAAGTATTGTTATAAAATTTATACAGTTTATGTTGGTAAGAGAGAGGTCAGTTGATGTTGATAAACAAACCCATCTAAATACAGAATTGTCTTATATTGTGAGTTAAATACAGATTTCAGTAATTTTCAAGATAAATGGACCCCTTAAATTACCTTAAATTGCACTTGCCAGTCCTGTGAATGCCGGTCACTGATGATGATAACTGAACTCGTCAGGTGCATCCCATATTGTGAGCCAAGGTTTCCTGCACCAGTCTTTGTCAACTGCAGACTTGAAGGCTACAACACTGGGCGACATAATAGTATTCTGGCTAAGGGAGTTCCATAGGCTGACTACACAGTTAGAAAAGAACTTGTTTTGCAGCCTGGTGTTAGCACACTTTTGATAAAGCTTCAACAGGTGGCTTCTGGTACTTGGTGAACTGACTATCTGGAACAGCTTGGGGATCACACTCTGGTCACATACTAACTTGTATGTCATTATTACATCTCCTTGCCTATGTCTACATGTGAGAGATGGTAGTTTGAGCTTATGTAATTGGGTAGGATATGTAAGATGTTGAAATCCCTTTATGCATTTAGTTACACATTGCTGCACTGATTCTAGAACTGAGATATCACCCTCATTTACTGGAGTACCAACACATATCCCAAATTCCCATTTTGGTCTGATCAGGCCCTTTAAGAGCTTGGTGATCACAGCTGGAGATCTACTGCAGAATGTTCTTTTTATTAAACCAAGGGTTTGGTTGGCACTGGCTACAACACACTGCATGGAAACTAAACTTAGCTTATCATCAACCAAAAACCCCACATCATTTTCAGATGACTACATATGAGTGGGTGTTTTGAACCATTGTTGAATTCCATAACATACTGGCACAGAGAATTGTTTGCTCCAAAATTAATAATTATGCATTTCTGGATATTAAATTCAGGCCGCCAGGATTTTGCCCACTTTGACATCACTCTGAGCATCAAGATCAGCCTGGATGGTTATGGCACTGTGAGGGTCATGGACAGGACCAATTATTTTTGAATCATCTGCATACAAGAAAATTTTATTCTCAATGATTGAAGGTAAAAATGTGCTTTGAGTGATCATAAAGTTCATATACCTTGGCTATTGCTTAGGGATGCCTAAGACTTTTACACCTTCATTAGTTGCCACACCAATAAAGGAGTTGCCACCCAATTGATATATTATAGTGATTGCCTTTGTGTATCTTAGATTCCCATGACCTTAATTCATTATTTTAATTCTCTGGAATTCTATATTTGTAGTTTTATTCTTATTTTCTTTTCACTGTTACTGGTATATGGTTGCCATTATAAGATTATCAGAAAAAATTAGAAAGCGAGTCACAATATCAGAAAAAAAGTTGCTTGTTTTTTTTTTGGTAGAAAGTGAGCCTAACACCCACCAGAAGCACATTTATCAGTGTGTAAATTTGTGGTAAAAACTAAAGAATTCAGTAACAAGAAGTACCTGCATTTCCCACAGGCTTTATCTGATTTTTTAATCTTTCTAATATATTTCTTGTGTTTGTCAGTGTTTTTACTAAAAAAAATGCCTAAATGTTCATCAAAACCCACTTATGATGACAGTACCTTGAGACCCAAAAACATACAAGAGATAGTATATCAAAAACTGAACGATTAATTTTGTGCCTAGAACAACTTTGCAAGAATCCAAAATGCCTTCAATGTGACACATGCATAAATTCAGTTGTGTCAGTTGTCTTGCTTTTGTTAGCACAAGTTAAAACCCTACATGCTGTTACCTCAAAACTTGACTGAGCATAGAACTGCAGAAGATGTGCTAATGCAACTCAAACTTTGGTGCCACTCAGAATGGCCAATGTTGCCTCAGTGGTTTTGGTGGCTATGCTTCTGTTCCAAACCAAAATTACTCTTCGATTTGAAGAGTTGTACAATGGAGTTGCATAAAACCAGTTTCCAGTGCATAAGCTCAAAAGTCAAAAACATTGAGCAGTGCCTAGCTTACAAGTATGTTGCAGAAATACTTTGTTCTATTGTTTGTGAAGAGTTATAAGCAGCCACAAGTGCTGTAGCATTGGCTGAGAGCAACATTATTTCCACAATCAGAGCTGACAAAAAAAAAATCACAACATGGAACTTAATATTGTTGCATTTGATATCCCAGAAGTAGATAATAACATTGTGTTCATCAAGAACCCTCTCCTACATAATTATGGTATCAACATAGGACCCCTGATCCACATAAGACACCTCTCTACTAGTGCTAATTCCTCTGCTCCTAGCAGATCATAACCAGTGATTTTTATTGTTTTGAACTTTAAATTAAAAAAGAAAGTTCTCAAAAAGTTGTTTCAGGTACATGCTGACATCCAGCTCCACCCAGATCACTCATGGAAGAAACCAGAAATTTAGGTAGTTGGTTATATTAAAAGATGTGCTGCAAGTAGTGAATCTAATCTTGTAGTTAATAAATTACTACTACTACTTACTACTAACAACTCACCACAGCACCAACCCACTTGAGGCCAACACAGCTACGCATGCTTCTCCACCATCCCAATCCATTCAAAGCCTCCCTTTTTACACCCTCCCACGAAGTTCCCATTTCCCTTAAATCTTTCTTTATGACGTCCTCCCACCCCAGACGAGGACGACCTGCTTTCATTTTAGCCCTAGACGGTTGGTCAAAAAGAACAATATTTGGCAATCTGTCATCCTTCATCTGCACTATGTGCCCTAACCATCTCAACCTTTCTTTCATTATAGCCCTAGAGAGTGGTATTGAACCACATTTTTTGTACAGCCTATTGTTTGAAATACAGTCAGTCAGCCGGGTACCCAGAACAGTCCTTAAGCAATTTCTGTGGAAAACATCTAGCAAACCTTCATCTACTTTTCAAAGTGCCCATGCTTCAGAGCCATATTTGACTACTGTCATCACTGTAGCTTCTAATATTCTAATCTTGGTTTGCAGACTTATCTTCCTATTTTTCCAAACTTTTTTTAATTGTGAAAAAACACCAAACAACCTCTCTTGTCATTATAGCCCTGGAAAGCGAAATTGAAGCGCACTTTTAGTACAGCTTAATGGGCCTTAGCTATTCTGCTTTTAACATCTTTACAGCTCCTACCATCTTAACTAATAGTACTACCAAGGAAAGTGAGGCTGCTCATTTGATCAATCTTTTCATTACCCAATGTCACCTTATCATCTTCACTTATTCCTAGCCTTAGGATTTTACTGTCTTCTTAAAATTTATTTTCAAACCTATTCTAGCACCCTGAACTCGCAAAACCTCTAAAAGTTTCTTCATTTTGCTCACACTCTCATCTAGAATGTTTAAATCATCAGCACAATCTAAGTCCAGAAGACTTTTTCCTTTCCATTTGATTCTGTGGTCTCCCATTACCTTTCCTGTGCTCCTTAATACAAAGTCCATCAAAATAACCCATACAAAGGGGGATAGAACACAACTATGCTTAACTCCTGATTTAATATAAAACGAGCTGCTAACCTCATTTTCTACCTTAACCGCACCAGTATTATTCTGGTACATAGCATTAATCACTTTAATGTATTTGTATGGTATACCATACAAGGATAAAACCGTTGCTAAAGCTCTTCTATCAACAGAATTGAGCACTTGCTCATAATCTATAAAACTAAGGACCAAAGGTGTTTGACAACTCAGGCACTTCTCAATTATTAACCTAAGAGTGAAAATTTGGTCAACACATCCTCTACCTTTTCTAAAACCGCACTGTTCTTCTCTTAAAACTTTGTCTACAGCCTATCTCAGTCTAAAAAGTACCATATTACTAAGTAATTTGCTACCTACAGAGACCAGACTAATGCCTCAATAATTACCACACTCACTTTTATCACCTTTCTTATAAACTAGCTTAAATAATATTTTCCTAAAATCATTTGGTACTTCCCCTTTTTCAAAAATCATATTCTATTCATCTGATTACAAAAGATGTAGATGTTGCAGAAATTACAGGAGTTGTACAAGAAAAACCTTGTCAGTTTAATAACCTTAAAACAGTGGTAACCAGCTTTTCTTGAATATGAACTCCTCATTGTGCCATAAAGTGTGAGTTTATATGCAAAAGAATGAATCAATTGTTTGCGTTATTGATCTTGACCCTCTGACTATTGAGTGGATTGAGTCTGTTTTAATTAAAATACACAACAAAAGATTGTCAATATTTGTGGGTGTTGCAAATGGAAGCCTCAGTGCTTCTAGTAGATCAGACTCTAAAACCACTTTGACTGCTATACAATCCCAAGTGATTATTTTGTGCTAGAGATTCTCCATCTTTGTGCACTCTCTCTCTGCAAAATAATATTTCAAACCACTCGTTCTCAAAGGCCAAGCTTCTAATATTCTTGATTAGGTCATTTTCAACAATCCAGACTTTTTTTTCTATTAAGAATGAGAAGACATATTAAGAAATGCGTTAGCCTGGTGCTACAGTGACCACATTGTAATTTTTCAGAGTTGTGATTGCCAACTACACAACCTCCTTCTAAACAACAAAAATACACTGATTACAACCTAGTCCCTGAGAACTAGTCAAAGTCAGTTGGGATCAACTTATTACTGATGACACTAAAGAGATTGATCAAACATTACAGCTGAAAAGTCTTGGGTCTGGATTTTTTTGGGCAAAACATGTTACAACTATACCATTTCGCAACAGTGAAATTAGTAGCCTACATCAAGCATGAAAATGTTATTGAAAAAACAGAAAAGTATCAAGCCCTCAATATTACTTCTAATCAGGCAACTAATTTATTCAAGAACTTGAAGAGAAAGTTTGACAAAAAATTGGCTGAGGATGTTGAAGATAACCCCTAAAATTTTGGCATTATCCCTCTCTCCTCCTGTATATGATGTTCCAGTTGAGGCAGAACCAATTTTAATTGTTGTTAAAATAGTTTCAAATAAACATACATCCTTTGTAACTGGCAAATCTGGTGGTCCTGACGGCATTCATCCTTGTAGCCAGCATGAATACCAAGAATTTGGGTTTTAACACCTTTCCTTGCATTTAAACTTATCATGAATCTTTCTAGAGTAACAGTGGACTGAAAAACTGCCCACACCACTCACATATTTAAGGGTGAAAAACTATCAACCCATAAAATGACATATGTGGTTGTTAAATTCCATGAAAGCTAAGTCAATTCTGAAGTTATCCAGCATGTTGAAGCAAATAATCTCTTGCACAGCTTGCAGCAAGGTCCATATCCTGAAAGAACAAAATTTTCTGTCCATTAAGCTACTTGATACAGAGATGACTGTTGACTTGATTCTGTTTGACTTTCCAGAAGCTTCTGACAAAGTTTGTCACAAGTAACTTGCAATTAAGCTTAAAGAGAAATTCTTTCTCTTCATTCATTATGATCTCAGTGTGCTCAGCTATTTGATGGCTCAGGTAGTCATATTTTTTTTTTCTTCAAACAAGCAGAGTTCCTGAAGCTAGTGTATTGGGTTCTATACTATTTGATGTCTTTATTAATGATGCTACTTCTACTATCAGAAATAAACTAACACTCTACAATAAAGATTCAAGATTTCTTAGACCAGTCTTCTAATGTGAACTTCACATCTTCTAAAGAATAATCTTGATTTGCTTAGTCAATGGAATGAGGCTGTCTAATTCTATTATTGGAAGTAAACTAACACTCTACAATAATGACTCAAGATTTCTTACACCAGTCCCCTCATGTAAACTTCATACCCTTCTACATGATAATCTTGATTTGCTTGGTCAAGGGAATGATGCTTGGCTTCTTGATTTTTTTTTGTTGCCAAGTGTCATGTCATTCATTTTGGCAAAAAAAGCTTGTCACACTTATTTCTTTATGACTGTCTAATCTCTTCAACAAATGATGAGCAAGATCATTGCATCATTACTGGCAATGAATCAAAATTCGGTACCCATGTTAAGTAGTCTGCTGGTGGTGCTAGTTTAGCTATAGAGCTTCCCAAGGAAAATTCTTTGATTGCTGTAATTTAAGGTAGTCATAGGCAGCACGCTAGCACTGCTTAAGTAAAGAACAATCTAGGCACAATCTGTTGTTTTTTTTCCATACCCAGGCACTTTGTATTGAAGGAGTTGTTGTAGAAACTTTGAAAAGGGCTCATTTGATTAGAAATTGGAGTGGCTAGTGCCCATTTTAATAGTCAAAGTGATTGGAGGGCAACAAGCCCCCTCTCACGCCCATCTTTCCCTCAAACACATCCAATAAAAATTTTGAGATAGCCATTTTGTTCAACATAGTTGATTTCCAGATAGAAAATATGTTTTTGAGGAGGACACTCCCCTACAACCCTCAGGGCAAGAGTTATAAGTTATGCCCAGGGGGCATATAAGGATTTTATAGAAGGCGTTGTTGTAGAAACTTCAAAACAGGATCATTTGATTATAAATTTGAAGGGCTAGTACCCTTTCTGATAGTTGAAAGTGATTGGAGGGCAACTAGCCCCCCCACGCCCATCATTCCCCCAAACACGGCCAATCAAAATTTTGAGACATCCATTTTGTTCAGCATAGTTGATTTCTAGACAGAAAATATGTTTTTGCAGAGGACACTCCCCCACAACCCTCAGGACAAGGGTTTTAAGTTATGCCCTGAGGGCATATAAGGTTTTTATAGAAGGTGACGTCACAGAAACTTCAAAAGGGGCATTTGATTGGAAATTCAGAGGGCTAGTGCCCTTTTAAATAGTCAAAAGTGATTGGAGGGGAACTAGCCCCCCCCCCCCCCCCACGCCCATCACTTCCCCAAACACATACAATCAAAATTTTTAGATAGCCATTTTATTCAGCATAGTTTATTTCCATATAGAAAATATGTTTTTGAGGAGGACACTCCCCCAAAGCCCTCAGGGCAATGGTTTTAAGTTATGGACTGGGGGCATATAAGGTTTTTTATAGAAGGCATTGTCATAGAAACTTCAAAACAGGCTCATTTGATTGGATATTCAAAGGGCTAGTGCCCTTTTTAATAATCAAAAGTGATTGGAGGACAACTAGCCCCCCCACACACCCATCATTCCCCCAAACACATCCAATAAACATTTTTAGATAACAATTTTGTTCAGTGTAGTTGATTTCCAGATAGAATATATATTTTTGAGGAGGACACTCCCCCACAACCCTCAGGGCAAGGGTTTTAAGTTATGCCCTGGGGCATATAAGGTTTTTATAGAAGGTGTTGTTGTAGAAAGTTCAAAAGGGGCTCATTCAATTGGAAATTCAAAGGGCTAGTGCCTTTTTTAATAGTTGAAAGTAATTGGATAGTGACTAACACCCCTCTCATGCCCACCATTTTCCCAAACACATCGAATTAAATTTTGAGATATCCATTTTGTTCAATATAGTTGAAAGTTCTGGAAATTTTGTTGTATAGGATGATAACCCCCTCAGAGGCCTCAGTGCAAGGGTTGTAAGTTATGCACTGGGGCATATAAATTTTTTATTGAAAGCATTGTCATAGAAACTTCAAAAGGGCTCATTCAATTGGAAATTGAAAGGGCTATTGCCCTTTTTAATAGTTGAAAGTGATTGGATAGTGACTAAGACCCCTCTCAAGCCCACCATTTTCCAAAACACATCCAATTAAAATTTTGAGATATCCATCTTGTTCAACGTAGTTGAACGTTCTGGAAATTAGGTCTTTTAGGATGATAACCCCCTTAGATCCCTCAGTGCAAGGGTTGTAAGTTATGCCCTGGGGGCATATAAGGTTTATATAGAAAGTTATTATATAAATCATAGCCAGCATGATCATGCTGCATAAGTAAAGAACGGGGACACTCAAGGATAAGACAAGAAATGGGGACTACGTAAAGAGGAGGACACTCCCCCACAACCCTCAGGGCAAGGGTTTTAAGTTATGCCCTGGGTGCATATAAGAACAATTATGGCACAATATATTATTTATTAATTTTTTTTCTTTAGAGCAGGGCAATTTGTATCAAAGAAGTTGTTGTAGAAACTTCAAAAAGCACTCATTCAATTGGAAATTGGAGTGACTTGTGCCCTTTTTTAATATTCAAAAGTGATTGGAAGGCCACTAACACCCCTTCCACGCCCACCATTTCCCGAAACACATCCAATCAAAATTTTGAGGTAGCCATTTTGTTCAGCGTAGTTGATTTCCAGATAGAAATTATGTTTTTGAGGACAGTCCCCCACAGCCCTTAGAGCAAGGGGTGTAAGTTATGCCCTGGGGGCATAGAAGGTTTTTTATAGAAGGCATTGTTGTAGAAACTTTAAAAAAGACTCATTTGATTGGAAATTCAAAGGGCTAGTGCCCTTTTTAATAGTCAAAAGTGATTAGAGGGCAACTAACCCGCCTCTCATGCCCAGCTTTTCCCCAAAAACATCTAATCAAAACTTTGAGATTGCCATTTTATTCAATGTAGTTTCAAGTTCTGGAAATTAGGTCTTTGAGGATGACACCCCCCCCATAGCCCTCAGGGCAAGGGTTGTAAATTATGCCCTGGGGGTGTATAAAGTTTTTATTGAAAGCATAGAAACTTCAAAAGGCCTCATTCAATTGGAAATTGAAAGGGCCAGTGCCTTTTTTAATAGTTGAAGGTGATTGGAGAGCAACTAACGCCCTCTCACACCCACCATTTTCCCAAACACATCCAATAAAGATTTTGAGATAGCCATTTTGTTCCACGCAGTTCAAAGTTCAGGAAATTATACCTTTGAGCAGAACACTCTCCCCACAGTCTTCAGGGCAAGGATTATAAGTTATGTCCTGGGGGCATATAAGGTTTTTATTGGAATCTTTGTCATAGAAACTTGAAAAAAGGCTCATTCAATTTGAAATACAAAGGGCTAGAATCCTTTTTAATGGATGAAAGTTGCTGTAATGGATATTTCCGTTGCTGTTGTTGTTTAGACCAGGGCCCTTTGTATCAAAGGAGTTGTTGTGGGAACTTCGAAAAGGAAAATAGAAAGGGCTGATGCCCTTTCTAATAGTCAAAAGTGATTGGAGGGCTACTAATCCCCCTTCCACTCCCACCCTCCCATTTGCCCATTATTTTTAAAAAATAAATCTTTCCTTAAGATTAAATCAAAATACACTGTGATAAAGCTAATTCCCAATAAGGCATCTCAGCAGTATCCCAAGAACAACTGAGGGTATTATATTCAAACTTTTGGGGCTACTTCTGCTCTTAAAATTTAAACAAATCAGAATAGCATAAGTGTATCCAAGCTTTCAAAGAAAGTGAACATATTTTTTGCAAATGGTATCAAGTTTTCCATTCCAGGTCAACTAGAGGAGGTATGAAACTAAATTACGCACCACTATTTTTATTAAGATTTATAAAAAAGTGTATATTGGTAAAAACTTCTGAAAATTTTTCTATAGTATGCAAATTGCAGGCCAAACTGTAACGCCTTAAAAAACAAAAAGATTTAATATTTTGTTTTACTTTTCCCTAGAAGTACTGTATCAATATAAAACAAACAGAAATTAATGAAAAAAAACTTTTTCCACAAAATAAGTTTTTCAAAGAAAAGTAAAGAACTCCATTAAACAAAAAAAAACAAGCAAAAATAATCTATTAAGCATGAAACTACCACAGATCAGCATTGATAAATAAATGAAACCCAAAACGAACAGAAATTACAATAAATAACCAAGCCAAACTCAAACAAGCAGAAATTAACATTAGTTGGGTGCAAAACTCCTATGCCTTCCCAAGGCCAGAACACAATTTGCGCTTTACTGAAAAAATACAAATGAATGTGCATTGCCAGTTTAATATACATATACTGATATTTAGTAATCAATATGTTAATAATATTTGATTTATTAAAGTTATAAAAGTAAAAAGATTTATATTTTTTTCAGTAAAGTGCAAATTTTGTTCTGGCTTTGGGAAGGCATAGGGGTTTTGTGCCCAACTTATGTTAATTTCTGCTTGTTTTGAGTTTGACTTGGTTATTTATTGTAATTTATGTTTGTTTTGGGTTTCATTTATTTATTGATGCTGATTTGTGGTAGTTTCACACTTAGTAGATTATTTGATTTAATTTTTGCTCATTTTTGGTTTAATGGAGTTCTTTACTTTTCTTTGAAAACTTATTTTGTGGAAATTTTTTTTTTAAATTAATTTCAGCTAATAGGTCACTTGATGAAGAGAACTGCAGTTAAGGTTCTAGTGCATGACTACTTCTAGAGAAAAATGATGATAAAATAAAAGAAGTATCATTATATTCCTTATCTTATGTTTTTTTCTAAATATGCATCCTATCCCCTAATGGTCTAGAGATAGCCCTAAATAATCTATTTCCTTGTTGTTTTTCATTTTCTGATGCACTGCATGTTGGGTAGTTGTATTCTTGACCTATGGAAAGCATATGGCCTAGGCAAAGTGATGGCAATGGAACTGAGTTGATGAAATGTTGGTACTTGTTATTATCAGGGCAACATGAGAAGAACTACCTGTAGAATCTCAAAGATGCTATATGAAAAACATGTTTTTGCTGCCTTGCGAGGTATTGCTCACCCCATGACAAAGATTTAAACTTTAATTTTTTGGAATGAAGGGGCAAAAAAAGGTACCTAGGTTAGGTTCCATATTTAATATATGCAATGCTTTACCCCCCCCCCCCCCATAATGTGCAAATACATAGGACAAATTTGTTTCTGAACTATTGTATTTTTATCAAACTTTGTAACATCATTTGATGTTATGCTCTTTTATAATTCAATAATTGCTTCTGGGGCTAATTGCATCTTGAGCCCTTGGGCCCCAAAGGTTTTTCATTTCTGTAACCATACAAAGATGTTATAACCTTACCTGCAAAATACTTGATTTTCTATTCAAACCATTTTCCTTCTGTTTAAATTTTTTCAAATGCCACCAACCAAAAATAGCACTGAATTTTGCTATTCAAAACTTTGACATCAAAAATTTAGGTTATATATTTGCACATTAGGGGGGGGGGTAAAATTCATGGTAACTTTGCAGTGGGCCATATAATTTAGTTAGGATAAAAGTGAAAACATCACTTGATGCTTTTTTTAAGCTCTTTCATGGTTCATATAAAATACCTTTGGGGCCTTTTCAAGGGCTCAAGATGCAATTAGCTCCAGAAGCAGTTATTGAATTATGAAAGAGCATAAAAAGGCATCAAATGATGTTTTCCCTTTCATCCAAGTTGAATTATTGCACCACCTAGAAATTCACAGAAGAGGCAAGGATAAAAACCAATAGGACTCTTAAGAAGCCCATAAATTTTCTGAACTTAGGCCATTGAAGTACGTCTAAGAATTGGTAGGCCTAGGGTTTGAATCATAAGAGGGGATAAACTGAACCATATGATGCAGAGGGATATGTACTCTATTGCTTGGTCTATAAAAGATAATCTGAAACCAGTTTTAAGCATCCTATTTTGGGCTATAGGCCTAAACTTAGATCCATTCCTGGAAGTTTTGTTATTATAGTTTAACAATTGTCTGATTTGGTAAAAAGGGTAAATCTCTAGGTGACACTATAATTTAGCTAGGATGAGAGTGAAAACATGATTTGATGTCTTTTTTTATGTTCTTTCATAATACAATATTTGCTCCTGTTACAAATTGCATCCTGAGCCCTTAAAGGGGACCTGAAGGCATTTCATATGAATTATGAAAGTGCATAAAAAAGCATCAAATGATGTTTTCCAAGAGTGCCTGCAGAAAATTTTCCAGGGGGGGGGGCAGATACCAGAATAGCAGAGATTGGAGGAGACACGAATTTTGTGGTAAAAGAAATACTAAGAAGTATATTGTTCATCAGTGAAGTATCATTAAAAATTTGAAATCAAATTGGAAATGAAAAAAAGTAAAACTCAAATAAAATTCTCAAATTTGGAAAGCCTTATTTTCCACATGGGGGTAATTACCAGGGGGGGGGGTATTTTCTTGGGATGTAATCGCTGGGGGGGGGGGGGGTAAATGCTGGCCACCAGACTGATCATGATACCTTTAGACTGATCATATTTCCAACAATGAGTGGTACAAAAATGTGATTCTATACAAGTATAGAAAAACCAAGTGTTTTACTATAAAAAAAAGAATGGTTACTATCTTACTAATATTTTTACTAATTACTATTAATTTTACTATTCAATTTAAGCCATTTATTTGTAATTTAATTGGAATTATTTGTTGATTTATTAAAAGATCAATATTTTTAATTCACAAATTCTGGTATCTTGACTAAATTCATATTCAGGTTTAAGTTAAAAGTTAAGTTTCATTATTATGAAAGAAAAGCAAGCAAAATTCCTAATAGGATAAGACCTTATAGGATACAACCAATGGAATAGACACAGGATGATCATTATAGACTTAAGCAAAGTTAGAATCTTAACCCTTAACTAGGATTATATTTTAAAAATCAAAGAAAAGAATAAAAAAATTTGATGTATGTTTTTAGCTTGACAAAATATGAGCAAAAACCTAGACCAAACTGACTCCTAGTAGGACATGATGCTGTATATATATAAAACTATCTTTATTTATTAATTCCAAAATGCAGTAAGCTTTATTTGCTTGTCACACTAATGCTAGGGCATAAGAATTCCCTTAAGAGTATTTACTCTATACTCTAAATTGGGTTCTAGTTTGGTATCCTTTAGATAGATAAATAATGACCTATATTGAGTTAATCTAAGAATTGAATTAAATACTGAATTGATTCTAAACAAGTTTCATAGCAGTTATTAAAGACAAAACAAAAATAAGAATTTTTTTTTCTTTGTTCAGTTGTAACACTTCTATTTTCTTTCTACTCTGGTCTAAATTCCAAGGGGGGGCATCACCCCTGTGGGTGCCCATGATGTTTTCACTTTCATCCTAGCTAAATTATATGGCCCACTGCAAATTTACCTTGAACTTTAAGAAGCCCATAAATTTTCTGAACTTAGGCTATTAAGTAGGTCTAAGAATTGGTAGGCCTAGGGTTTGAATCAGAAGAGGGGATAAACTGAACCATATGATACAGAGGGACATGTGCTCTATTGCTTGGTCTAAAAAATATACCTGAAACCAGTCTTTAAGGATCCTATTTTGGGCTATAGGCCTAGACTTAGATCCATCCCTGGAAGTTTCATTATTATAGTTTAACAGCTTTCTGATTTGGTAAAAAGGGTAAACTTCTAGGTGGCACTATAATTTAGCTAGGATGAAATTCAGAACATGATTTGATGCCTTTTTTATGCTATTTCTTAATACAATATTTGTTTCTGTTGCAAATTGCACCTTGGGCCCTTAAAGGGATCCTGATGGTATTTCATATGAATTATGAAAGCACATAAAAAAAAGCATCAAATGATGTTTACACTGTCACCCCAGCTAAATTATATGGCCCAATGCAAATTTAACTTGAACTTTACCCCCCTACCTCTAATGTGGGTCAATATCTACCAAATCATATTATTGAGTTAGGACTAAAGTGAAGACACTATTCAATGCCTTTTTTTTGGCTTATTACGAATATAATAAGAATTTCTAATGCAAATTATTTACCGCCCCCCCCCCCTATATCGGCCAATTCAGGATTAGGGTCGGTATAGCAGCGATCGGGGGGGGCGCGTTAATAAAGTACCACTAGAAATACGTTTTATATTTGTACTAAGCATAAAAAAAGGCATCAAATGGTGAATTTACTTTAGTCCTAAATCAATTAGGCCTATATGATTTGGTAGATATTGACCCTAATGTGTAAATACATACCCTGAATTGTTGATGGCAAAGCTTCAAATCCCAGAATGCAGTGCTATTCTTGTTGATGGCATTTGAAAAACTTAAAATGGTAGGAAAATGGTTTATATTTGAGTTGCCCAATAAATGAGGTTTGAATTGTTATAAATAAGTATATTACTCTTGAACAACTTATTTATAAACTAGTGATAGGCCTATGTTTTTAACCACTTTTCAATAACTTAACTAATGTTTATAACTTCTTTGTGTGGTTACAAAAATGATGTACCTTTTGGGCCCCTTTAAGGGCTCAAGATGCAATTTGTGACAGAAGCAATTATCACCTATTGTAGGCTATTATGAAAGAGCACAGAAAAAGGCATCAAATGTTCACTTTCATCCTAGCTAAATTATAGTGCCACCTAGAAATTGTACTGCAAAAAGGCCATTAAATGACAATTTGGTAAAATTTTACTTTAGCTACTTTTGGCTATCTTGGGAAGGGGTTAGGTTAGGAAAATGAGACTTTCAGGGATGGGTCTACAGGCTAAAGTATGTCCCGGGAAGGTATTTTGAAGTGCCTACCTCCACTCCTTCTCCCTCTAGAGGGTCCTGAAATTTGCCTACATGACAGGTTTATACCCATTGAAATTTTGACAAAACAACATTTTACCTTAATTTTCAGTTATCAGTTTCTTTTTATCTGGCTTTAGTTCTGAAAAATGCAATTTCTGTTATTTGAGTAGAATTTTGAGCCATATAAATGTTTGTTTCAAAATTTAGGAAATGTATTTGCATATCTTTAAAACCTTATAAATTGGGATTGAGCAAAGTTGTGAAGCTGAAAACAATTTTGTTGTACTTCATTTAAACAGAACATCTATTTTGCAAGGTTTCAATTGTATAACCCACATATTTTTAAAGGTCATCAAAGGTCAGGACCCTCTAGAGGGAGAAGGAGTGGAGGTGGGTATTTCAAAATATCTTCCCGGGACATACTTTAGCCTGTAGACCCATCCCTGAAAGTTTCATTTTCTTAACCTAACCCCAAGATACTCAAAAGTAGCTAAAGTAGAATTTTACTGACAATTTTACCAAGGCAACTTGTTGGGAATCCAGTAATATTCATGAGTGTGAGAACCCAAGAAATTTGTTGGCCTAGGGCATGTCAAAATTGATATGATACCAGCATAAATTCTTCCTGATTGATACTAAGCTTATTAATAGGCCTAATGAAGTACTGAAAAAATATAAGGGAACTCTAATCTAAGAAAGGAAGTTTACTGCCGTTTCAAAATTGCTCTTTCACACTAGGCCTATCTTAGGAATGAGTCTGGTAAAAGGTACCTTGCTTTTTATTTCGATGAGATCTATATTCAAATCAGCTTTGGAGCTTGTCTTCGAAGATTTAATCATTATATTTTAAATCTATGAAATGAAGATTTCATAAATCTACAGGGACTGTAGGCGAAATTTCATTTAATTGTTTTTATTTATTACTTCTTTTCTTTAATGTAGATACTGACTGTATGTAACGCCATCTAAGAATTTCAGGAGTAAGCTCTTAATACAGTGCCGACAACACTTTTCCGCTTGATTCTCACTAGGCCCAAATGTACAACTTTCACTAAACGGTGCAAAAAGTACAATTCACAGACAAAAAGTGTATAGTATAAATCCATGTCTGACCTAACATCTCTCTCAACACAAGGAATTTCACCGTTTAATTTGATTTTCTGTTGACTCAACAAGCTTTTGATAAGTAAAATGTAAACATCATATAGACATTTTATTTTCTTTTGGCAACAGAAGAAGAAGTTTGTTATTTTCAGCGTCTGCCTAAATTATGAATCCAATTGGCAAATTGAAAATGGAGGGTGAATAGATCTCCTTTTTTCAAGAAAATGGTTTTCTTATGTCCCACAATGTTAAAGAGCACTAAAATCAACTAATTAAATGACTAAAAAAAGATAGTTGGTTAATTTGGTATTAAGTGTTATATTTAAAACTTCCACCAAAATAAATGTATTTGATATTCTCTTTCATGTTGATATAAAAGGTACAAATCAATCGTTGAAGAGGAAAATGTCGACTTGGTATTAACTTTCTTTCGAGTTTGTAATGCTAGCTCAATTGCAGCTGTAGTGTCCAACTTTCCATGTATTCCCATGTTAAAAAAAGGTCAGGTATATTTATTGATTCAAGCGGTTTCTGATAATAATACTGTTTGTGGATCCATGTTTGAACTAGTTTATCTGTTGACACGATTAGGAATTAAGCCATTTTATTTAATTCACCTTTAACACGGCAGGTGTTCAATTTGTAAAATGTCGATCTCAAATGGGAATTTTCTCATTTTTGACGACAGAAAAAATATCTGTTTTTTTTTTCATATCCACATAGATAATAAAAAATCAAGTGGCACATTCAAAATGTTCCACTGATGACACTTGTTAAATAATTGTTAAATGGTGAGTTGATGACATTTGTTAAAAAAAGGGGGTGCTTGTTTTTGTTAGAGTACGTTCAGGAGCATTAAAATAAACTAGTTAACTCAATAAATGCTGATAGCTGGTCATATAAATATTACAGTGTTCTATTTAAAACTACTACCAAAAATGATCTTCAATATTCTATTTGAAGTCGACACAAAACGGCACAAATCAATCAATAAAGACCAAAATACCGGCTTGAGGTTGACTCCCTGTCGACTTTGTAATGCTAAGTAAAATGCGACTTTGGAAGACTGCACAGCCGTATTAATTTAATGATCAAGTCAATCTAAGGATCACTCCATGTTTGTTCCATAATATTTTTTTAAGCGAACATAGGAGTAAAGATTATAAGCAATAACAAGAAAAGTTGTAATTGTTTCATAAGGAATTTTCCCGATTCCTTTTATAAAGATCAAATTTTATGACTAAGCTAGTTTTTAAAAACACAACATTCATAAAATCTGTTCTGGAAGAAAATAAAGACAGACAAGCAGAGAAACAAAATTTATCGATTACCAAAAAATTGCTCTGTTGGAAATTTGATGGTATACCTATTATCTTTGATACAATTGCAGTGCTTTTATGACACTAAGTTTCAAAAATGTAACCATAGTGCTGGGTTCTCACCAAATGAGAAATACACAATTTTAATATAGTTTTCGAACTTAGTTACACAATCATCACCCTGTTTGCTAATTTTCTGCAAATCTGAATTCAAGCTTAAAAAAATCATTACAAACAAGAGTTTAGCTAGTGCCCCCTTCCCTAATTGTAAAAGACTAAAGCATACTTCCTCATTGGCACTTCAGTGAAACTATATACTACAAGTGTCTTGAATAGTTTTGAAAAGAAATAATAAGATTGAATTAAATATTAAAATGCAATTAAAATGCTTTAGCACAAACCTAACCTTCATATGATTTAATCTTTTCCTGTCAGTGGGCCCTCTTTGAAGTGAATCTGAGGTAATACGTTGGTTCTTATATTTATAACGGCAAACACCACAAGTAAGATGACATTCCTGCTTCCATCCAACATCTAAAGTTGACCTTTTATAATATCATTCTTGAATAAGCTTCAAATGGTGATTCTTCATCAGCTGAACAAAATGGCGATATCAAAATTTTGATTAGACGAATTTGAGGAAAAAAGAGGGATGGGAGGGGGGCTGGTTGCCGTCCAATCTTTTTGGTCACATAAAAAATACTCTAGAACTTTTTGTTTCTGCTTGAATTAGCACTCTCCCGGTATTCTTATGGTATTTAGTTCCCAAAAAGGATTTTTTGTCAAGATTATGAAGTCCATTATTTAGGATTTTATCAAAAGAGAAATGATTGTATACCTTTACACTGCATTTAAATAAAAAGAACGCATCATAACATAATACAAGTGGAATGATAAGTATATCAATGATTGAAATTTACTATTTTCAAGCGGCCATGGTCGAATGTTTAACACGTTTCATATGTAATCAGATTGCCTCTGGCAGTGTAAGTTTGAATCCTAACCAACTTCAAGATTTTTTGAATTTTTGTTACTTTTTGTTTTTTTTCACTTCCATTTCTTGCTGGCATGATCGTTATTTCTTTATTATACTTCTTGTATTATTCCCTTAAGTGTATTAACTCCCTTATCAAGCAGTTCAAACTGTGATCAAGGAGCAATGTGGCTCAATAATCACCAAAAATATAAAAAACGGAATTTTGATATTAGTAAATATATAACAAAAATTGGTATGCACTTAATGGCTAGGAAGGTAATGTTACCCATAATATATTTAGCTAAAAATATAATAAAATCTGATGGAGATGTGTCCATTTTCATCAAATCAAATCTGACGGAGAATGTGTTCCTTAATCATCAAGGCCGTATTATTCTTTAGTAAAGGTTTTTCATCGGGGGCACATGATGATGATAAGAAAATGTTGAGTATTATCCCTTTTTCATGTTTTACCAAGATTTGTTCTTTTTATCATGTCATTCGTGATTGTTGTTGCCTGTTTACCAAATTTGAAGTGAATCCAAGGCAGTACGCTAGTTTTTTTAAATTGGAAGATACGCTTGTTATCTTCCATCTCTTGCTGGTTTGATCGTCATTTCTTCAGTATATTTATTGCACCTTTCCCAAAAGTATATTCTTTTATACTGCCCCGAAAAGTCAAGGAATCTTAATGAAAACTAGATTCAGCGTATCCGAGAACCATGTTTTTTGCAAGTTTCAAGCTCTCATTTGCAACACTGTGGAAATTGGAATTTCCGTAGGTCAATTTGCCTAGCAAGAGCTATATCATCAGCAAAGTCACCGATACACAACACTGGTTTAATTAAATTACGTAGTATATGACTAAATGTTTCAAGTTTAAGGTTTTAGTTGAAATTTAAAAACAAACCTTGAACCTTAAATTTCTAAAGAAAGTTTTAGTAGACTAATGTGTACATTTTCATCTGGAAAGAAGAACATGTTCAACAACGTGACAATGAAACTAGCTACAATTGGTCCAGGCTATGTATTTATTTGAAACAGAATAGCTCAGAAGAGAATGAATGTAAGTCAATTTACTTTTGTTCATAAGAAAACAACGTCTATGCTGTTTAACTAATAGGTATAAAGCTAAGAGAGGAAAGGATATAATAAATAAAACCAAAAAATGGTGAGAAAACGAGGATTTTGTCAGCCAGTGGTAAAATATGAAGACGAAAAACCAGCAAATATTTCGAGAAGGACCTCCGCCAAGTCGTCCTCAGTACTAAAAAAAAAAAAAACCTTACAAACTAAAAAAAAAAATAAAAACCAACAAGAATCTAACCTTTTAGAGTTCACTGGACAAGATACGAACAAACACTGAAACAAACCAATGAAAAAAAGGATTTTACCTAAGAGATTGTGCAAGAATATTTTGCCCAGCAATACTTTTTGCTCTTTTGCCATTTTGGTTTTCATTAGATATGTTAATAGGTTCTCTTAAATTTGATTGGGTGCACATATCAAAAGAGTCTTTTAGTATTAAATTGTTATAAATTGGGCTTAATGAAATGTCTCTGGTGTCCCTATTTATAGCCAAATTCCTGTTTATATATATTTTTTTTATCTCAATTACCTCTTTGAAAGATTTCCGTAGGCCATTTACAGTAGATATTAAAGTTGCCTCCTCAAAAAGAACAAGATGTGTAGGATTTTCGAAAATATGCTGGGCCAATGCGGAATCAAAGTTGTCATTTTTATTTTTCAATCTCAGGGACATTGAAAAATAAAAATGAAGTTTTGTGTTCATGCAAACGTTCACCAAGTTGTTGATTTGTCCTACCAATGTAAAATTTCCCAGATGAACACGAAACTCTGTAGACACCACTACCCAGTACATGGCCACTTTTATCTTTTCCTGAGTTGAAAAAAATGTTCAATTTTTTGTTCACTATTGAAAGAAACAGAGAGATTGAGTGTATTTAAAATTTTCCCAAGTTTATCACTAAGTTTTGAAATGTATGGGAGAGTGGTGAAAGTTTTTTTCTCAATTGCCGGAACAACTAAATCAAGGGGGACGGGCTCCCTATTTTCTTGTTTTATCTTTTTTTAATCGTCTATCTATGATATTTTCAATAAGGTTTATTGGGTAGCCATTGCAGGATAAAATAGCTTAGATATAATTTAATTCAGAATTTACATGATTAAGTGAACAGATTTTTAAAACTCTGTCGACTAAAGAGATTATTACCCCTCTTTTAACAGAAGGAGGGTGATTTGACGAGAAGTGTAGATACCGATCATTATGGGTTGGCTTTCTGTATATAGAAAAATAAAGGTTTAGAGTTTTTTTTATAATCAAAACATTCAAGAAAGGCAGCTTTCCTAAATCTTCTAGTTCCATTGTGAACTGGATGTTTGAATCAAAAGAATTTAAATGTACCAAAAATCCTAGCCTTGAATTTCTATATACAGAAAGCCGACCCCTAATGATCAGTATCTACGTTTCTCGTCAAATCACCCTTATTCTGTTAAAAGAGGGATAATAATCTATTTAGTCGACAGAGTTTTAAAAATCTGCTCACTTAACCATGTAACTTCTGAATTGAATTATATGAAAGATATTTTATTCTGCAATGGCTACCCAATAAACCTTATTGAAAATATCATAGATAGACGATTAAAAAAGATAAAACAAGAAAATAGGGAGCCCGTCCCCCTTGATTCAGTTGTTCCGGCAATTGAGAAAAAAACTTTCACCACTCTACCATACATTTCAAAATTTAGTGATAAACTTGGGAAAATTTTAAATAAACACAATCTCTCTGTTTCTTTCAAAAGTGAACATAAAGTTGAACATTTTTTCATTAGTAGGACCCATCAACAGCTTGGTGAACGTTTGCATGAACACAAAACTTCAATAGATATGTCCCTGAGATTGGAAAATAAAAATCATAACTTTGGTTGTGCCTTGGCCCAGCATATTTTCGAAAATCCTACACATCTTTTTCTTTTTGAGGAGGTAACTTTAATATCTACTGTAAATGGCCTACCGCAATCTTTCAAAAACTTAATTAAGATAAAAAATAAATAGACAGGAATTTGGCTATAAATAGGGACACCGGAGACATGTCATTAAGCCCAATTTATAACAATTTAATACTAAAAGACTCTTTTGATATTTGCACCCAATCAAATTTAAGAGAACCTATTAACATATCTAAAGTATTGCAAGGCAAAAGATTCTTGCACAATCTCTTAGGTAAAATCCTTTTTTTCATTTGTTTGTTTCAGTGTTTGTTCGTATCTTGTCCAGTGAACTCTAAAAGGTTAGATTCTTGTTTTTTTTTTTTTTTTTTTTTTTTTTTTTTTTTTTAGCACTGAGGACGACTTGGCGGAGGTCCTTGTCGAAATATCTGTTGTTTTTTAGTCTTCATATTTTACCACTGGCTGACAAAATCCTCGTTTTCTCACCCTTTTTTGGTTTTATTTATCATTTATTATTTCATTTTCTCTCTTAGCTTCATACGTCATGTATAGCCAGTGTGGTCTTTAGAAAGTATTTAACTTATAGGACACGGGATAAACTGCAAGTACTGAATGTAAAAATATCTCAGTTTATTCAGACGTCACATTTATGTTGGCTTCGTAAAAAACAGCTAATTTAGCTAGTGTGAAACCAAAGTAAAATTTTATACCACTTTTATATAATTTCATATAACTAAAGACTGTAATTTTCCTTATGGGGGAGGGAGTGCTGTGATACAAAATTTGTTCTTTTAAAAATCGTATTTTTTATTTCTTCAATATATGAGAGTTTCTAGGAATAATCCATGTTATTATAATCTTGGATACAGACAAAATCTATGTATTATATATACTTATTATCTGTGTTCTTGAACATTATGTTTGGCAATCCTAATGGCAGTAATCGTCATCATTGAAAACAGTAGCCATGTTTGAAAATCAAGGAAGACCTTGATTTGGTTTTGGTCATGCCTATCCAAGGTTGCTACCCCAAGTAATTAATACCCTATTTCTAATGAACTTATAGCTTGCCTAGGGATTTTATTCTGGAACATTGTTTTTCGTGATTTTTTTCTAAAATGAGTGAATTTTCCTTAAATATAAAACAAAAATCCCTAAACTAGGGTTCTGTTATACTTCCGAATATGTTCTACATTAGCATTTACGCAAATATACCCCCTTTCTAAGTTTTGATTTCGCACCACATGGACTTCAGGGCCTTATCAAGGTAATAGTTGAACCAAGTTAATCGCAAAATTTCAAAATGTTCTCTACTTTCTGTTTTACAACATTTCCTAAGGTCAATTTTTTTATACTCAAGGTTTTTTACTCCGTAAAATATATCAGTTCCAGAATAGATTTTCGTTTTAAACGTTTAATAGTGGAGTGAAATAAATACACCCTCTACATATGCAAATACAACAGAAATGGAATCATTGAAAGATAAGAAGTTAGGCACACATTGAGTATAATTTTCTGAATGAAAAAATAAAAATAAATCCTTGAGAAAGAAAATAGCTCTTGGTGTTTTTTATAATAATATTCCAACTATAACCAAATAATTTATAACGGCTGTAGTGTGATTATTGACGTCTGTAGGGAGTAAAATTGGAGGGTGGGGTGTCTGCTCCAAATGCTTCGCATTTTACTTAAATAATGAACTATGAATGGACTATTCATCCGAGAGCCCTGAAATCTATACAAATTTTTATGACGCCGCATTTTCATCATCCAGTTGTTGATTGTTTCGCATACCTTCCATCTCTTGAATAGCAATCTACATTGCACGGCTTCTTCTCAGTAAGTTTGGTAGAATCTAATTTGTCTATTCGAAATTCTTCCAGCGATCTAACTCTACTTAGGGCAACGTAAGCCTGGCCAGGCACGAAATGTGAACTTCCAAGATCCATAACTGCTTTATCTACAGTCTTTCCTTGCATTGTGTGTGTTGCACATGCCCAGTAAAATATTATTAGAAGCATTCTTCTTTCAATTGTACCATAGTTGAATTTTGCAAGAAATTGAATTGCTGGTGGTCTAATTTTATGTGTTCCAGCTGGGCCAAAATCAACTTTTACAGATGGGATATCTGTATCATATATTTCATCTAGTCGAAAATGAGGCCAATTTATTTTAATTATAAAGCCTTCTGCGCTATTACTAGACCCTTTTTCCAGATCTATATTTGATCGAAACATAATTTTCGATCCTTCGAAAATCTGCGATTCCATTAACCTTCCAATTGTTATGTTGATATTTTTTGGCACAATAGTCTTCATATCAACGTTATCAGCATTGCGTACTGCAACAACTAGAACATCTTGAGTGCGATTTGTAAGTACTCGTACTCCCTCTTGTTGAAAGTGCTCAAGAACAGCTTGAATATGAGCATCCACTTGAGCTCTTACAGAATAAATTCGCAGTGCCTTGTCAATTACAAATGCACCTGTTGGATTTTCTAGCATTATGGGCATTAAAGTTTCAAAATATTGAGAGTTCAATTCACCAATACACAAATCGATGATACTGCATTTTTTATCATCCGGTGGTCGATAGTTTCGCATACCTTCCATTTCTTGAATAGCATCTAGAATGCAGTGCTTCTTTCCAGTAATATTACTACAATCTAAATCGTCTATTCGAAGTCCTTCCAGTTATCTAATTCTACTTAGGGCAATGTAAGCTTGGCCAGGCACGAAATATGAACTTCCAAAGTCCACAACTGTTTTATCTACAATCTCTCCTTGCATCTTGTGTGATGTGTATGCCGAGCAGAATATTATTGGCAGCATTCTTCTTTCAATTGTACCATAGTTGAATTTTGCAAAAAATTGAACTGCTCGTTGTTCAATTGTATGCATTCCAGCGGAGCCGAAATAAACTTTTACAAATCGTGCATTTGATCTTGCCAAAAATGAGGCCAACTGATTTTAATTATAAAGCCTTTTGCGCCATTCACTAGACCTTTTTACAAAGAGTAGTATTAATGCTATTTGTAGTACTAGTAGCAGTAGTAGTAGCAGTCGTACTAGTAATAGTTATACTACTAGTAGCAGTAGTGGTGGTAATAGATGTAGTAGAATTAGCAGTAGCAGTAGCAGTGTAGTAGTAGTAGCAGCAGCAGTAGTAGTAGTAGAAGTAATAGTAGTAGTGGTTGGAATAGTAGTAGTAGTTTTAGTAGCAGTAGTAGTAGTAGTTGTAGTAGAGGTAAAAGAAGTTTTAATAGTAGTAGTCTTAGAAGTTGTTGTCGTAGTAGTAGCAGTCATAGTAGTAGCAATCTTTGTAGTTGTAGTAGTATTAGTATTCGTACTTAAAGTAGTTGTGTTTGAAGTGGCCGTAGTCGCAGTAGAAATAATTTTAGCATTAGCAGTCATACTAGTGATAGTTTTAGTAGCTTTCGACTATTTTGAACAAAATAACTATCTTAACTTTTCACTGAAAACATATAAATGTTTTAATTTTTATAACTTTAATAAATCAAATAATATTAACATTTTGATTACTAAATATCAGTATATGTATATTAAGCTGACAATGCAAATTCATTTGTATATTTTTTTCAGTAAAGTGCAAATTATGTTCTGGCCTTGAGAAGGCATAGGGGTTTTGAGCCCTACTCATGTTAATTTCTGCCCGTTTTGAGTTTGACTCGGTTATTTATTGTAATTTCTGTTCGTTTTGGGTTTCATTTATTTATCGATGCTGATTTGCGGTAGTTTCAAGCTTGGTAGATTATTTGATTTTATTTTTGCTCAATTTTGTTTTAATGGAGTTCTTTACTTTTCTTTGAAAAACTTATTTGTGGAAAAATTTTTTTAATTAATTTCTGTTCGTTTTATATTGAGTCTTTTCAGGCAAAAAGAAAATAATACTTTAAATCTTTTCGTTTTTTTAAGACTTTATAGTTTGGCCTGCTATTTGTATGTGGAGAAAAATTTTCAGCAATTTTTAACAACCTACACCCTTTTAAAAATCTAAACACAAATAGAAGTGTTTAATTTAGTTTCATACCTCCTCTAGATGACCTGAAATAGAAACCTTGATACCAATCGCAAAAAATCTGTTTACTTCCTTTGATAGCTTGGACACACTTACGCTATTTTGATTTGGTGAAATATTAAGAGCAGAAGTAGCCCCGAAAGTTTGAACATAATACCCTCAGTCGTTTTTGGGATACTGCTGAGATGCCTTATGGGGAATTAGCATTAACACAGTGCATTTTGATTCAATGTTAAGGCAGCATTTAGTTTTTAAACATAATGAGCAAATGGGTGGGTGGGCGTGGGAGGGGGACTAGTTGCCTTCCAATCACTTTCGACTATTAAAAAGGGCATTAGACCTTTCTATTTTCAATCGAATGAGCCCTTTTCGAAGTTCCTACAACAATTCCTTCGATACGAAGTGCCCTGGTCTAAAAAAAAAAAATTAATAATAATACATTGTACCCATATCGATCTTTACTATAAAAAAAGTCAAGCCTTCCAATCACATTCTATTACTAAGAAGGGCACTAGCCCTTTCAATTTCCAATCGAATGAGCCCTTTTTAAGTTTCTACAAAAACACTTTCTATAAACACCTTATATGCCCCCAGGGCATATATCACAACCCATACCATGAGGGATGCGAGGGGTTTGTCATCCTCAAAGACATAATTTCCAGCACTTTCAACAACGATAAACAAAATGGCTGTCTCAAAATTTTGATTAGATGTGTCTGGGGAAATGGTGGGCGTGAGAGGGGTTTAGTTACCCTCCAGTCACTTCCGACAAAACGGCACTAGCCGACAACGCTTTTTATAAACAAAACCTTATATGCCCCCAGGAACCTAACTTACATCCCTTGCCCTGAGGGCTATGGGGGGAGTGTCATTCTCAAAAACATAATTTCCAGACTTTTTAACTACGTCGAACAAAATGGCTATCTAAAAATTTTAATTGGATGTCTTTGGGGAAATGGTAGATGTGAGAGGGGTGTTAGGTATTCTCAAATCACTTTCTACTGTTAAAAAGGGCACAAGCCCTTCTAATTTCCAATCGAATGAGCCTTTTTGAAGTTTCTACAACTTCACTATCTATAAGAACCTTATATGCCCCATTGCACTTTACTGAAAAAAATACAAATGAATGTGCATTGTCAGTTTAATATACATACACTGATATTTAGTAATCAAAATGTTAATATTATTTGATTTATTAAAGTTATAAAAATAAAAACATTTATATGTTTTCAGTGAAAAGTTAAGATAGTTATTTTGTTCAAAACAGTCAAAAGCTACTAAAACTATGACTACTATGACTGCTAATGCTAAAATCATTTCTACTGCGACTACAACCACTAGCAACACAACCACTTTAAGTACGAATACTACATGTTCTACTACTACTACTGCTACAACTACTACGATTGCTACTACTATGACTAATACTACTACGACAACAACTTCTAAGACTACTACTATTAAAACTTCTTTTGCCTCTACTACGACTACTACTACTACTGCTACTAAAACCACTACTACTATTACAGCAACTACTGAATTGAAACTAGAGTAAATGCTGAAAATTCTAGATAAAATAATTTGATTTTATCCCTCAGTTCAAAGTTATAATTTTCTCCAGAACCAAACTTTTTTTGGCTTAACTTCTAAAGTGCGCATCTTTATAACGTTGTGCCATATATTTATAGTAAAAAAGAAAACTTCAAAATGAATTTCTTTTATTTTAGTTCTCAGCTCAGGATTACTAAGGTTATTGTGTAAACGGCAAAATTTTTAGGAAGTTTGAGCAAAACTTTTAATTTTAATTAAAACTAAAAAATTACCTGAAAATTTTTAAATTAATTTTGTTTTTTGATAGGTTCTAACTACTGGACGCGTGATTTTATGGGTATAAGTTTAAACATTGAAAAGATATGGTCTCAAGCAAACGAGAGAAAAGAAAGAATAACCGAGAAAAGTATCAGAGTTGAGCAATCCAAATATCTGCTTCAAGAAAACAGATCTGCAGACAAAAAAGAGATAACATCCTGAAAAAACAAAGAATATATCAGAAAAGTCTTTTTAAAAGACATAAAAAGGCCGCCGAAAGGAATAAAGCTCGAGCACACGTTAGGATGGCTACTAAGTTTCCTTGGGATCCAGGTTATATCAAAGAACCAATTGTAGCTCATAGTATCTGAAGCGTAATCCATTATTCAGGTTGCATTGGTAGCTAGCAACCTAGTAAGAGATTTATATATTAAAGAACAAACTCTAGCACATGGTAAGTGATTATTTAAAGGATTGGTATAGTTAATTATAAGCGGAGACTATTGAATTTTGGTTTGTACCATAGCTGTGGAGATAGCTGAAAACTAGTAAAGAACAAACCATGACACACACTGGACTTAGATAGCCTCCTGATTCTCTGAGGATCGTCTCTTATTATTCCAAATAAAAAAAGCCTTAAGTTTTTTCCTGTTTGTAATTTTTAAAAATCTGGGTTGCAGTGGTAGCTAGCAACCTGTTAAGAGACGATCACATCCCACAGTAAAAAATAAAATAGCCCTTAGCTTCTAAAAATAGAGTCAGATCGAAACACAAAGTAAACTCTTAGAATCACCATGTCTAAGACCCATATAAGGGAAATTTACCGTCCCTTGCCTTGAATAACGAGGAAAATACGTTGGCTTGAAAAACAAGAAAAGTAGCTGCAACCATGATATTCTGCATCGACGGCATCTTTTTTCTTTCTTTCCATTTTTTCGTTCTCCGCAGATTGAGGGGCACTGGAGCATTATAGAGAGCTGCTTAATGGCTCATTTGAAAAAACAATGCTACATCTGGTGCCTTTTGTAACTAATAAAAATAATTTTAAAAATAGAACCAATTTATTTACGAAAAATTGCATTTTTCTTTAACACTATAGTAACAAACGTTATTAACATCTTCTTTTATACGAAGATCAAAATTTGATTTTTACATTATATATATTAGATATAGTTACATAAAATACAGTAGCTTTTGGGAGTTTTAACAAAAAATCTGATTTGTCAATTGCCTTATTATGAAGAAGGGGGGATAGGTCATTTTGTAGGTGCTGGGGGGCAGATTTCTCAAGGAACAATTTGTAATACCCCAATTTTGACCGTCCAAGGCTCTTCAGATAAATATAGAAATGGATCGAGGGTGAATGGAAGAAAAAACTTTAATTTTTTCTTATTTTGGACAAATGTTCAATAAGAGTGCCTCGGGATGATAGCTCCGTCCTTTTTGCATATAAACGTTATTCTTTTATAGCCTACACGATTTATTTCATATGTTAGAAGACAAATCAGATTTACAACGACATGCAAAATCGTACAAGATGATAAATGAATTCGAACAGCTGAAGCAAAAGGCATGGACAAAATGTCTTAGGTAATGATGAACAAAATGACACAGAACGACATCTGTGGTTTGAAGACATGCGACTACGAGGATCAGATCTAATCGTAAAGGAAAAGGACGCGCAAAAAATCTACGGTTAAAAGAAAAACAACAGCAAGATTCACAAACAATCCCAAACGAAAATAATGCACAACAAAATACATGCTCATAAGACTTACGACAGCGAGCATCAAAGGAATTACAAACAAAATGACACAAAACAAGGCAAGGCTGTAGCTTCAACAAGAAGCAGTGAGTTGTTGTTAGCAGTAATAGTAATAAGGATAATTACGTATTACAATTGGGCCAAAGATAAACTTTGTTTTCAAATCACACTTTATGAGGAGAAAATTGCAGCATTCAGTGCATCTACTGATGTCGCCATTATATTTTGGTTGCCTTTAGATAGTCTTGTTGAAGCTGCAGCATTGCCTTTACAAGCACCTAGTGCATCTACTGATGGCGTCATTATATCAAGGTTGCCTTTAGTCATTCTTGTTGAAGCTACAGCCTTGCCTTGTTTTGTATCATTTTGTTTGTAATTCCTTTGATGCTCGCTGTCGTAAGTCTTCTGAGCATGTATTTTGTTGTGCATTATTTTCGTTTGGGGTTGTTTGTGAATCTTGCTGTTGTTTCTCTTTTAACCGTAGATTTTTTTGCGCGTCCTTTTCCTTTACGATTAGATCTGATCCTCGTAGTCACATGTCTTCAAACCACAGATGTCGTTCTGTGTCATTTTGTTCATCATTACCAAAGACATTTTGTCCATGCCTTTTGCTTCAGCTGTTCGAATTCATTTATCATCTTGTACGATTTTGCATGTCGTTGTAAATCTGATTTGTCTTCTAACATATGAAATAAATCGTGTAGGCTATAAAAGAATAACGTTTATATGCAAAAAGGACGGAGCTATCATCCCGAGGCACTCTTATTGAACATTTGTCCAAAATAAGAAAAAATTAAAGTTTTTTCTTCCATTCACCCTCGATCCATTTCTATATTTATCTGAAGAGCCTTGGACGGTCAAAATTGGAGTATTACAAATTGTTCCTTGAGAAATCTGCCCCCCAGCACCTACAAAATGACCTATCCCCCCTTCTTCATAATAAGTCAATTGAAAAATCAGATTTTTTGTTAAAACTCCCAAAAGCTACTGTATTTTATGTAACTATATCTATATAATATATATAATGTAAAAATCATATTTTGATCTACGTGTAAAAGAAGATGTTAATAACGTTTGTTACTGTAGTGTTAAAGAAAAATGCAATTTTTCGTAAATAAATTGGTTCTATTTTTTAAATTATTTTTATTAGTTACAAAAGGCACCAGATGTAGCATTGTTTTTTCAAATGAGCCATTAAGCAGCTCTCTATGATGCTCCAGTGCCCCTCAATATGCGGAGAACGAAAAAATGGAAAGAAAGAAAAAAGATGCCTTTGATGCAGAATATCATGGTTGCAGCTACTTTTCTTATTTTTCAATCCAACGTATTTTCCTCGTTATTCAAGGCAAGGGACGGTAAGTTTCCCTTATATGGGTCTTAGACATGGTGATTCTAAGAGTTTACTTTGTGTTTCGATCTGACTCTATTTTTAGAAGCTAAGGGCTATTTTATTTTTTACTGTGGGATGTGATCGTCTCTTAACAGGTTGCTAGCTACCACTGCAACCCAGACTTTTAAAAATTACAAACAGGAAAAAACTTAAGGCTTTTTCTTATTTGGAATAATAAGAGACGATCCTCAGAGAATCAGGAGGCTATCTAAGTCCAGTGTGTGTCATGGTTTGTTCTTTACTAGTTTTCAGCTATCTCCACAGCTATGGTACAAACCAAAATTCAATAGTCTCCGTTTATAATTAACTATACCAATCCTTTAAATAATCACTTACCATGTGCTAGAGTTTGTTCTTTAATATATAAATCTCTTACTAGGTTGCTAGCTACCGCTGCAACCTGAATAATGGATTACGCTTCAGATACTATGAGCTACAATTGGTTCTTTGATATAACCTGGATCCCAAGGAAACTTAGTAGCCATCCTAACGTGTGCTCGAGCTCTATTCCTTTTGGCGGCTTTTTTATCTCTTTTAAAAAGACTTTTCTGATATATTCTTTGTTTTTTCAGGATGTTATCTCTTTTTTGTCTGCAGATCTGTTTTCTTGAAGCAGATATTTGGATTGCTCAACTCTGATACTTTTCTCGGTTATTCTTTCTTTTCTCTCGTTCACTTGAGACCATATCTTTTCAATGTTTAAACTTATACCCATAAAATCACGCGTCCAGTAGTTAGAACCTATCAAAAAACAAAATTAATTTAAAAATTTTCAGGTAATTTTTTAGTTTTAATTAAAAATTAAAAGTTTTGCTCAAACTTCCTAAAAATTTTGCCGTTTACACAATAACCTTAGTAATCCTGAGCTGAGAACTAAAATAAAAGAAATTCATTTTGAAGTTTTCTTTTTTACTATAAATATATGGCACAACGTTATAGAGATGCGCACTTTAGAAGTTAAGCCAAAAAAAAGTTTGGTTCCGGAGAAAATTATAACTTTGAACTGAGGGATAAAATCAAATTATTTGATCTAAAATTTTCAGCATTTACTCTAGTTTCAATTCCGTAGTTGCTGTAATAGTAGTAGTGGTTTTAGTAGCAGTAGTAGTAGTAGTCGTAGTAGAGGCAAAAGAAGTTTTAATAGTAGTAGTCTTAGAAGTTGTTGTCGTAGTAGTATTAGTCATAGTAGTAGCAATCGTAGTAGTTGTAGCAGTAGTAGTAGTATAACATGTAGTATTCGTACTTAAAGTGGTTGTGTTGCTAGTGGTTGTAGTCGCAGTAGAAATGATTTTAGCATTAGCAGTCATAGTAGTCATAGTTTTAGTAGCTTTTGACTGTTTTGAACAAAATAACTATCTTAACTTTTCACTGAAAACATATAAATGTTTTTACTTTTATAACTTTAATAAATCAAATAATATTAACATTTTGATTACTAAATATCAGTGTATGTATATTAAACTGACAATGCACATTCATTTGTATTTTTTTCAGTAAAGTGCAATGGGGTATATAAGGTTCTTATAGATAGTGAAGTTGTAGAAACTTCAAAAGGGCTCATTCGATTAGAGATTAGAGGGGCTTGTGCCCTTTTTAATAGTCGAAAATGATTAGAAAATAACTAACATCCCTCTCACATCTACCATTTCCCCAAAGACATCCAATTAAAATTTTGAGACAGCCATTTTGTTCGACGTAGTTAAAAAGTCTGGAAATTATGTTTTTGAGGATGGCACTCCCCCCACAGCCCTCAGGGCAAGGGATGTAAGTTATGCCCTGGGGGCATATAAGGTTTTGTTTATAAAAAGTGTTGTCGGCTAGTGCCGTTTAGTCGGAAGTGACTGGAGGGTAACTAAACCCCTCTCACGCCCACCATTTCCCCAGACACATCTAATCAAAATTTTGAGACAGCCATTTTGTTTATCGTAGTTGAAAGTGCTGGAAATTATGTCTTTGAGGATGACAAACCCCTCACATCCCTCATGGTAAGGGTTGTGATATATGCCCTGGGGCCATATAAGGTGTTTATAGAAAGTGTTTTCGTAGAAACTTAAAAAGGGCTCATTCGATTGGAAATTGAAAGGGCTAGTGCCCTTCTTAGTAATAGAATGTGATTGGAAGGCTTGACATTTTTATAGTAAAGACCGATGTGGCTACAGTGTATTATTATTATTTTATTTTTTTTTAGACCAGGGCACTTCGTATCGAAAGAGTCGTTGTAGGAACTTCGAAAAGGGCTCATTCGATTGAAAATAGAAAGGTCTAATGCCCTTTTTAATAGTCGAAGGTGATTGGAGGGCAACTAATCCCCTTCCCACTCCCACCCTCCCATTTGCTCATTATGTTTAAAAACTAAATGCTGCCTTAACATTGAATCAAAATGCACTGTGTTAATGCTAATTCCCCATAAGGCATCTCAGCAGTATCCCAAAAACGACTGAGGGTATTATGTTCAAACTTTCGGGGCTACTTCTGCTCTTAATATTTCACCAAATCAAAATAGCGTAAGTGTGTCCAAGCTATCAAAGGAAGTAAACAGATGTTTTGCAAATGGTATCAAGTTTTCTATTTCAGGTCAACTAGAGGAGGTATGAAACTAAATTAAACACTACTATTTGTGTCCAGATTTTTGAAAGGGTGTAGGTTGCTAAAAATTGCTGAAAATTTTTCTCTAGCATACAAATAGCAGGTCAAACTATAAAGTCTTTAAAAAAATGAAAAGATTTAAAGTATTATTTTCTTTTTCCCTGAAAAGACTATTTCAATATAAAACGAACAGAAATTAATTAAAAAACTTTTTCCACAAAATAAGTTTTTCCAAGAAAAGTAAAGAACTCCATTAAAACAAAATTGAGCAAAAATAAAATCAAATAATCTACCTATCTTGAAACTACCGCAAATCAGCATCGATAAATAAATGAAACCCAAAACGAACAGAAATTACAATAAATAACCGAGTCAAACTCAAAACGAGCAGACATTAACATGAGTATGGCCCAAAACCCCTATGCCTTCTCAAGGCCAGAACATAATTTGCACTTTACTGAAAAAAATATACAAATGAATGTGCATTGTCAGCTTAATATACATATACTGAAATTTAGTAATCAAAATGTTAATATTATTTGATTTATTAAAGTTTAAAAATTAAAACATTTATATGTTTTCAGTGAAAAGTTAAGATAGTTATTTTGTTCAAAATAGTCGAAAGCTACTACAACTATCACTAGTATCACTGCTAATGCTAAAATTATTTCTACTGCGACTACGGCCACTACAAACACAACTACTTTAAGTACGAATACTAATACTACTACAACTACAAAGATTGCTACTACTATGACTGCTACTACTACGACAACAACTTCTAAGACTACTACTATTAAAACTTCTTTTACCTCTACTACAACTACTACTACTACTGCTACTAAAACTACTACTACTATTCCAACCACTACTACTACTACTTCTACTACTACTACTGCTGCTGCTACTACTACTACACTGCTACTGCTACTGCTAATTCTACTACATCTATTACCACCACTACTGCTACTAGTAGTATAACTATTACTAGTACGACTGCTACTACTACTGCTACTAGTACTACAAATAGCATTAATACTACTCTTTGTAAAAAGGTCTAGTGAATGGCGCAAAAGGCTTTATAATTAAAATCAGTTGGCCTCATTTTTGGCAAGATCAAATGCACGATTTGTAAAAGTTTATTTCGGCTCCGCTGGAATGCATACAATTGAACAACGAGCAGTTCAATTTTTTGCAAAATTCAACTATGGTACAATTGAAAGAAGAATGCTGCCAATAATATTGTGCTGGGCATACACAACCCACAAGATGCAAGGAGAGATTGTAGATAAAACAGTTGTGGACTTTGGAAGTTCATATTTCGTGCCTGGCCAAGCTTACATTGCCCTAAGTAGAATTAGATAACTGGAAGGACTTCGAATAGACGATTTAGATTGTAGTAATATTACTGGAAAGAAGCACTGCATTCTAGATGCTATTCAAGAAATGGAAGGTATGCGAAACTATCGACCACCGGATGATAAAAAATGCAGTATCATCGATTTGTGTATTGGTGAATTGAACTCTCAATATTTTGAAACTTTAATGCCCATAATGCTAGAAAATCCAACAGGTGCATTTGTAATTGACAAGGCACTGCGAATTTATTCTGTAAGAGCTCAAGTGGATGCTCATATTCAAGCTGTTCTTGAGCACTTTCAACAAGAGGGAGTACGAGTACTTACAAATCGCACTCAAGATGTTCTAGTTGTTGCAGTACGCAATGCTGATAACGTTGATATGAAGACTATTGTGCCAACAAATATCAACAAAACAATTGGAAGGTTAATGGAATCGCAGATTTTCGAAGGATCGAAAATTATGTTTCGATCAAATATAGATGTAGAAAAAGGTATAAGTAATGGCGCAAAAGGCTTTATAATTAAAATAAATTGACCTCGTTTTTGACGAGATTAAATGTATGATACAGATATTCTATCTTTAAAAGTTGATTTTGGCCCAGATGGAATATATATAATTAGACAACGAGCAGTTCAATTTCCTGCAAAATTCAACTATGGTACAATTGAAAGAAGAATGCTTCTAATAATATTTTACTGGGCATGTGCAATACACACAATGCAAGCAAAGACTGTAGATAAAGCAGTTATGGATCTTGGAAGTTCACATTTCGTGCCTGGCCAGGCTTACGTTGCCCTAAGTAGAGTTAGATCGCTGGAAGAATTTCGAATAGACAAGTTAGATTCTACCAAACTTACTGAGAAGAAGCCGTGCAATGTAGATTGCTATTCAAGAGATGGAAGGTATGCAAAACAATCAACAACCGGATGATGAAAATGCGGTGTCATAAAAATTTGTATAGATTTCAGGGCTCTCAGATGAATAGTCTATTCATAGTTCATTATTTAAGTAAAATGCGAAGCATTTGGAGCAGACACCCCACCCTCCAATTTTACTCCCTACAGACGTCAATAATCACACTACAGCCGTTATAAATTATTTGGTTATAGTTGGAATATTATTATAAAAAACACCAAGAGCTATTTTCTTTCTCAAGGATTTATTTTTATTTTTTCATTCAGAAAATTATACTCAATGTGTGCCTAACTTCTTATCTTTCAATGATTCCATTTCTGTTGTATTTGCATATGTAGAGGGTGTATTTATTTCACTCCACTATTAAACGTTTAAAACGAAAATCTATTCTGGAACTGATATATTTTACGGAGTAAAATACCTTGAGTATAAAAAAATTGACCTTAGGAAATGTTGTAAAACAGAAAGTAGAGAACATTTTGAAATTTTGCGATTAACTTGGTTCAACTATTACCTTGATAAGGCACTGAAGTCTATGTGGTGCGAAATCAAAACTTAGAAAGGGGGTATATTTGCGTAAATGCTAATGTAGAACATATTCGGAAGTATAACAGAACCCTAGTTTAGGGATTTTTGTTTTATATTTAAGGAAAATTCACTCATTTTAGAAAAAAATCACGAAAAACAATGTTCCAGAATAAAATCCCTAGGCAAGCTATAAGTTCATTAGAAATAGGGTATTAATTACTTGGGGTAGCAACCTTGGATAGGCATGACCAAAACCAAATCAAGGTCTTCCTTGATTTTAAAACATGGCTACTGTTTTCAATGATGACGATTACTGCCATTAGGATTGCCAAACATAATGTTCATGAACACAGATAATAAGTATATATAATACATAGATTTTGTCTGTATCCAAGATTATAATAACATGGATTATTCCTAGAAACTCTCATATATTGAGGAAATAAAAAATACGATTTTTAAAAGAACAAATTTTGTATCACAGCACTCCCCCCCCCCCATAAGGAAAATTACAGTCTTTAGTTATATGAAATTATATAAAAGTGGTATAAAATTTTACTTTGGTTTCACACTAGCTAAATTAGCTGTTTTTTACGAAGCCAACATAAATGTGACGTCTGAATAAACTGAGATATTTTTACATTCAGTACTTGCAGTTTATCCCGTGTCCTATAAGTTAAATACTTTCTAAGACCACACTATCAATTTTTGAACCTGTCAAAATTGTTTGCTGCAGAAGCAGGAACATTTAAAGCAAACTTGAAGCAAGAAGCTGCAAAAGCTGCAAAACTTGGCAATACTGTTCTCTTCATTCAAAAAGCCTTGTTTCAAATTTGATTCTTCCATATGAACTTTTGGTAAAATATCACAGTCAATAAAGATAATAAGATGAAAAGCAAAGATGTTAAAAGCAGAATAACCAAGGACCAAGGTGCTGTTTCACAATTGAAAAAAGTTTGTAAGAACAGGAAGATAAGTCTGCGAACCAAGATTAGAATGTTGGAAGCTACGCTGATAACAGTGATCAAGCATGGTTCTGAAACATGGGCGCCCCAAAAAATGGAAGAAGATTTGCTAGATATTCTACAGAGAAACTGCCTAAGGATTGTTTTGTGTACCCGACTTACTAACCGTATCTCAAACAGTAGGCTTTACAAAAAGTGGGGTTCGATCCTACTTTTTAGGGCTATAATGAGAGGAAGGTTCAGATGGCTTTGGCATGTTTTGCGGATGATGGATGACAGATTGCAAAAGATTGTCCTTTTTGGCCAAACGTCTTGCCCAATCGAAAAGCAGTCCTCCCCGGTTGGAGTGGGAGGATGCCGTAAGGAAAGATTTAAGCGAAATGACAACTTCCTGCGAGGATGTAAATAGGGAAACATCGAATAGATTGGGACGGAGGAGGAGCGTGCGTAGCTTTATTGGCCTCAGGTGGATAGTGAGTTGCTTCTTTCTGAGCACCTATCCACCTGAGGCCAATAAAGCTACGCACGCTCCTCCTCCGTGACCCCATACCTTCTCAAGACTTGATAACCCCATACCTTCTCAAGACTTGAACACAATTTGCGCTTCACTGAAAAAAATATACCAATGAAAAAAAATATACAAACAAATGACCAAGGATTATCAGTTAAATTAACATATACTGAAATTTCTTCGTTAAGATTTTGATAATTTTTTAATTATGAAAGTAAGAAAAGTGAAAAAATTTCTCTGTTTTGTTTTTATTATAGCGCAAATTGTGTTCTGGCCTTGAGAAGGCAAGGGGGTTATCAACCCTACTCATGTTATTTTTGCTCATTTTGAGTTTGACTCGGGGCTATCTATTGTAATCGGCGACGTTAACTGAATTCCCAAGAAGGCGAAACCCGCTGTTCAGGATTATTACCCTAAACGAATGGCATTGACTTTTATCACAGCAAAGTAGAACTTTTCCTAACAAATCCTTCTCAGTCAAGCCCAAATTTTCTTGCGACACCCCCAAAAAAATCAAGGCGACCCATTTTAGTCGTGATAGGCTGCAATATCCTAAAACGAAAATTGATTAATAAACAAATGTAAATTTGATAAAATTAGATCGAGAATGGTTTTCTTAAGGCCAATAAAAATACTGGACGACAAAAATCGAATATTTTGGAGAACAACCGTTTCTCTTCTTCAGCGCTATCAGAGAAATAGAGCTGCCATAAAATATACAGCCGTTCATTTGAAAAAAATTAAGATCGAGAATGGTTTTTTTTAAGGCGAATAAAAATACTGGATAACAAAAATCGAATATTTTGGAGAACAACCGTTTCTCTTCTTCAGCACTATCAGAGAATTAGCGCTGCCATAAAATATACAAACGTTCAAAAATTTGGACGAAGAATGCCAAAAAAACAACAACAAAACAATTCGGATAAAACCAAACAACGAGGAAAGCCAACAGAAAAAGGAAGTAAAAACCGAAACTGGAAGATTAAAGAATCTAAAAACCCAAAAAACACAGAACACCAACAAAAATGACAAGCATATAAAATCCAAAATTAGGAGAATTAAAAAATTGAAAAGCCAAAACCTATTTCCAAGAGTACGCCACTCACCAATATCTATGATTGTCAAAATCCAAAAATCCTCGTTCGATGCTGGTGATTGACAAAAACTAGAGTTTTCGGATTTTGCGAATCGTAGATAATGGTGATTTGCTTGCTCTTGGAATTATGCCTTAGGCTTTTAATTCTTTATTTCGGCTAAATTTGTACTTTCTTTGTCATTGTTGTTGGTTTTTCCGTTTTTTTTTTTAGATTTAGAATTCTTCTAATTTTGGTTATTATTTTTTTTCTATTTGATTTTCCCCGTGTTTGGCCTAATCCAAGATGGGAGGGGGGGGTATCCAAATGTTCTATTATCTCTTCCTATTTCTCTGATAGAACTGAAGAAGAGAGGTGACTGTCCTCCTGATATATTCCTTTGCTCATCCAGTGTTTTCGTTGGCCTTTAAAAAAAACAAAAAAACATTCTCTATTTACTTCTCAATCTGTTTTTATTATTGCAAATTCATGTAGCATACAAAATTACATCTAATTGATCAAATGGAATAATCTTTATTAAAATGAAGGTGATCTAGTTTTATACAGGTCTGAACGCAAAGAGAAAATACACACAGGTCCCACGTCCCAAGTGAAGAGTTTTTTGCCGTCCTTTTTTCCAAGGGTGGAAATAACCCATCCCTGACATCTCTACCGACGCCATTGTTACCGTTTCTCTGTAACAAAGCTTATTTATGAACTTATCTAATCCCACGGTAAAAACAGATATGACACGGAAGATACACGTTTTTTCCCTTGATACATAATAATTTGTATTGTTGCTGAACTGTGACCATATGGTGTCAGCATTTGGCGCACTTCTTGGGGTTCTGGGGGTGGGAATACAGCATGTTTTTGGTGTCATCTAGATCCTTTGGAGCCCCACACACGAGAATGTTTTTTTGTAACCTCTCTTCCAATTTTTATAGGGCTCTCACACATTGTAAATTTGATGGTAGAATCTTCATTAGCAGAGGCTTTTAGTGTCGAGAGATGTCATTTCGACTTTATTTGGGGAACAACAGCTAAGAATTTTCGGGAGCCCAGAACTGAGAATGTTTCTTGGGGAAAGGGGAGCTATAGAAGTGCTACTTTTATCATCTACATAGAAGGCTCTTCGTATTTTGAGAATTATTCTTATTGGTGGAACTCTGGAGGGGTCGTACCCCCTTTTCCTTCTTATGACATCCTGCGTATTGTCCATAAAGTGTGACTTTAAAGTCTGTTTTTTTCCAGAGCACAAAAGACATGCTTAATATGTGTATGTATGAGTATATACATATAAAAGAAATATCATTGACTTACGTATTTAAAACAGGCCTTTCCCAACTTTGTGTCGTGATACCCCGAAGTGCTGCTAAGTAGCATCAAGGGTGTTATAGAATAGACAATCAATGTACTATACTTGGTAAATCACCTCTAGGAATTACCACTTCTTTAAATGATGTCTCCTCCGTTGCGAAAATATTAATGCTTCAATATTAATTTTGGTTAATGTGTGTGATGTAGTATCGTGGGTACCGTTAGGATATCGCCACCAGGAAAAACTTGGAAAAGTTCTTACGGAACTAATTTGTCAAGTTTCGTTTTTGGCCGAATAGACAGGTAGAGTTACTAGGGCTGTGTTTAGAGTTAGAGTTGCTTTTTTTTGTGCCTGAAAAGTCTGAACAAAACAAATTTAAACAAAATAAAGTAAAAGCCAATTAATTGTGGAATAGAAATTACAATTTTTGAATATCAATCTTTATACTTTAAAGTGTCTTCAGTATCTGATTGAATAAAATAGCTAGCAGTCACGTGACGTTACAATTCCTTTGTAACGTCGGAAATTTACACTTTCCGTTTTGACAATATTCAAGATAAAATCAACCCAAATCAGTTTGACTTTAGGCCGAATCATATCACCACACATTACTTAATTTATGTACTTGACACTGTTTTCAAACATCTTGAGTTAAATAGTTCCTACGCTGAGGCTGTTTTTGCTGATATTAGCAAGGCCTTCGACAACTAGTCTAGTCGCTTAGTCAAAGGTTCGTGCAAATGTTGAAAAAAAGTGTAAAAGTTGGTCCACAGGGGCAGTTTGATGGGCTCTTTCGAATGAGAATGGGACATAGGTGATCTGACCACCTCAAGAGAGGAAAACAGGGGGTAAAAGTCGCCCAAAAGGGGGAAAAGCAAAAAAATCCTTTTCCCTATTTTTAGCTTGGTATTCAGTGTGTATGCTCGGTATTAGACAGAAATTGAAGCAAAGTGGTCAAACGGATGCTTGGATGGTCCCACCATCAAAGGGAGGGGGTGGGGGTGAAATTCACCTAACAGGGAGGGGGGAACAGGAAATATTGTTTTCGCCTATTTCAAATTGATATTCGGTTTGTTTATTCAATCTTATATAGTCAATGATTTAATGCCATGGCGAAAGTGCGGAGGATGTCCTGGGAAGGGAGAAACAGGGGTAAATATTTCCTCCGGGGGAAATACTAAAGAAGGTAAATTTCTGATCTGCTGTCTCTAAGTTTGTTCTCACCATTTCAGGAGGCATTCTCAAGGTCGAGTGGTACATTATTAATCCTAAATCCTGGATAGAGGAAAGAGGGGAAACTGGGGAGGCAGGGGAAAATGCCAAACTGAGTTTCTTTTCAATTTGGGCTGCGGCGGTTATATTGACTCTACTGGAAGTAGGTGGCAAACACGGAGCAAAGGAAACCGGGAATGACAGCTGTGACGCTACGACAGGATGACCACTACGACTGTTCCCTCCTTCATTTCCCCTCCTTTAAGAGTCAAATGCACTACTATAACTTTCGTTTAAAGATATGACTTTAATCACTGAAGAAAGAAATAAAAAGAGATAAAAAAAGGGGAAAAAAAGTGGTACGCAGTTGAAGCCCTGGTTCAGCAGCCTATTCGTTGCTGGCGTCAGATCTGTAACACGCTGTATTACAAGCACACAGATCAGTGCACGATAGTGAGGCCTTCAGGCACTTGCATGGTGGCTTGCAGGCTTTCTTGCAGCCACATGTGACCAGTTCTTTGCACGCCTTGGAAGCCTCGGGTAGCTTCTTCCAGAAAGGATAACGCTCATCATTTACGAGCTTCCATCCAATTTTAGAGGGGGATGGAGGATTCTGAATGGGGTCGGCTGCTCTTCCCCAAATTCAGTCATCCTGAAAGTGTACAAGTCTAGTGTGCTGAAGAATCTGCCATCCCTTGGCAAAAAGCACTTTTCTCGCTTCGTCAACACCCTGAACTTCGCTTATCCGCTTATAGCATAAAACTACAAATCTCTCCAGTAGCTCTTGCGTTCGCTATCTCATAGCAGTCGACGCAGAAGACAAATCCAAGAACGCGTCAGTTGCATCAGGATAAGTTCTCCAGACATCAAAGGCTTTTTTCTTTCCGATGCCAGAAAAGGATTATACTGTATCACAGAGTGTAAACGCGTGGAAACCAGACAAAGCTTTTGACTTTTGGGGGCCAAGCGTAGGATGAGGGGGAAGAAGGATTCTGATCCAATTTCAGAAGAAGGGTTTGTAAAACTTTCTTCATACTCCTCAACGGCCCTATGAACATCGGGACCTGATGTGATCCATCGAAGCATGACATCTGGGTTTTCGATGAGTCCAATCAAACCGGCTGTTCCTTTCATTTTCTCATTCATCTGTTCATGCGCTTGATCCATTGCCATGGAAGTAAAAATATGTTTTGTCTTCGAACTATGTAGTTTCCTTTCATAAACTCAGAAAATATAGCTGGGTTCTGACGGCAATCATGCCTCGAACGTGCACCGACAGCCATCTGGCGTAGTTCGTGTGGTCCAGAGCGAACATCCACGGCAGAATCTTTCGCAGAGCATCGATATAAAGCATAAAATCTGCCTGGCGGATGGATCGTACGAACATCAACAAAATCAGTTCAATATTAAGTAGAGTTGATCAGCAACTAAACTGAGCGCTGAATTATTTTCTTGATTCACACCATTCATCGAAAGATAGCACCTCATTGTCGCTATCTTCATTCTAAGCAGCATACCCATCATATGCTCGGTGCCTAAGTATATTAAGGACTGAAGCAGTTACTTGGCGAGCGTAACAGGACTTAGTAATATACGACCCTATAAGAATGGCATCTGTCCTTCCTGTCGTTGTGACATCAGCTTGGACGAGAAGCTCGTCCCGTTCAAATCCTTTCATCCAGTCTCCTAGCACTTTCAGGATGTTCATTTCTATCTGCAAGCCACCGAAAAGGACGATAAACGAATCTTCAGGATGTATTTCTGTAAAGTTCCACTGTATCAGTTTGGCCAGCGCATAGAGCGGCTGATCAGCTGTCAAAACTGGAGTCTGACCTAGGTTCAGATACGCAACAACTGTCTTAACCAAATTCATAGTGTGAAGTGTCATCGCTACTGAATGCGCTTGGTCCTTAAACATAGGTAACAGTGGAATCGCTGCTTTTTGGCTTGTCCACCGTCGGTTGCCTACTGGAGTGGAGTGCAGCCCACCAGACCGGCATCGAAGCATTTCCGTTCTGTTTCTCCACTACTTCTTCAGCATGATTCAACCAATCTTCTTCTACGTTCTCAGGCTGCTTTCCAGTGATTGATGGTTCGTCTATCGGTGCGATACGAGGGACTAATTGGTGTGCTATGCGTAAACGAGCAGAAGGGACTTCGGTATATTCCCTCGGTAGGCTTTGGACTTTTCTCGATGCTCAGAACTGCTCTTTCTGTCTCGAACAGAGGTGTTCTCTTGGAGCATGGTCGGCTGCTGGAAGCTGTATTAAAGAAATAGCTGCCCCATGAAAGGAATCGGTAGCGGTTGTAGAGGAGAGATTATGGTCGATGTTGTCAAACGCAGTGGTAGTGAAAAGACTACTACTGAGCGAGGCTGGACAAATGCAGATTTCAAATGCAGATGTTGTCAAACTGGTTTGAATTCACAAACGCAGATTTCGTTTGTGAATTCAGTTACTATCCGCAAAAGTCGATCGTATGAAATTCCTAGACCATGAAAACCTAGCTTATCTACAATGTAACTTTTTCTGGTCTTTGAGTATGCCAGAAGACTGGTGCATACAGCAAGAGGAGTTTCCCTGTGTCTGTCATGTTAAATGTTAGTTTATCCGTTATCATTTTTAGGACGACACTTTTTAATGTTGAATTGCAAAAGCCGCGCCATTGAAAAGGCAATCTGAATATTTTGACTTTTGTCCTCACATGACATGTCCGTACCGTACAGTAGAATCCTTGTAAAAGCAGCCAGACTCGGCGGAACGGATTATTTTTTATATCCACGACGAAAGGTTATACCACAACGTATAGTCTTTTTCTTGCATTTCAGTTCTTATCATGGTTGCAGCACGCGCTATTGCAAGTCCTGTGTCATCAGAATCACTGGAGAAAGCAATCTTGACGATCTCACCCGCATCTTGACTGAAAGTAAGTAGACCATGCTTGCCAGACTTGTCTCTTTCAGCTCTCAAATCCAGTATATTCTGAAGCAGCCTCTCTTTGAGTCTAGTACTGTGAACATCCTTACTGTAGCTTGGTGCTATTTCTCCAAGTCGCTCTTCGTACTTTCGGTTCAGGTCTGACAGCCTGAACACAGGAAGTGGATCAGAGCCTCTAAATCTTTCTATGTGAAGAACAAGTTCTCCAAAGACTAAATTTTCAGCACTATTTTCATCCGCCTGGTTGGCTCTAGCATACGTTTTATAACGATTGCATAAAGCAGACAGACATGTGAGGTGGTATTTGGCGTTCAAGGCGTGCATATCCCCTTTAGAAAGCTTTGCTAGCAACTGTTTGTCCACAAGGACTTCTGCATAGGTGCGGACGCGTTGATCTATTGAATCAGTACAGGCGTTATGGAGAACATCTTTTGTTCCATCCTTGCCGCAAAAAAAGCACTTGTCCCTTTCTGTTGATTCATTCAAACAACTGTTTCTTCTTGTCTTCACTGGGCTACTGTGCACTGCTTTGGAACTTTCACCACTAAGTCTTTTGCGGGCACTTTCAAGCTTTTGGTTATCAATTTTATTCTTGCACGTTTCATGCCAGATTGCATTGTTTTTTTAAAGAATATCTCGGATGCCACCACCTTCGTCTAACATGGTTATATCCACAACATGAGGTAGTAAATCCAGTTGTTTGAATTCCACGAGATTGCTTGCGACTTCTTCGTAGCTTGCCGCATGTGGAGCCTTCGAAGGGTCTAAGAGCTTTTCCGAAGCCAGACTTTGACAAAAGGCACACTTTGTCCAGTCAGTCACCTTCTGCTCCTCTTGGTATTTGCTCCTTTGTGATCCTTCTTCAGTCGCTGTGACAAGCGCATAATTGCTCGAATTTCTGAAACAAAAAACGCGTATGAAATATTAAGTTTTAAATTTCGCATAAGACACTCCCTTGCGTTTTTTTTGTGTGAATCCTTAGAAGGCTGGGATGCCAAAAGGACACTTTTAGTGCTTTTTCGACACTTTTTCACTCTGAGTGACAACGTGCCACTATGGGTTAAAAAAGGCAGCTTTTTGAAAAAAAGGACCCTTTTTGGCATTTTTCAGAATCAAATACCTTGTCTTTATTTTTTTTTTTGTAAATACGACTGCTTTTAATTTGTACTTTACTTTTAAGCTTTGGTAACGTCTTGGGGATTTTTCTTAGATGTTTTTGCGCGCTGCGCGAAATTTAAAACGTGGTGAAAAGTTTGGCAAAAACGCTTGTCATGATTGCAAAGTACAAGCTTCCTGAAACTCTTTTAGTGAAGGGGGAGTTCTTAGGTCTGGTATAAGTGACTAATGTTATTCCTCCTTGGTGCATCTAACACCAATAAAGGTCGCAATCCTGCAAATTTCAATCATTTGTTGTCCATCTTTATTTGTATTAAATAAAAAAACAAGTTTTTTAAACTGAAAGTAAGGAGCGACATTAAAACTTAAAACGAACAGAAATTATTCTGTATATGAAAGAGACTGTCCCCTCCGCAACGCCTCGCTCTTTAAGCTAATTTTTTTTATTTTTTTAAAAAATAAAGTTGTGAGACAGAGTCAAAATTAAGCGTAAAGAGCGAGGCGTTGCGGAGGGGACAGTCTCTTTCATATACAGAGTAATTTCTGTTCGTTTTAAGTTTTAATGTCGCTCCTTACTTTCAGTTTAAAAAACTTGTTTTTTTTATTTAATTTTTGAACGTTTTTGAATAAATGTAGGTTTTGATCTTGGCTCACCGTACATGAGTAATTAAAACAAAATTTTCATATTAATTTACTTTTATTTAGTTAAATGGCTTTCTCGAAACTTGTTTAATTTTATTTATGAACGTTTTTATTAGTAATAAATATACGAAACTTACGAATTAACTTACGTAACGAACTTCTATATTCATATATTTTTAATACATTTATTAGGGGGTTCGCCCATTAGTCAATACCTTGCTCTTTAAGCGAAACTTCAAATTTTGTTCCAATTCTTTAGAAATGACCGCTTAATCACAAAGGCCGTTAATTAGAATAAATAGCTCTTATGAAAGTACTAAAAAATCTTTGGCTTAAAGAGCGAGGCATTGACTACGGGGTGAACCCAATTATATATGTAATATTTTCTGTTCGTTTAAAGTTTCGACGTTGCTTCTGTTGTAGTTGAAATACTTGTTTTTTTATATTAAATTTCTGATCTTTTTTTAAATAATGCTGGGAAGTCCGGCGTCCCCTTCATAGCAATGTCCCTTCCCCCATGAAAACTTCCTTCATGGAAAGATCCTCCCACATAACCACCGACCCACCCACCCCACTACCAGAAAAAATTTCCCCTGAAAACGTCTGTATACTTCCCAATAACAAATACTATGTGTTAACATTGGGTAAAGTTCATAACTTTCAGTCCTCCCCCAGGGAACATCGGGGGATTAAGTCATCCTAAAAGAATTACTGATCATATTTTCGAACATGCTGAACAAAACGGCTATCTCAAAATTTTGATCGGGTGACTTTGAGAAAAAATTAGCGTGGGAGGGGGCCTAGTTGCCCTCCATTTTTTTGGTCACTTAAAAAGGGTACTAGAACTTTCAATTTCCATTCCAATGAGCCCTTCCAAGATATTCTAGGACAACTGGTTCGATACGATCACCCCTGGGAAAAAAAAACAAAAAACAAACAAACAAACAAACAAACAAATAAACACGCACCCGTGATCTTTCTTCTGGCAAAAAATGCAAAATTCCAAATTTTTGTAGATGGGAGCTTGAAACCTCTACAGTAGGGTTATCTAATACGCGGAATATGATGGTGTGATTTTCATTAAGGTTCTATAACTTTTAGGGGGTCTTTCCCCCTTTTTTCGAAAATCAGCCAAATTTTCTCAGGCGCCTAACTTTTGATGGGTAGGATTAAACTTGATGAAACTTATATATTTGAAATCAGCATTAAAATGTGATTCTTTTGATGTATTTATTTGTATCAAAATACCGTTTTCTAGAGTTTCGGTTACCATTGAGCCGGGTCGCTCCTTACTTACAGTTCGTTACCACGAACTGTTTGATTATGTTAAGAATAGTATTTAGCTGACATTTTGATTGCTTGAATCTATTCTTCAACGGTTATTCAATTCTTGAGCAGAATAGAAAAAAGGTAAAACTTGTGAACAACTGAGGGTAAAAGTGCAGATTAGGGATCCCTGCAGTATAGAGTGCAGGGGTCCCCTCAATAGAACTAGGGTATAGAGAAATAAGTGAGTTGTTTATATCCTGCTTCTACTGTGCAGTTTCTGTTCAACTTTACACCCCAATTGATTGAATAATATACAGTAGGAAATCAAGGTGCTGTTATCGGGGGTAGCTAATCTGCACCTTTACTACTAAGATCAATTTCTGTTAAGTAAATAAAACGAAGAGAAGAAAGTTTGAATAAAATGACAATTATGTTTGGATTTCCCCAAAAATGTATCAGCAGCAAGTGATAATAAAAGATCCCCCCCCCCAAAAAAAAAAATATATCATAGTTACAAATTACAGATGTCTTGATTACTGAATCCTCTCAAGTTTGCTGGTTATATATCTGGTAACAAATGCTCAATTCCTCACTGGATGTTATGATCATAGATATGGAGAGAAGGGACGCTAGACAATCCTGTCAGAAGGACGTACGCATATTTTCTAGAGTAAGCTTCATCTCACTCTAGTGGAATTCTCAATCGAGGAAAATATGTACGCAGTCAACCGAAGAAATACAAGAAACATGCGAAGAAAGCATCAATAATCTTCAAAAGATTGCCAATCAAACAGATCAAACAAGTCAGAAAACCAGTGTAAGCTCGTAGGGAACTTGAAACAATGTTGCCAACACCAAAAACGGATTGAACACTCCCTCGCATCACTTTGCATTTTAGGACCTTACTTTATAGCCGTTGACCTATGAGTACCTGAACTGCATTACAGTATCTCCTTAGCCCAAAATGAGCCAGGTCAATAAGGCGTATTATCCACCTGAACTGGAGTAAGCAACGCTCGTTGTCAGTAAAGAACCTAACTTACACAACTAGGATCGCCGTCGTAAATATGGACTTTCAAATGTCAAAAGTACTAAGCACAAACTCAATGGAAGTATAATTTTTCAGCACAGATAGCGCCAAGCTTTTTCTTCAAAATGAGGTCAATTTGGCACAGCACCCGTATTGATAAAGTAACAATAAAGTCAATCTATACAGGGTAAACACTTACTTTTTCATCGTATTATCAGGTCCAGATTTAGGCCCGTTTTTTAGCACTAATACCTTTCATCTAAGATCTTGCATCTTTCTGCAAAGATTATCGATTTTTAACTCATATTTGTTCTAAGATCTTACAGCTCACTGATGTTAGCAAAAAGTGTGAAGAAGGCCACTGTTTTGTTATATAGAACAATGATGAGAGAACTTTGATGATATACTCATTGTTCTCAGACCACTTATCTTAGTTCAAATATTTAATTTTTAAGCGTTTTTTGCCAAAAGATGTAAGATCTTAGCACATTGATGAGTGAAAAACCGGCTCTTTTGTTTACGTATTATACGAGGAATCATCGCCGACTCAGTTTTTCGGTTCATTGACTGTTGCACCGAGGGGCTACTGACTTCAGAAATATGGGTGAACGGAGAAACAGCAGTAATGTTTGTCGCATTTTAAGTTTTTCTTTTGGAATTATTATGAATACAGGAAAAATTTTAAAGAAAAAGATAAAAAACGAAGCCCTTCGTAACCAATTTCACCCCCTTTACCCCCCCCCCCGTAAGTTACTAGGGCACTCTGAGAACTTTCCATTACTTTCTTCTTTTTTTTCTTTCTAATATACCCGAGAATAAAACTTAATGTCGAGTTAAAAATGGCAAAAACAAACATTTCTCATTTTCCACTGCTGGTTGAATTTCACCAAAGGGATGCGGAACAATCCAAGCACTTTTCCCATGACTTCCCTTCAGTTTCTATGCAATAACGAATATACTCACCAAATATCAAGCTGAAATAGGCAAAAAGATACTTTTTCGCATTTCCCCCCTTTGCGTGACTTTTACCCCCTGGGAATAATCTTAGGGTTGATGATGTTATATATCTGGACATATACCCAATACATAGTAGAAGTATTGCTGATACGTCATCTTAACAACCTGTGGGGGCCTAGTGGGTTTAGTTCAATACAGTTTCAATATTGCCCAAACTTTTCGCCTTAATATTCTTAGCTTTATCAGCAGTAGTAGTAGCACCGGTTGTAATAGTAGTAGCAGGAGTATCAGTAGTAGCAATCGAATTAGTAGTAGTAGCCTTAGCTTCAGTAGCTATAGTAGTAGTTGTAGTAACAGTGGTAATAGTTGTTGTAGTAGTAGTAGTATGAGTAAAAGCAGTATCATTAGGATCCAAACTTTGTCTTATGGTTAGTTCAACATCTCCCACAACAAGTACTGTCAGTTTCAACTTCACATACACAATTTTTTCTAAGATATTGCTAATACGCCCTTTTGAAAACCTGCATAGAAACGGTGTGTTGGGATCCAGTTCACCTTCCCCCACAAAAGTCCTTGAAAATTGACGTATGAAGCAAAGAATTAAAAAAAATACATGAAAAATAATATTAAATGGGCGAAAAAAACGAGGTTAGTGTCACTCAGTTGAAACATATGAAACTAAAATAAGCAGATATTTCGACAAGGACCTCTACGAAGTCGTCTTCAGTGCTCAGAAAAAAACAAAAACAAAATCTAACCTTTTGAAGTAAACTTCACGAAAAGAGAAAATGTACTGTTTTTTTTTTAATTTCTTCATTTGATCAAGTTGAAAGCGACAAAGGACGGCTTATAATTAACAATGTTCATTACGACTTCTCCTCTGAGAAGGTCTGGATTTTCAACCTCACCATGAGAGCTAAAAATACCGGACTGCACACTCGTAATAATTTTCGATACATTTACATGTGTGCCATTGAAAATTCAGGTCCTTTTGATAAAATACTTAGCTCCTTGGATGTGAAAACCTTGGAGGACAGATTTTCTAAAGGAGGGCCAGACAAAATCTAGGAAGGGAAATCCTTGACTGTTGAAAATGTTCAAATTCCAATTTTAAAAATTTGTCCGATAAGTGAGTTTCCACTAAATAGAAAGCGTGTCGGAAAGACCTTTGTGAAATATGTAAAATTTGGTGAAAATCTGGAGCGGATAAACTCTGATAAAGTAAAGATTTGAAATCAAATATTTTACTACTAAGAAGGTGTTTTTTGAGTCTATGGTAATTTAAAATATATTTTATAGTTTTGAAACCCATTCTTTGGATAAACGGGCCTTCAGATTGTGTGTCTAGGTGTAGATTGAAACGCAACGAAGGAGGGAGAATTCGATTTCTTTTGCAAGCTCCAAAATAAATTGAACTGACAAATAAGATTTGCATGTTTTTTAACACAATTGAAAAAATCTAAAACGATATTATTCGAATGCTCCCCGTAAGCTTGACGTAAATACATTCTAAAACCACACTGGCTATACGTACGAAGCAAAGAAGAAAAAAATAATAAACGAAAAATAAATCAAAAAGGCGAGAAAAACGAGGATAAAGTAAGCTAGTGGAAAAATATGAAACTAAAATAAGCAGATATTTCGACAAGGACCCCCGCCAAATCGTCTGCAGTGTTCAGAAAAAAAAAATCTAACTTCTTGCAGTAAACTTCACGAGAAGAGAAAAGACACTCATCGTCTTTTTTAACTTCTCGTCATTTCCCCAGGGGTCTTGTGGGTTATGTCAACCGCGGAGGCTTTGTTATATGTTCTTTGGACTATTTTTTTTTAAATGGATATCTCACAATTTTGGCCAGATATGTTTGCGGAAAAAGCAGGCGTCAGGGGGAGGGGGTTAGATTTTCGCCCTCTATCATTTTTGACTCTTAAAAAGGAATGAGAACGTTCTATTTCCAAGTAAATGAGCCTCCTTTAAAAAATTTTCGACCACACATTTCCAAAAACCTTATATGCCCCAAGGGCATAACTTAGAACCCTTGCCCTAGGGCTCTGATGGTTTGTGCCAACCCTGGAGGCTTTGTTATATGTTTTTTGGCCTATTTTCAACAAAATGGCTATCTAACAATTTCGGTCAGATACATTTGGGGAAAAGAGGGCGCGGTGGGGGGGGGGGGTTCCTCCGTCACTTTTGACTCTTAAAAGGGAACTAAAACTTTCAAATTAAATGAGCCTCCTCTAAAGTTCATACCTACTTACTTACTTGTATTTGGATCAGGACACAAGCTATGTAGCTCTCCCTGGTGACAGGATCTGGCAGACTGTTGAATTCCACAGGTTACGGTCTTTGGTTAATGGGGCAATAATTTCAAGCCATGAAGGGTCCCATCTGCGACCGTGTCTCCAGAATCCGCAAATTGGCTCGAGGTAAGATTAGACTGTGTTAAGCCAAGTTTTGGTTTGTCCTCCATGTTGTTTCCTCCAATCAGGTGCTGGTTTGCAGTGCAGGCTTTGATTTGTGAAAGTCTCAGTTGGTCTTCAGCAAACATGGCCGAACCAGGACAGGTGATGGCGTCGAATGATAGATGTGAAGTCGTACTTCTGGTCACATGGTTGGCGAATGATCGTATTTGGGATTCAGTTGCTGATTCGTAGCCCCAATATGCTCCCTAGGCATCTGTGTTCAAAAGTATTGAGGGCGTTTGCCTTGGTGACTTTTAAAGGCCACGTCTCACAGCTGTACAGTAAGACTGATCGGACTAGAGTATCGTAAATAAGAATTTTTGTTTTCCAGTGGATTTCCTTCCTTTTCCATAGCGGCTTACACAGCTGAGCAAAGACAGTGGAAGCTGATGCAATGCGGCATTGGGTTTCTTCGCTACATCTGCCGTTAATATTAATGTATGATCTGAGATACTTGAATTTATTGACAACTTCAATCTGCCTATGGGGTTATCATCGTCCGCGGACAAGATGTCCAGACGGATAGATAATTCCAAGCGGAACTTTTCTGCGACTGCTTTATCATAAAGACGCGCTTCATCGTATCTCGGAGGAGGTTGCGTTTGTTTCCTGGATGTGAGCTTTATGGTCAGGGAAGCTTTTAGCAGCATACGGTCGGAGTCATTCTTCACTCCTGTGTCAGCTCCATCGTAGGCTGTACAGTTCTGTATAGAGCTTCGCCATCGGGAGGATATTAGCAAGTAATCAACCTGGGATTGGGCTCTTCCATCTCGAAAGCACCAGGTTTCTGGGATGGTTTGTGTTGGAACAACGTATTTGCCAATACAAGGTTATGCTACTGGGCAAATTCTAGGAGCCTCCTTCCACGCTCGCATCTGTTGCCCCATCCAAATCTTCCAACAGGTCTTCTGCGGTCTGTCTCGTGGCTTCCAATTTGAGCGTTAATATCACCTCCTAGGATGAGTAGATAACAGTTTGGGACTGTTCTCAATGACTGGGTCAGAGCATCGTAGAACTCATCAACTGTACTTTCGTCTACGGCTCTGGTTGGTGCATAGGCGGAGATGACAGTAATGTTGAACAGGTGACCCTTAAGACGGGCCTTAGCCAAGCAAGGTGAGATGGGCCGCCATTCAACTAGGGATTTTGCTGCCTTAGTATTGAGGAGGAGACCAACCACCGCGTTACCAGAGCCATCATTAGGTCCGGAGTTGAAAAAGTGGAATTCGGATTTTCCACAAGGGGCGGAGACGGGCATGTCTTCCAAATTTCCATTTAGCCAGGTTTCAAATACACACAGAATGTCTATGCAATATCTTTCACATTCACCTGCAATGAAGGTCCGGGTCGCAGGGCATTTCAATGAACATACGTTCCAGCCCCCCACACTGATATATTGTCGATGTTTCAACAGGTGGTCCGCTAGTTCACTTTTCGTCGGGGTCGCCTTAGCCTCCGACGCATCGCTTGCTGGGAATGCCGTAGCCAAAGTTGTTTTTTTAATTCTTTCTGCCATTTCCTTCGTTTCGTGGGAATATATTTAACCAACGGGTCCCCAATTCGACAGCACCCCTTTTGCGTAATAGCCGGTGTCCACCAAGTTTAGGTTGGCAGGGCCGTTGCCACCCTTCTGCCACGGTGAGGCCACGCAGCTGAATTTCTCCCTGAAGAGCTAGTGACGAAGAAGGTGCCTGTGGTGCACCCCAGAGATCCACAACCCTCTCTAGGGGCAGAACAGCAACCTTTATCTACCCAACGTAGTCTACAGGGGAGCTTAGAAGAGTAAGTCTATAGGGGAGCTTAGAAGAGTAAGTCTACAGGGGAGCTTAGAAGGGCATATAAAAGTTTATATGACCACCCCTTCCATAAAAACCTTATATTTCTTCAGAGCATAACTTACGATACGTCCCCCTAGATTCTGAGAGGTTGTTTCAACTGCAAAGGCCTTGTTATAGGATCTCTAGACTGTTTTGACCAAAAGGGCTCTCTCAAGATATCTATCGAATGCATTTGGTAAAAAGAGGACGGGGAGGGGGCTAGTTGCCCTCCGATCTCTTTGACTCTTAAAAAGGACACTAGGACCTCTGATTTCTAATTGAATGAGCCACATACGAAGTTTTTAGGACCACCCCTTCCATAAGAACCTTAAATGTTAAGAATGGGCACTGAATATAACTTATAGCACTTGCCCTGAATGATTTGGGGGGGGGGCAGTTGTCATCCTCAAAGGCATATTTACAGGACCTTTCACCTACGCTGAACAAATTGGCTATCTTAATATTTTGATTGGATGAATGTGGGGAAATGATGGTGGTAGGGGTAGCTTGTTGCCCTCCAATCACTTTCGACTATTAAAAAGTACACTAGAACTTGCAAATGAACCCAAGGCAGTCTATATCTGGGGTCCATATCTAGATAGTCAAAGGGCATGGGATGTATAATCTTTTTTCCACATTATTGGGGTGGGGCCAACTCCCCCCCCCTTGCCACCCCCCAACGACGCCCCAGAATGAACCCCATTCTAAGTTTCTGCGATAACTCCTTCGATACGAAGTGCCCTGCTCTAAGACAAACAGACAAAAAAATAAGTAATCTATTGTGCCAACAATGTGCGTTATTTAGGCAGCGCCATTGCGCTGCCTATGATTGGGAAATATAAGGACATTTTCTTAGGGGGGAATTTTTGCAAGGGGCGGGATTTTTCAGAAAAATTTCTAGGGCAGCTTTCCAGGAGAAATTGTACAGAGGGGGAGATGTATTTTCTGGCATTATTTGAGAACCCATCGCAAACAAAGTAAAATTTTTAACTGGAAGTAAGGAGCAACACTAAAAAAAAGAGAAATGATTCCGTATATAAGGGGGGCTACCCCTCCCCCCCTATAAAAAATAAAAATATTATTGCAGTGTTACTTCTACATTAAATTTGTGTATATTTTGTTGTGACATCGAGCGCGAAAGCCGAGCATCTTCTTTTTTACAACAACATCAGCAATCTTACAGCTACGGCCTAACATAATGCATTTGATTAGGCTATTGTTTTTATTGCTCATTGGTGATTATTACACAAATTAGTAAAATTAATGTTTTAGTGTTCATTAGTGCTTTGGAACATTATCCTGTTTATAAGCATCATCTAATTGGCGTTTTTGTGTTGTTACAGTAAATTTTCTGTGTCATTAGTAGTATCCCTGTATACAGTTTAAGCGGACCCATAGGGCATTACTTTAAGGGGACCTATATCCCATCTTTCCTATGACAGCCCTATACAATACAAGCGCAGTCACATTGGAGTTGCCAGTCCTCTACGAGATATAACAGTTTTTCGGAAACATTTATTTTCAACAAAACTCTTCAATCTGTTCAAGCAGATACATATCCAACCATACAAGTGGGGTCTTATCTCAACTTGATGGATGGTAATGTTTTCATGGAAATTTTTCTGTAGAAATGCCAAGATTTCACAGTGGGCCTATTACGTTATCTCAAGCACATGCATTGATTTATTTTTCGGTGAAATGTGCATTTAGACACGAGCAGCCTGGCGCTGAGTTTATTACATTATCATTGATAGAAGAATTTCAGTTTCGTTTTTTAAGTATTTTGTTAAATATTTGAAGTGACAAGATATCTAATATACTTAGTTTTATTATGGATTCTAATACACAATTGGTAGAGATCTTTTCGTACTCTAGTAGTATCGAGTCGATTATTAATTATTGATCATTGATAACTTATTATGAGAACAACCGGACCGGTATCATTTTATTGTTGATATATTATTCCCGACACGTTGGCCTATATCGTAACAAGTTATTTACGCCATCAATTTTTCAATTGGATATATGGTAAGTGATATCAGTGACCTGTTTCCAGGCTCCTTTTTTGGCATCATCCCGAGAAAATGCTTGACAGACGTATTTTTTTATGTAGAATTTATATTGAAACTTTGTTATATGGTTTTGTATATCATGTGTCATCTTTAGTTTTAAAATACACCCCTCCCTATTACCCATTTTTGAACTATTGAAATCAATCCGTGATCTGGTTTTGAAATTGGACCTTCAAGGGACGGTAAAGAGCAATACAAAAACTAAAAAGCCCATAAAAACTACCTTCGGGTAGTTTGCAAGCTTAGCCCTTGAGGAGAATCTTAATCCTTTTTTTTAGTTGTGCTTTAGTTTAGAATTTAGATATTTAATTCACTTCTAGTTTAGAGTTTTAGTATAGTTTTAGTTTAGATTATAGTTAAGAGTTTTAGTTTAGATTTTTAATTTAGAGTTTTAGTTTAATTTTAGTTTAGATTTTTAGTTTATAATTTTATTTTAGTTTTACTTTAGTGTTTTTGTTTAGTGCTTATGTTTAGAGTTTTAGTTTAGAGTCTTAGTTTTTAAGTTTAGAGTTTTAGTTTAGTTTTTGTTTAGAGTTTTAGTTTAGAGTTTTAGTTTAGAATTTTAGTTTAGAGTTTTAGTTTAGAGTTTAGATTTTTAATTTAGTTTTAGTTTACAGTTTTATTTTACAGTTTTAGTTTGGAGTTTTAGTCTAGAGTTCGAGGTTAGTTTTAGTGTAGAATTTTTGTTCAGAATTTTAGTTAAGAGTCGTCGATCAGAGTTTTAGTTTAGAGTTTTATTTTATTTTTATCTTAAATTTTTAGTTTAGAATTTTAAAACTCTAAACTAAAATTCTAAACTAAGACTCTAAACTCAGAACTCTAAGACTCCAAGACTGAGGTATCATTTTAAACTTAATGTAATGGTCATGAGCACATCCTTAGTGGAATAAGATCAAGGAGAAGGTTTAATGGTTATTCCTTCTATGCTGCCGACTGCATAGTCCAATTCATAGATGGCATTACTGTTAACTATAATTATAGATGGTGTCATGTTTAACTCTAACTAAACTCTAAACTAAAATTCTAAACTAAAACTAAATTAAAACTCTAAACTTAAACCCTAAGCTAAAACTAAACTAAAACTCTCAACTACAACTCTAAACCAAAGACGAAACTAAAACTCTAAACTAAAAGTCTAAGCTAAAACTCTAAACTAGAACTCTATATTAAAACTCTAAATTAAAACTAAGCTAAAACCAAACTAAAACTCTAAACTGAAATTCTAAATTAAAACACTAAGCTAAAACTCTAAAATAAAACTAAACTAAAACCCTAAACTAAAAAGTCAAAATAAATCTCGAAACTAAAACTCTAAATTAAAACTCTAAATTAAAACTAAACTAAAGCTAAACTAAAACTCTTAACTAGAACTCTAAACTAAAACTCTAAACCAAAGACGAAACTAAAACTCTAAACTAAGACTCTAAGCTAAAACTCTAAACTAGAACTCTAAATTAAAATTCTAAACTATAACTCTAAATTAACACTCTAAATTAAAACTAAACTAAAACTAAACTGAAACTCTAAACAGAAACTCTATACTAAAACTCTAAACTAAAATTAAACTAAAACTCCAAACTAAAACTCTAAAATAAAACTCTGAATTATAACTCGAAACTAAAACTCGAAACTAAAACTCTAAACTGAAAATCTGTTAAAAGTCTAAATTAAACCACTAAGCTAAAACTCTAAACTAAAAATCTAAACTAAAACTCTAAACTAAAACTCTAAAGTAAAGTATAAAATAAATCTCTTAACCAAGTCTTTAAACTAAAACTTAACTAAAACTAAACTAAAACTCTCAACTAAAACTGTAAACTTAAACTCTAACTAAACTCTAAACCTAAACACTTAACTAAAAATCTAAACTAGAACCCTAAATTAAAACTATAAATTAACACTAAACTAAAACTCTAAACTGAAACTCTAAACAAAAACTCTGTTTTGTTATATAGAACAATGATGAGAGAACTTTGATGATATACTCATTGTTCTCAGACCACTTATCTTAGTTCAAAGATTTCATTTTTAAGCGTTTTCTGCCAAAAGATGTAAGATCTTAGCACATTGATGAGTGAAAAAACGGCTCTTTTGTTTACATATTATACGAGGAATCATCGCCGACTCAGTTTTTCGGTTCATTGACTGTTGCACCGAGGGGCTACTGACTTCAGAAATATGGGTGAACGGAGAAACAGCAGTAATGTTTGTCGCATTTTAAGTTTTTCTTTTGTAATTATTATTAATACAGGAACAATTTTTAAAGAAAAAGATAAAAAACGAATCCCTTCGTAACCAATTTCCCCCCCTTTACCCCCCCCCCCCGTAAGTTACTAGGGCACTCTGAGAACTTTCCATTACTTTCTTCTTTTTTTTCTTTCTAATATACCCGAGAATAAAACTTAATGTCGAGTTAAAAATGGCAAAAACAAACATTTCTCATTTCCCACTGCTGGTTGAATTTCACCAAAGGGATGCGGAACAATCCAAGCACTTTTCCCATGACTTCCCTTCAGTTTCTATGCAATAACGAATATACTCACCAAATATCAAGCTGAAATAGGCAAAAAGATACTTTTTCGCATCTCCCCCCTTTGCGTGACTTTTACCCCCTGGGAATAATCTTAGGGTTGATGATGTTATATATCTGGACATATACCCAATACATAGTAGAATTATTGCTGACACGTCATCTTAACAACCTGTGTGGGCCTAGTGGGTTTAGTTCAATACAGTTTCAATATTGCCCAAACTTTTCGCCTTAATATTCTTAGCTTTATCAGCAGTAGTAGTAGCACCGGTTGTAATAGTAGTAGCAGGAGTAGTAGTAGTAGCAGTAGAATTAGTAGTAGTAGCCTTAGCCTTAGTAGCAGTAGTAGCAGTAGTAGTAACAGTGGTAATAGTTGTTGTAGTAGTAGTAGTATGAGTAAAAGCAGTATCATTAGGATCCAAACTTTGTCTTATGGTTAGTTCAACATCTCCCACAACAAGTACTGTCAGTTTCAACTTCACATACACAATTTTTTCTAAGATATTGCTAATACGCCCTTTTGAAAACCTGCATAGAAACGGTGTGTTGGGATCCAGTTCACCTTCCCCCACAAAAGTCCTTGAAAATTGACGTATGAAGCAAAGAATAAAAAAAAATGCATGAAAAATAATATGAAATGGGCGAAAAAAACGAGGTTAGTGTCACTCAGTTGAAACATATGAAACTAAAATAAGCAGATATTTCGACAAGGACCTCTACGAAGTCGTCTTCAGTGCTCAGAAAAAAACAAAAACAAAATCTAACCTTTTGAAGTAAACTTCACGAAAAGAGAAAATGTACTGTTTTTTTTTTTAATTTCTTCATTTTATCAAGTTGAAAGCGACAAAGGACGGCTTATAATTAACAATGTTCATTACAATTTCTCCTCTGAGTAGGTCTGGATTTTCAACCTCACCATGAGAGCTAAAAATACCGGACTGCACACTCGTAATAATTTCCGATACATTTACATGTGTCGAGCCATTGAAAATTCAGGTCCTTTTGATAAAATACTTAGCTCCTTGGATGTGAAAACCTAGGAGGACAGATTTTCTAAAGGAGGGCCAGACAAAATCTAGGAAGGGAAATACTTGACTGTTGAAAATGTTCAAATTCCAATTTTAAAAATTTGTCCGATAAGTGAGTTTCCACTAAATAGAAAGCGTGTCGGAAAGACCTTTGTGAAATATGTAAAATTTGGTGAAAATCTGGAGCGGATAAACTCTGATGAAGTAAAGATTTGAAATCAAATATTTTACTACTAAGAAGGTGTTTTTTGAGTCTATGGTAATTTAAAATATATTTTATAGTTTTGAAACCCATTCTTTGGATAAACGGGCCTTCAGATTGTGTGTCTAGGTGTAGATTGAAACGCAAAGAAGGAGGGAGAATTTGATTTCTTTTGCAAGCTCCAAAATAAATTGAACTGACAAATAAGATTTGCATGTTTTTTAACACAATTGAAAAAATCTAAAACGATATTATTCGAATGCTCCCCGTAAGCTTGACGTAAATACATTCTAAAACCACACTGGCTATACGTACGAAGCAAAGAAGAAAAAAATAATAAACGAAAAATAAATCAAAAAGGCGAGAAAAACGAGGGTAAAGTCAGCCAGTGGAAAAATATGAAACTAAAATAAGCAGATATTTGGACAAGGACCCCCGCCAAATCGTCTGCAGTGTTCAGAAAAAAAAATCTAACTTCTTGCAGTAAACTTCACGAGAAGAGAAAAGACACTCATCGTCTTTTTTAACTTCTCGTCATTTCCCCAGGGGTCTTGTGGGTTATGTCAACCGCGGAGGCTTTGTTATATGTTCTTTGGACTATTTTTTTTAAATGGATATCTCACAATTTTGGCCAGATATGTTTGCGGAAAAAGCAGGCGTCAGGGGGAGGGGGTTAGATTTTCGCCCTCTATCATTTTTACTCTTAAAAAGGAATGAGAACGTTCTATTTCCAAGTAAATGAGCCTCCTTTAAAAAATTTTCGACCACACATTTCCGAAAACCTTATATGCCCCAAGGGCATAACTTAGAACCCTTGCCCTGGGGCTCTGATGGTTTGTGCCAACCCTGGAGGCTTTGTTAGATGTTTTTTGGCCTATTTTCAACAAAATGGCTATCTAACAATTTCGGTCAGATACATTTGGGGAAAAGAGGGCGCTGGGGGGGGGGGTTCCTCCGTCACTTTTTACTCTTAAAAGGGAACTAGAACTTTCAAATTAAATGAGCCTCCTCTAAATTTCATACCTACTTACTTACTTGTATTTGGATCAGGACACAAGCTATGCAGCTCTCCCTGGCGATAGGATCTGGCAGACTGTTGAATTCCACAGGTTACGGTCTTGGGTTAATGGGGCGATAATTTCAAGCCATGAAGGGTCCCATCTGCGACCATGTCTCCAAAATCCGCCAATCGGCTCGAGGTCAGATTTGACAGTGTTGAGCCAAGTTTTGGTTTGTCCTCCATGTCGTTTCCTCCAATCAGATGCTGATTTGCAGTGTAGGCTTTGATTTGTAAAAGTCTCAGTTGGTCTTCAGCAAACATGGCCGAACCAGGACAGGTGATGGCGTCGAATGATAGATGTGAAGTCGTACTTCTGGTCACATGGTTGGCGAATGATCGTATTTGGGATTCAGTTGCTGATTCGTAACCCCAATATGCTCCCCAGGCAGCTGTGTTCAAAAGTATTGAGGGCGTGTGCCTCGGTGACTTTTAAGGGCCACGTCTCAAAGCCGTACAGTAAGACTGATCGGACTAGAGTATCGTAAATAAGAATTTTTGTTTTCCAGTGGATTTCCTTCCTTTTCCATAGCGGCTTACACAGCTGAGCAAAGACAGCGGACGCTGATACAATGCGGCATTGGGTTTCTTGGCTACGTCTGCCGTTAATATTAATGTATGATCCGAGATACTTGAATTTATTGACAACTTCAATCTGCCTATGGGGTTATCATCGTCCGCGGACAAGATGTCAAGACGGATAGATAATTCCAAGCGGAACTTTTCTGCGACTGCTTTATCATAAAGACGTGCTACATCGTATCTCGGAGGAGGTTGCGTTCGTTTCCTGGAGGCGAGCTTTATGGTCAGGGAAGCTTTTAGCAGCACACGGTCGGAGCCATTCTTCACTCCTGTGTCAGCTCCATCGTAGGCTGTACAGTTCTGTATAGAGCTTCGCCATCGGGAGGATATTAGCAAGTAATCAACCTGGGATTGGGCTCTTCCATCTCGAAAGCACCAGGTTTCTGGGATGGTTTGTGTTGGAACAACGTATTTGCCAATACAAGGTTATGCTACTGGGCAAATTCTAGGAGCCTCCTTCCACGCTCGCATCTGTTGCCCCATCCAAATCTTCCAACAGGTCTTCTGCGGTCTGTCTCGTGGCTTCCAATTTGAGCGTTAATATCACCTCCTAGGATGAGTAGATAACAGTTTGGGACTGTTCTCAATGACTGGGTCAGAGCATCGTAGAACTCATCAACTGTACTTTCGTCTACGGCTCTGGTTGGTGCATAGGCGGAGATGACAGTAATGTTGAACAGGTGACCCTTAAGACGGGCCTTAGCCAAACAAGGTGAGATGGGCCGCCATTCAACTAGGGATTTTGCTGCCTTAGTATTGAGGAGGAGACCAACCACCGCGTTACCAGAGCCATCATTAGGTCCGGAGTTGAAAAAGTGGAATTCGGATTTTCCACAAGGGGCGGAGACGGGCATGTCTTCCAAATTTCCATTTAGCCAGGTTTCAAATACACACAGAATGTCTATGCAATATCTTTCGCATTCACCTGCAATGAAGGTCCGGGTCGCAGGGCATTTCAATGAACATACGTTCCAGCCCCCCACACTGACGGATTGTCGATGTTTCAACAGGTGGTCCGCTAGTTCACTTTTCGTCGGGGTCGCCTTAGCCTCCGACGCATCGCTTGCTGGGAATGCCGTAGCCAAAGTTGTTTTTTTAATTCTTTCTGCCATTTCCTTCGTTTCGTGGGAATATATTTAACCAACGGGTCCCCAATTCGACAGCACCCCTTTTGCGTAATAGCCGGTGTCCACCAAGTTTAGGTTGGCAGGGCCGTTGCCACCCTTCTGCCACGGTGAGGCCACGCAGCTGAATTTCTCCCTGAAGAGCTAGTGACGAAGAAGGTGCCTTTGGTGCACCCCAGAGATCCACAACCCTCTCTAGGGGCAGAACAGCAACCTTTATCTACCCAACGTAGTCTACAGGGGAGCTTAGAAGAGTAAGTCTATAGGGGAGCTTAGAAGAGTAAGTCTACAGGGGAGCTTAGAAGGGCATATAAAAGTTTATATGACCACCCCTTCCATAAAAACCTTATATTTCTTCAGAGCATAACTTACGATACGTCCCCCTAGATTCTGAGAGGTTGTTTCAACTGCAAAGGCCTTGTTATAGGATCTCTAGACTGTTTTGACCAAAAGGGCTCTCTCAAGATATCTATCGAATGCATTTGGTAAAAAGAGGACGGGGAGGGGGCTAGTTGCCCTCCGATCTCTTTGACTCTTAAAAAGGACACTAGGACCTCTGATTTCTAATTGAATGAGCCACATACGAAGTTTATAGGACCACCCCTTCCATAAGAACCTTAAATGTTAAGAATGGGCAATGAATATAACTTATAGCACTTGCCCTGAATGATTTGGGGGGGGGGGCAGTTGTCATCCTCAAAGGCATATTTACAGGACCTTTCACCTACGCTGAACAAATTGGCTATCTTAATATTTTGATTGGATGAATTTGGGGAAATGATGGTGGTAGGGGTAGCTTGTTGCCCTCCAATCACTTTCGACTATTAAAAAGTACACTAGAACTTGCAAATGAACCCAAGGCAGTCTATATCTGGGGTCCATATCTAGATAGTCAAAGGGCATGGGATGTATAATCTTTTTTCTCCACATTATTGGGGTGGGGGCAACTCCCCCCCCCCCTTGCCACCCCCAAACGACGCCCCAGAATGAACCCCATTCTAAGTTTCTGCGATAACTCCTTCGATACGAAGTGCCCTGCTCTAAGACAAACAGACAAAAAAATAAGTAATATATTGTGCCAACATTGTTCTTTATTTAGGCAGCGCCATTGCGCTGCCTATGATTGGGAAATATAAGGACATTTTCTTAGGGGGGAATTTTTGCAAGGGGCGGGATTTTTCAGGAAAATTTCTAGGGCAGCTTTCCAGGAGACATTGTACAGAGGGGGAGAGGTATTTTCTGGCATTATTTGAAAACCCATCGCAAACAAAGTAAAATTTTTAACTGGAAGTAAGGAGCAACACTAAAAAGAAGAGAAATGATTCCGTATATAAGGGGGGCTACCCCGCCCCCCCTATAAAAAATAAAAATATTATTGCAGTGTTACTTCTGCATTAAATGTGTGTGTATTTTGTTGTGACATCGAGCGCGAAAGCCGAGCATCTTCTTTTTTACAACAACATCAGCAATCTTACAGCTACGGCCTAACATAATGCATTTGATTAGGCTATTGTTTTTATTGCTCATTGGTGATTATTACACAAATTAGTAAAATTAATGTTTTAGTGTTCATTAGTGCTTTGGAACATTATCCTGTTTATAAGCATCATCTAATTGGCGTTTTTGTGTTGTTACAGTAAATTTTCTGTGTCATTAGTAGTATCCCTGTATACAGTTTAAGCGGACCCATAGGGCATTACTTTAAGGGGACCTATATCCCATCTTTCCTATGACAGCCCTATACAATACAAGCGCAGTCACATTGGAGTTGCCAGTCCTCTACGAGATATAACAGTTTTTCGGAAACATTTATTTTCAACAAAACTCTTCAATCTGTTCAAGCAGATACATATCCAACCATACAAGTGGGGTCTTATCTCAACTTGATGGATGGTAATGTTTTCATGGAAATTTTTCTGTAGAAATGCCAAGATTTCACAGTGGGCCTATTACGTTATCTCAAGCAAATGCATTGATTTATTTTTCGGTGAAATGTGCATTTAGACACGAGCAGCCTGGCACTGAGTTTATTACATTATCATTGATAGAAGAATTTCAGTTTCGTTTTTTAAGTATTTTGTTCAATATTTGAAGTGACAAGATATCTAATATACTTAGTTTTATTATGGATTCTAATACACAATTGGTAGAGATCTTTTCGTAATCTAGTAGTATCGAGTCGATTATTAATTATTGATCATTTATAACTTATTATGAGAACAACCGGACCGGTATCATTTTATTGTTGCTATATTATTCCCGACACGTTGGCCTATATCGTAACAACTTATTTACGCCATCAATTTCTCAATTGGATATATGGTAAGTGATATCAGTGACCTGTTTCCAGGCTCCTTTTTTGGCATCATTCCGAGAAAATGCTTGACAGACGTATTTTTTTTTAATGTAGAATTTATATTGAAACTTTGTTATATGGTTTTGTATATCATGTGTCATCTTTAGTTTTAAAATACACCCCTCCCTATTACCCATTTTTGAACTATTGAAATCAATCTGTGATCTGGTTTTGAAATTGGACCTTCAAGGGACGGTAAAGAGCAATACAAAAACTAAAAAGCCCAAAAAAACTACCTTCGGGTAGTTTGCAAGCTTAGCCCTTGAGGAGAATCTTAATCTTTTTTTTTAGTTGTGCTTTAGTTTAGAATTTAGATATTTAATTTACTTCTAGTTTAGAGTTTTAGTATAGTTTTAGTTTAGATTATAGTTAAGAGTTTTAGTTTCGATTTTTAATTTAGAGTTTTAGTTTAATTTTAGTTTAGATTTTTAGTTTATAATTTTATTTTAGTTTTACTTTAGTGTTTTTGTTTAGTGCTTCAGTTTAGAGTTTTAGTTTAGAGTTTTAGTTAAGATTTTCAGTTTCGAGTTTTAGTTTAGTTTTCGTTTAGAGTTTTAGTTTAGAGTTTTAGTTTATAGTTTTAGTTTAGAGTTTTAGTTTCGAGTTTAGATTTTTAATTTAGAGTTTTAGTTTAGAGTTTTATTTTAGAGCTTTAGTTTGGATTGTTAGTTTAGAGTTTGAGTTTAGAATTTTAGTTTAGAGTTTAATTCGGAATTTTAGCTTAGATTTGTATTTTAGAATTTTAGTTTAGAGTTTTAGTTTAGACTTTTAGTTTAGATTTTTATTTTAAAATTCTAAAACTCTAAACTAAAACTCTAAACTAAGGCTCTAAACTCAGAACTCTAAGACTCCAAGACTGAGGTATCATTTTAAACTTAATGTACTGGTCATGAGCACATCCTTAGTGGACTAAGATCAAGGAGAAGGTTTAATGGTTATTCCTTCTATGCTGCCGACTGCATAGTCCAATTCATAGATGGCATTACTGTTAACTATAATTATAGATGGTGTCATGTTTAACTCTAACTAAACTCTAAACTAAAATTCTAAACTAAAACTAAATTAAAACTCTAAACTTAAACCCTAAGCTAAAACTAAACTAAAACTCTCAACTACAACTCTAAACCAAAGACGAAACTAAAACTCTAAACTAAAAGTCTAAGCTAAAACTCTAAACTAGAACTCTATATTAAAACTCTAAATTAAAACTAAGCTAAAACCAAACTAAAACTCTAAACTGAAATTCTAAATTAAAACACTAAGCTAAAACTCTAAAATAAAACTAAACTAAAACCATAAACTAAAAAGTCAAAATAAATCTCGAAACTAAAACTCTAAATTAAAACTCTAAATTAAAACTAAACTAAAGCTAAACTAAGACTCTTAACTAAAACTCTAAACTAAAACTCTAAACCAAAGACGAAACTAAAACTCCAAACTAAAACTCTAAGCTAAAACTCTAAACTAGAACTCTAAATTAAAACTCTAAACTATAACTCTAAATTAACACTCTAAATTAAAACTAAACTAAAACTAAACTGAAACTCTAAACAGAAACTCTATACTAAAACTCTAAACTAAAATTAAACTAAAACTCCAAACTAAAACTCTAAAATAAAACTCTGAATTATAACTCTAAACTAAAACTCTAAACTAAAACTCTAAACTGAAAATCTGTTAAAAGTCTAAACTAAACCACTAAACTAAAACTCTAAGCTAAGACTCTCAATTAAAGCTCTAAACTAAAACTATAAAGTAAAGTCTAAAATAAATCTCTTAACTAAGTCTTTAAACTAAAACTTAACTAAAACTAAACTAAAACTCTCAACTAAAACTGTAAACTTAAACTCTAACTAAACTCTAAACCTAAACACTTAACTAAAACTCTAAACTAGAACCCTAAATTAAAACTCTAAATTAAAACTAAACCAAAACTCTAAACTAAAATTAAACTGAAACTCTAAACTAAAACTTTAAACTAAAACTCTGAACTAAAACTCTAAACTAAAACTCTAAAGCAAAACACCGAACTAAACCTCTAAGATAAAAATTTTAACTAAAAATCAAAACTAAAACTGAAATAAAAATCAAAACTATAAATTAAAAGACAACCGAAAAAAGAAGAAAAAAATTAAGATTCGCCTCAAGGGCTAAGCTGGCAAACTACCAAAGGTAGTTTTTGTGGGCTTTTTAGTTTTTTGTATTGCTCTTAACCATCAGCTGAAGTCCAATTTCAGAAACATTTCACGGATAGAAATCAATAGTTCAAGGTTGGGTAGTAGGGAGGGGTGTTTTCAAAACCAAAGACGACATATGATATACAAACATATAAAAATAGTACCAATATAAATTCAATGGGTGTGATTGGACGTATTACAATTTTTAGGGATTGAAACATATTTGATTAACCATCAAAATAATATGTCTGTCAAACATGCATCTCAAATCATCGTGGTATGCATATTCTCGATGTAATGCCAAAAAGAGCCCGGAAACAGATCACTGATAACACTTACCTTATATCCAATTGAGAAATCAATTGCGCAAATAACTTCTTATGATGTAATGACGCTTACCACCAATTGGCACAAATGCCGGAAATAATACATTAAGCACCTTAGAATGTTTTTCCCAGAATATAATTTCATTAATGACTTGTTGGCTCTTCGAGTAATGTATTCTTTCTTTTACCATAGGAGATCATGGGTCTCACGTTCGATTCATACCTCAGACTTAAAATTCATTAAATCAATGGAAAGCCGCTTAGAAGCTAAAAATGTATCGTTGGAAAAGAAAACATGACACCATCTATAATTATAGTTAACAATAACCCCATCTATGTATCTGACTATGCAGTCGGCAGCATATGAGGAATCACCGTTAAACCTTCTCCTTGATCTGAATCAACTAAGGACGTGCTCATGACCATTACATCCAATTTAAAATGATACCTGAGTCTTAGAATCTTAGAGTTCTGAATTTAGAATCTTAGTGTAGAGTTTTAGTTTAGAGTTATAATTTAGAGTTTTGGTTTAAAGCTTTAGTTTAGAGTTTTAGTAGAGTTTCAGTTCAGGGTTTTAGTTTAGAGTTTTAGTTTAGTTTTAGTTTAGAGTTATAGTTTAGAGTTTTAGTCTAGAGTTTTAGTTTAGAATTTTAGTTTAAAGTTTTAGTTTAGAATTTTAGTTTGGAGTTTTACTTTAGTTTTAGTGTAGAGTTTTAATTTAGATTTTTAGTTGAGAGTTTTAGTTTAGTTTTAGTTTATAATTTTATCTTAGAGTTTTAATTTAGAATTTTAGTTTTGAGTTGTTTTAGTTTAGTTTTTTTTCAGAGTTTTAGTTTAGAGCTTTAGTTTAAAGTTTTAGTTTAGAGTTTTAATTTGGAGTATTAGTTAGTGTTTTAGTTTAGAGTTATAGTTTAGGGTTTTAGTTTAGATTTACACTTTAGAGTTATAGTTTAGAGTTTCAGTTTAGAGTTTTAGTTTAGCGTTTTAGTTTAAAGTTTTAGTTTAGAGTTTTAATTAAGTTTTAGTTTTGAGTTTTAGTTTAGATTTTAGTTTAATTTTAGTTTAGAGTTTTAGTTTAGCGTTTTAGTTTAGTTTTAGTTTTGATTTTTAGTTTAGATTTATAGTTTAGTTTTAGTTTAGAGTTTTAGTTTAGAGTTATAGTTTAGTTTTAGTTTCAAGTTATAGTTTAGAGCTTTAGTTTAGAGCTTTGGTTTAGAGTTTTAGTTTAAAAGTTTAGTTTTAGTAGAGTTTCAGTTTAAAGTTTTAGTTCAGCGTTTTAGTTTAGTGTTTTAGTTTGGAGTCTTAGTTTAGAGTTTTAGTTTAGAGTTTTAGTTTAGATTTTTAAAACTCTAAATTAAAAATATAAAATTAAACTCTAAACTAAAATTTAAACTAAAACTCTAAACTTAAACTAAATTAAACTCAATGAAAACTAATGAAAAAGATTTTTAGTTTAGAACTTTTTTTAGTTTAAAACTTTTTTTAGTTTTAGTTTATAGTTTTAGTTTAGATTAATAGTTTCGAGTTTTAGTTTAGATTAATAGTTTCGAGTTTTAGTTTAGAGTTTTAGTTTAGAGTTTTAAAACTCTAAAATAAAACCCTAAAATAAAACTCTAAACTAAGACACTAAACTAAAACCCTAAACTAAAGCTCTAAACAAAAATTCTAACCTGAAACTCTACTAAAAAAATAAACTAAAACTAAACCAAGACTCTAAACTAAAACTCTAAACTAAAAATAGACTAGAATTCTAAACAATTACTATAAAATAAAACTTTAAACTACAACTAAAATATAACTAAACTAAAGCTCTAAACTAAAACTAAACTAAAATTGTAGACTTAACCTCTAGACTGAAACTCTAAACCCAAACTCTACATCAAAACATTAAACTAAAACTCTAAGCTAGAGCTCAAAATTAAAACTCTAAATTAAAACTAAACTAAAGCTCTAAACTAAAACCCTAAACTAAAACTCAAAGCTAAAATTCTAAACAAAAACTCTAAACTAAAATTCTGAACTAAAACTCAAAACTAAAAAATCTAAACTAAAAGTCTAAACTAAAACTCTTAACTAAAACTCTAAAGTAAAACTCTAAACTACAACTCTAAAATAAATCTCTAAAATACAACTCTAAACTAAAACTATAAACTACAACTCTAAACTAAAACAATAAACTAAAACTCTAAACTAAAATTCAAAACTAAAACTAAATTAAAACTCTAAACTAAAACCCTAAACTAAAATTGAAACTACAACTCTAAACTAAAATTTTGAATTAAAACACTAAGCTAAAACTGTAAAATAAAACTAAACTAAAACTTTAAAATAAAACTCTAAACTAATATTCCAAATTAAAACTCTAAATTAAAACACAAAACTAAAGTCTAAACTAAAACTGTAAGCTAAAACTCTTAACTAAAACTCTAAACAAAAACTAAGCTAAAACTCTGAACTAAAACTCTAAAGTACAACTCTAAACTAAAACTATAAATCAAAATTCTAAACAAAAACCCTTAATTAAAACTCTAAACTTAAACTCTACTAAAACTGTAAACTAAAACTTTACACTAAAACTCTAAACTAAAATTCTAAACTAAAACTAAATTAAAACTCTATAGTAAAATCCTAAACTAAAACTAAACTAAAACTCTAAACTAAAACTAAACTAAAACTCCAGACTAAAACTCTAAACTAAAACTCTAAACAAAAACTAAGCTAAACCTCTGAAATAAAACTCTAAAGTACAACTCTAAACTAAAACTATAAATTAAAATTATAAACTAAAACCCTAAATTAAAACTCTAAACTTAAACTCTACTATAAATGTAAACTAAAACTTTAAACTAAACTCCAAACTCAAACTCTAAACTAAAACTAAATTAAAACTCTAAACTAAAACCCTAAACTAAAACTAAACTAAAACTCTAAACTAAAACTAATCTAAAACTCCAAACTAACACTCTAAACTAAAACTCTAAACTAAAACTCTGAACTATAACTCTAAAGTAAAACTCTAAACTAAAACTCCATACTGAAAATCTTCTAAAAATCTAAACTAAAACTTTAAACTAAAACTCTAAGCTAAAACTCTAAACTAAAACTCTAAGCTAGAGCTCTAAATTAAAACTCTAGACTAAGACTAAACTGAAACTGTACACTAAATCTCTATAATAAAAATCAAAATTAAAAATCTAAACTGGAACTCTAAGCTAGAACTCTTAGATAAAATTAAAAAGGAAAATTCAAAATTAAAATTCTAAACTAAAACTCTAAACAAAAAATCTAGGGTAAAACTGTGAACTAAAACTAAAGTACAACTCTAAACTAAAACTATAAATTAAAATTCTAGACTAAAACACTAAACTAAAACTCTAAACTTAAACTATACTAAAACTCTAAACTAAAACTTTAAACTAAAAATCTAAACTAAAACTCCAAAATAAAACTCTAAATTAAAACTCTAACCTAAAGTCTAAACTAAAACTCTAAACTGAAACTCTAAACTAAAACTAAACTTCAACTCCAATCTAAACAGTAAACTAAGACTAAAAAAAAATCTAAATTAAAATTCTAAACTAAAACTAAATTAAAACTCTAAACTAAAACCCTAAACTAAAATTGAAACTAAAACTCTAAACTCAAATTCTAAATTAAAACACTAAGCTAAAACTGTAAAATAAAACTAAACTAAAACTTTAAAATAAAACTCTAAACTGAAACTCCGAACTAAAACTCTAAATTAAAACTCTAAACTAAACGCTAAGCTAAAACTGTAAACTAAAACTCTAAGCTAAAACTGTAAACAAAACTAAGCTAAAACTCTGAACTAAAACTCCAAAGTACAACTCTAAACTAAAACTATAAATTAAAATTCTAAACTGAAACCCTAAATGAAAAAAATAAGCTTAAACTCTACTATAGCTGTAAATTAAAACTTTAAACTAAACTCTAAACTAAAATTCTAAACTAAAACTAATTTAAAACTCTAAAGTAAAACACTAACCTTAAACTAAACTAACCTTTAACTCTAAATTGAAACGCTAAACTAAGACTAAACTAAAACTCCAAGCTAAAACTCTAAACTAAAACTCTGAACTATAACTCTAAAGTAAAACTCTAAACTAAAACTCCAAACTGAAAATCTTCTAAAAATCTAATTTAAAACTCTAAACTAAAACTCTAAACTGAAACTCTAAACTAAAATTCTAAACTAAAACTCTAAAGTAAAATCTAAAATAAATCTCTTAACTTAAACTCGAAACTAAAACTTTAAACTAAAACTGAACTAAAACGAAACTAAAACTCTCAACTAAAACTCTAAACTGAAACTCTAACTAAAACTCTAAAACTCTAAACCAAAACACTAAACTAAAACTCTAAACTAAAATCTCTAAGGTAGAGCTCTAAATTAAAGCTCTTAATTAAAACAAACTAAAGCTCTAAACCGAAACTCTAAACATAAACTCTAAACTAAAACTTTAAACTAAAATTAAATTAAGACTCAAAACTAAAACTTTAAACTAAAACTCTAAACTAAAACTCTAAACTAAAAATTTAAGCTAAAACTCTAAACTAAAACTCTAAAGCAAAACTCCAAACTTGAACTCTAAAATAAAACTTTAAACAAAACCTCTAAACTAAAACTGAACTAAAAATTAAAATTCTAAACTAAAACACAACTGAAAAAAAGGAAAAAAAAGATTAAGATTCCCCTCAAGGGCTAGGCTCACAAACTACCCGAAGGTAGTTTTTATGGGATTTTTAGTTTTTTGTATTGCTCTATACCGTCCCCTGAAGGTCCAATGTCAGAAACATTTCACGGGTTGAAATCAATAGTTCAAGACTGGGTAGTAGGGAGGGGTGTTTTTAAAACTAAAGATGACACATGATATACAAACATATAAAACACAGTGCCAATATAAATTCAATGGGTGTGATCGGACGTGATACAATTTTTGGAGATAGAAACATGTTTGATAAACCATCAAACTAATATTTCTGTCAAGCAAGCATCTCAGATCATCGTGGTATGCATATTCTTGGGATGATTCCCAAAAGCAGCCCGGAAACAGATCACTAATAACACTTACCATATATTCAATTGAGAAATCGATTGCGCAAATAAGTTGTTACGATGTAGTGACGCTTAACACCAGTTGGCACGCATGCCGGAAATAATACATTAAGCGCCTTAGAATGTATTTCTAAGAATATAATTTTATTAATGACTTATTGGCTCTTCCAATAATGTGTTCCTCCTTTTACCATAGGAGATCATGGGTCTCAGGTTCGATTCAAGCCTCAGACTTAAAATTTCATTAAATCAATGGAAAGCAGCTTAGAAGCTAAAAATGTAGCTTTGGAAAAGAAAACATGACACCATCTATAACTATAGTTAACAATAACGCCATATATAAATTTCACTATGCAGCCGGCAGCATAGGAAGAATCACCGTTGAACCTTCTCCTTGATCTCTATCCACTAAGGATGTGCTCACTACCATTACATGAAATTTTAAATGATACCTGAGTCTCAGACTCTTAGAGTTATGAGTTTAGAGTCTTAGTTTAGAGTTTTAGTTTAGAGTTTTAGTTTAGAGTTATAGTTTAGAGTTTTGGTTTAAAGTTTCAGTTTAGAGTTTTAGTAGAGTTTTAGTTTAGAGCTTTAGTTTAGGGTTTCCGTTTAGAGTTTTAGTTTAGAGTTATAGTTTACAGTTTTAGTTTACAGTTTTAGTTTAGAGTTTTAGTTTAGTTTTAGTTTAGAGTTTTAGTTTACAATTTTAGTTTAGAATTTTAGTTTTAGTTTAGTTTTAGTTTAGAATTTTAGCTTAGAGTTTTAATTTAAAATTTTAGTTTTTAGTTTTAGTTTAGAGTTTTAGTTTAGGGTTTTTGTGTAGAGTTTTAATTTAGAGTTTTAGTTTACAGTTTTAGATTAGATTTATATTTTAGAGTTTTAGTTTAGAGTTTCACTTTAGACTTTCAGTTTAGTTTTAGTTTAGAGTTTTAATTAAGTTTTAGTTTTGAGTTTTAGTTTAGCTTTTAGTTTAATTTTAGTTTAAAGTTTTATTTAAGAGTTTTAATTTAGTTTTAGTTTTGTGTTCTAGTCTAGAGTTTCAGCTTAGTTTTAGTTTAGAGTTTTAATTTAGAGTTATAGTTTAGAGTTTTAGTTTAGAGATTTATTTTGGACTTTTAGCTTAGGGTTTTAGTTAAGTTTTATTTTTGAGTTTTAGTTTAGTGTTTTAATTTAGAATTTTAGCTTAGAGTTTTAGTTTATTTTTAGTTTAGGGTTTTAGTTTAGAGTTTTAATTTAGTTTTAGTTCAGAGTTTTAGTTTAGTCGTAGTTTAGAGTTTTATTTTAGATTTATAGTTTAGTTTTAGTTCAGAGTTTTAGTTTATACTTTTAGTTTAGGGTTTTAATTTAAAGTTTTAGTTTGGAATTATAGTTTAGAGTTATAGTTTAAAGTTTTAGTTTAGAGTTTTAGTAGAGTTTAAGTTTCGACTTTTAGTTTAGGATTTTAGTTTATAGTTTTAGTTTATAGTTTTAGTTTAGAGTTGTAGTTTAGAGTTTTAGTTTAGAGTTATAGTTTAGTTTTATTTCTGAGTTTTTAGTTTAGAGTTTTAGTTTACATTTTTCGTTTATATTTATAATTTAGACTTTTAATTTAGAGTTTTAATGTAGATTTTTTAATTTAGAGTATTAGTTTAAAGTATTAGTTTAGAGTAGTAGTTGAGTTTCAGTTTAGAGTTTTAGTTTAGAGTTTTAGTTTAGAGTTTTAGCTTAGAGCTTAAATTTAGAATTTTAGTTTATATTTTTAGTTTAGAGTTTTAGTTTAGGGTTTTAGATTAGTTTTATATTACAGTTTTAGCTTATTTTTTTAATTTAGAATTTTAGTTTAGAGTTTTAGCTTAATTTTAGTTTAGGGTTTTAGTTAAGAGTTTTAATTTAGTTCTTGTTTAGAATTTTAGTTTAGAGTTTTAGATTAGATTTCTAGTTTAGTCTTAGTTTAGAGTTTTAGTTAGAGTTTTAGTTTAGACTTTTATTTTAGAGTGTGAATTTAGAGTTTTAGTTTGGAGTTTTAGTTTAGAGTTTTAGTTTAAAATTTTACTTTAGAGTTTTAGTAGAATTAAAATTTTGAGTTTTAGTTTAGAGTTCTAGTTTAGAGTCTTAGCTTATAGTTTTAGTTTAGAGTTTTAGTTTAAGGTTTTAGTTTAGAGTTATAGTTTAGAGTTTTTGTTTAAAGTTTCAGTTTAGAGTTTTAGTAGAGTTTCAGTTTAGGGTTTTAGTTTAGAGTTTTAGTTTAGAGTTTTAGTTTAGAGCTTTAGTTTAGAGTTATAGTTTACAGTTTTAGCTTACAGTTTTAGTTTGGAGTTTTATTTTTGAGTTTTAGTTTAGAGTTTTAGTTTATATTTTTAGTTCAGAGTTTTAGTTTAGAGTTTTAGTTTAGTTTTAGTTTAGAATTTTTGCTTATAGTTTTAATTTAAAATTTTAGTTCTGAGTTTTATTTTAGATTTTTAGTTTAGGGTTTTAGTTTAGAGTTTTAGTTTAGAGTTTCACTTTAAAGTTTTAGTTTTTAGAGTTTCAGTTTAGACTTTTAGTTTAGTTTTAGTTTAGTTTCAGTTTAAATTTCTAGTTTAGAGTTTTCATTTGTTTTTAGTTTTGAGTTTTAGTTTAGTTTTAGTTTAGAGTTTTAGTTTAGTTTTAGTTTAGAGTTTTAGTTTCGAGATTTATTTTGGATTTTTAGCTTAGGGTTTTAGGTAAGTTTTATTTTTGAGTTTTAGTTTAGAGTTCTAATTTAGAATTTTAGTTTAGAGTTTTAGTTTAGTTTTAGTTTAGAGTTTTTGTTTAGAGTTTTAATTTAGTTTTAGTTTGGAGTTGTAGTTTAGAGTTTTAGTTTAGTCGTAGTTTATAGTTTTAGTTTGGATTTATAGTTTAGTTTTAGTTCAGAGTTTTAGTTTATATTTTTAGTTTGGAGTTTTAAATTTGAAATTTGAAAAGACGTGGTTAAAATTATTGGGATAAATTTGAGGTTTTCTGGCATAAGCAGCAACACTTTAAGCGTCCTGGAGTACTGGTTCTGCCTGCCTGCCAGTGGGTAAAGGCAGGCACACTTAGCAGCCCCCACCCCTGGGGTGTAAGAGGGGACTCGTCAGGTGAGACCTATACCAATTTTAGCTTGTAATTTGCCTACAGTAATCAATACTTGGGTTTACGCCACTGCTACTGTTGATGCTTGATGTTTTTTGCTGGTAGCTTTATATTCTTCAAATTTCACAATCCCCTGCTTTGCTATTTGAAATTTGTTACTAGATTATGGAGAATATCCTGCCTCATACCCAAACTGTCTTGTACCACTGCTTATTCTGTTCCTGTTTTGTTTGTTACTTCAGATAAGAAATGAACAGTCAACTCAAGTCACCTCGTGAGTTATGGTCTGACAGCTCAATCTAATTCTCTGGATAAAAATCTGTTTCAGAGCAACTACTCATGCTCACTAACAACATATATAGCATGGAAATCAAACATACAATGTTAGCAGATTCACTGCAACCTGAAAGCCTACAATCTTTAGTGAAAGGGTTACTTGATGAACTTATATTGGCTCAGATATCTTCCCAGGTAGATGAGTCAGTGGTTAAAAGGAAAGAGGAACAGATTCATGCAACATAATGTCACTATCTCTTCAGATAAGCTGGATGCAATCAAGCAGGAAGTGTATGCTGGCCTCAACCTAGATCTTAGTAATCTAGTGGATAAAACCCTTGAAAGCTATAACAGACGCATATTTTCTGTTGAATCTTCTTTGGCTACTTTAGAGTCATCCATGAAGGACCGTAAAAACTCTTTCCAGCCTATCCAGTCCAACCTGGCAAGATTAAATGACCGTTTTGAACAGCAGGCGTTGAGCAACCAAATTATTGTCTTTGGGGTGAAAGAAGATGCCTCCATTGAAAACACTGAAAGTCGATTCTTGTCTCTATGTGCTGGGAAATTTCCTGATATACCAATTATTCAGTCTGATGTTGTATCAACCAAAAGAATTGGCAAACAATCTGCAGAACCCAGACCAATAATTGTAGAATTTTGCAACTTACGAGTTCATCAACTACTTCTCAGACAAAAGAAGGACTTCAAAGGATTTGGGATACTATTTTCTGAGACACTTACAAAACCACGCTTACAACTTCTTTCATATACCAAATCAAAGCTTGGCTTACGTAATGTTTGGTCCAGTAAAGGTGATATCCTGTATAAAACCAAATCTGGAAGAATGATCAAGTTCAATGATCAGAATGAAATTGATTTGTGTACTGCAAATGCTGAAAATTAAAGTGATGGATTTAGATTCATTTTGTTATAATATATTGAATTGTTTCTGTAGGAATTTGCTTGATGTTCTTAAAATGTTCCTCTATTATTCTTTACTGTCTTCACATAATTTTGACTGGTACCATATTACACTTTGGACCAACAGTTTGGATGATATGTCCCTTCCCACTAATATTTCTTTATGTTTGTTTTTGATTGTGTCACCTTCATGTTGCCTGATTTACATTATATTCTTGTCGTGTCAATATACATGTAACCCCCATAATGTGAACTGGTCACACATTATAGTTTGTGCCAATACTTATAATAATATGTTCCTTCCCACTGATTTGTTTATGATCCTTTCACCATCATGTAGCTTGGCTTCTATAATGTTTATGTGATGTCAGCTAGTCCCCGAAGCCGCGCCACGCCGAAATGACGGCGGCAAATGTGTGATTCAGTATGGGCGGTGGCGCGCCGCCGATTTTAGACCGGCGGCGCGCCACGGCGCGCCGATTTTTCTAATTCAAAATAATAATAAAAATTCCACTTCACCAAGCACGTTCAACCTCGATTTTACTAAGGATTTTTAAATGGTTGGCTAAAAACATACAAGAACAATATGACAAAACAAGAATTTTTTGGGCCGCGTGGAAAGTGTTTATGTTGACCGTCAATCAGACCAAGTAGAATTCTCATTTTTAGCCACTAGACCCAGGGAAAGCTATGTTGTGTTTATGTTTAACATCGCATTGTTCCTATAAAATCCCGTGTTTAGTCATTTCCTTCTTGTTAATGATTTGGGCTAATGTGTGTATAACTTTTAAAGTTTGAAGTTCAAACATCTCCTATTCATCAAATACATACGAAAAGGAAGTGAAAAAAAAAACAACAAAAAACAAATAACAACATCGAAAAAACACTGTATACAAATCAGATACCATTAGCCCAAATCAGATTTGGGCTAATGTGTGTATAACTTTCAAAGTTTGAAGTTGAAACATCTCCTATTCATCAAATACATACAAAAAGTAAGTGAAAAAAAAACAACAAAAAAAAAATAACAACATCGAAAAAACACTGTATACAAATCAGATACCATGGCTTAACAACACCAACAATTTTAAATAAGCGGTTACATCACTTCAGTTACAACTGATGTAACAAAAGTCAGTTTGTTCACTCTGCCTGGAGCCATTGACCTTTTGGCCGTCACTATCAGTCCCGTCGTGCTAAAAAGCCGTTTAACTGGGGCACATGTGGCCGGTACAGCCAGAACTAGACGAGTGTAAGCTGCCACTCGCGAGATCTGATACTAGTACTGGACCTTGGGGTCCCACAGAATGCTGCAAATGGGCTTCTTCTTTGTATCTGCTGAAATAAGTTGTTTTATAAGGGAGAACAAACCTGCACCTTCACCATAGGGCTCCTACGCACTACACTACAGGAGGAACTAAACTGCACCTTTACCCTCTTTTCTTATCAACACGGAATAACCCTCCGAAATTCTTTTCTGAAAGAAGTGGTCAATATATAACGTTTCAAGTCAAAGTTTAAGGCTACTTCAACTTCAGTGTGCTCTGCTAACTGTGCAAAAAAATGTAATTCATTTCTATAGATATATTTCTATACTAGCTCTAGATAATCTACTAAGCGGGAAACTACCGTAAATCAGCATCGATAAATAAATTAAACCCAAAACGAACAAAAATAACAATATATAACTGAGTAAAACTCAAAACGAGCATAAATTAACATAAGTAGGGATCAAAACCCCCTATACCTTCCCAAGGCCAGAACAAAATTTGGACTTTACTGAAAAAATATAAATGTTTTCAATTTTATAACTTTAATAAATCAAACAGTACTAATATTTTGATTAGTACGTATCAGTATATTTATATTAAACTGACAATGCGCATTCATTTGTATTTTTGTCAGTGAAGTACAAATTATGTTCTGGCCTTGGGAAAGCATAGGGGTTTTGAACCCAACTTATGTTAATTTCTGCTCGTTTTGAGTTTGACTCGGTTATTTATTGTAATTTCTGTTCGTTTTGGGTTTCATTTATTTATCGATGCTGATTTGTGGTAGTTTCACGCTTGGTAGATTATTTGACTTTAATTTTGCTCATTTTTGGTTTAATGGAGTTCTTTACTTTTCTTTGAAAAAACTTATTTTTCGGAAACAGTTTTTTTTAATTAGTTTCTGTTCGTTTTATATTGACATAGTCTTTTCAGGGAAAAAGAAAATCATACTTAAAATCTTTTCGTTTTTTTAAGAATTTATAGTTTGGCCTGCTATTTGTATGCTGGAAAAAAATTGTCAGCAAAATTTAACAACATAGACCCGTATAAAAATCTGGACACAAATAATAGTGTTTAATTTAGTTTCATACTTCCTCTAGTTGACCTGAAATGGAAAACTTCATAACGTTCGCAAAAAATTTTTTTTACTTTCTTTGATAGCTTGGATACACTTACGCTATTTTGATTTGGTCAAATTTTAAGAGCAGAAGAAGCCCTGAAAGTTTGAACATAATACCCTCAGTCGTTCTTGGAATACTGCTGAGATGCCTTATTGGGAATTAGCATTAACACAGTGCATTTTTATTTAATCTTAAGACAACATTTACTTCTTAAACATAAAGGCAAATGGGAAGGTGGACGTAGGAGGGGGATTGGTTTCCCTCCAATCACTTTCGACTATTAAAAAGGGCATCAGCCCTTTCTTTTTTCAATCGAATGAGCCCTTTTCGAAGTTCCTACGACAACTCCTTCGATACGAAGTGCCCTGGTCTAAACAACAACAACAACAAAAAAAATAATACATTATACCCACATCGATCTCTACTATAAAAATGTCAAGACTTCCAATCACTTTCGATTATTAAAAAGGGCACTAGGCTTTTCGATTTTCAAACTAATGATCCCTTTTTGAGTTTCTATGGCAAAGCTTTCTATAAACACCGTATATGCCCCCAGGGTATAAATTACAACCCTTACCGTAAGGGCTGTGAGGGTGGTTGTCATTGTCTCAGACCTAAATTCCAGAAATTTCAACTGCGTTAAACAAAACGGCTATCTCCAAATTTTGATTTGATTTGTTTCGGGAAATGGTGGGTTTGGGCGGGGTGTTAGTTGCCTTCCAGTCATTTCCGACTATCAAAAAGGGCACAAGTCACTCCAATCTCTAATTGAATGAGCCCTTTTCGAATTTTCTACGACAACTTCTTCGATATGAAATGCCCTGGTCTAAAGGAAAAAATAATAAATAATAGATTGTGCTAACATCGTTCTTATATACCTCCAGGGCATAACTACAAAACTCTTGCCCTAAGGGTTCTGGGGGAGTAACCTCCTCAAAAAACAAATTTTCTCTCTGGAAATTAGTTACTCTGAACAAAATGGCTATCTTAAAATTTTGATTGGATGTGTTTGGGGAAAGGGTGGGCGTGGAAGGGGTGTTAGCTGCCTTCCAATCCTTTTCGACTATTAAAAGGGGCACTAGTTATTCCAATTTCCAATCGAATGAGCCCTTTTTGAAGTTTCTACGACAACTCCTTCGATACGAATTGCCCCGGTATGGAAAAAAAACAAAAAAATAAATAATACATTGTGCCAACATTGTTCTTTACTTAGACATCTCGATTGCGCTGCCTATGACAACATCCTGAATTGCCTAATGCTCTTTTACCTTCCTCTTTTCATCCGAAAAATTAAAAAGAAAAATTAACAAAATTTTAAAGTGGAAGATAAAATTTTCGTTTCAAGAAAAATTTTTTCTTCTCCTTCCTACGATCCGATATACATGGCGAGCCCAAGATGATAGTATTTATTTTTAAGAAATAGATTAGCCGGGATGACGGTTGAAGCCCGGAGGTTGATATCGTTAACCAAAAAAGAGAAAAAAAACAGGGGCGCCTTAGTGACGCCGCCACCGAGAGAATCAGCGGCGGCGTCCGCGCGCTGATGTAAGCTCGGTGGTGCGCCGCCGTTTTTCGGCGCGGCTTCGGGGTCTAATGTCAGCACACTTGCAGCTCACATAATTTTCACTGGTCCCATATTACATTTTGGGGCATTATTATGAATAATATATGCTATTTCACTGTTATTTATTTATTTATTTTTTTATGTTTGTTTGTGATCCTATCACCTTTAAGCAGGCTGATTTCTTTCATATTTTTGTCATTTCAGTATAATTGCAGCTCATGTAATCTTGACTGGTTCCACATTACACTTAGTGCCAATATTCTGATGAATATGTGCCATGCCCCAATTATTTTCTTATTTATGTTTGTGATCCTTTCGCCTTTATGCGGCCTGAATTCCATCATATTTTTCTCATGTCAGAACATATGCAACTCACATAATTTTGACTGGTCCCATATTATACTTTGGGCCAATACTTTGAATAATATATGCCATCTCATTGATATTTCTTTATCTTTGTTTGTGATCCTATCACCCTTGTGTACCCTGAATTCTATCATATTTTTATCATGTCCGTGTTTATGCAGCTCACATAATTTTTTGCTACCTATATTATACTTTGGGCTAATTTTTGGAATAATATGTGTCATTCAATTGATATTTATTTATATTTGTCTGCGATCCTATCAACTTCAGGTAGGCTAATTACTATCATATTTTTTTTTCGTGTCAGCACACTTACAGCTTACATAATTTTTACTGGTTCCACATTATAAAATGAGCCAATACTTTGAATAAAATTAGCCATCCCACGGATATCTCTTTATGCTTGTTTGTGATCGTCTCACCTACATGTAGCCTCATTTTTATTATTTTTTTTTCAGTCCAGCACACCTGCAGCTCATGTAATAGCAACTGGTGTCACATTATACTATGGTCTAATACTTTGGATAATTTTTGCCATCCCACTGATATTTCTATGCGCGCATTTATGTGTGATAATTATGGGTGATTTCTCTTTTCTTCTGAATTCTTCTATTCAGAATTCAGTTATATTTGATCAACCAAGTAGGGCTGGAAAACAAGAGACTCAACACTTGACCCTCTCCTTGAATCTATGGTTAGTTCTAGCTGCAATTATCCCACTACCATTGATTATTGGGATAAAATTATACCCTCACTGTCTTTAAATCGCAGCTTCAATGTATTTTGTTTGAATGTACGCAGGATAGAAAATCAGTATAATTGCCTGCAATTGCGTTTTTTGTCTGAGAAATCTTGCTCTTTTGATGTAACAGGTTTAATAGAAGCGTTGTGATCTGATGGTAAGATTTTCACAGACTATGATATTCATGGTTATTTTGCTGTCCATGTCCCCAGAATAGTAACAAAGTGCTCAGGGGGTATTTCTTTATTTATAAAGTCTGATATTGAGTTTAAAAGAAGGTCTGACCTTGAATCCTTGTTTACATCAGTAGCGTCAAATAGTAGGACAGTTTATTCTCTTGTTATTGATCTGAAAAGCCAGTTTGCATGTGATACTGTTTGTTTGTTTTATAAGCCCCCTCCTTTTCCAACACATCTGTTCTGCGATTTGCTTGATCAGCTTTCTTGTGTGGGGTCTTTCTCTAAAAAATGTTTTTGTGTTTTGGGAGAATTTAATTGTAATATGTTAAATATTGGATCAAGTGATGAATGTGACTATTTCTTTGATGTGCCTTCTTCTTCTGGTCTACTTCCTTCAATTTTGTTTCCTTCTCGCGTTGACCCTACTAGAAATTCTGCCACTTTAATAGATAATATTTTCATTTCTCATTCTTCTAATTTGAAGTTTACTTCTGGTCTTGTTTTCACTGATCTTTCTGATCACTTCCCTATTTATGTATCAATTTTTATGCCTCAAACTGAGATTGCTGTGGATGAGCGGGGTGAGTCTTCTTTTAGAACTTCCACAGATAAATAAATTTCTAATTTAATACATAGTCTTCAGAGTAATGATTGGTCTAGTGTTCTTGAAGCTAATGAAGTTGATTGTGCAACGAATTTATTTTTGCGTCGTATGAGAGCTCTGTTGGATAAGCATTTTCCTCTTAGAAAGAGGCCGAGGAATTCGTACTCCCAAAAGTCCATGGATGTCTAGAGGTATGATCACTGCTACGCATATGAAGGCGTCTTTGTTCAGGGCTGCATGTAAATGTAAGACACAGGATGATCTTTTGAAGTATAAACTTTATAAAAATGCGCTTACTTCTTCAGTGCATGCAGCCAAAAAGCTCTAGTTTTCACGTCGAATTGACGAGAGTAAGGGGAATTTGCGAAAGGTTTGGACTGTAGTTAATGAAGCTCTTTCCCGCAAGAAACTCAAACAGTCCCCCCTTGTCGTTACAGGAAAACTAATGGATCTTTTGTGGATGAAAATTCTTCAGCAAGCGCCTTCAATTCGTATTTCACCACACTTCCTTCAGTTCCTATTCCACCCCATAGCAGAGTAAGTAGTTTTCCCTTAGCAGAAAAGTCATTTTTCCTTTTCCCATGCAGTGATACCGAAATTTCTAACATTATTTCTCAGCTTTCAAGTAGCCGTTCAGTTGATGGTTTTGGTTTGAGCTGTAATGTTGTTAAAGAAAATCGGTCTGTTTGCTTCTAACCCCATCTCACACATAACTAACCTATCTCTGTCTTCTGGTGTTTTCCCTCATTTATTTAAAGTTGCTAATGTTTTACCTTTGTTTAATAAAGGTGATTCATCTCTAATTTCAAACTATAGACCTATTTCTCTCCTTCCTGTAATCTCTAAAGTTGTTGAAAAAGTCGTGTATACTAGACTCTTTTCATTTGTATTTAGTACTAATACGACTGCTGGAAATTTTCTCATAGCTAACCACCAGTATAGTTTTCGTCCCAGTTTTTCTACTGTGGATACACTTTCAAATGCAACGGAGTTTGTGCGTGTTAATCTTGACAAGGGCTTGTGTGTTTTGGGTCTATTTCTTGACTTTTCAAAGGCATTTGATATGGTCGTTCACTCTGTTCTTTTGTCTAAATTATCTTTATTTGAAGTGCACGGGGTCCCGCTTGAATAGTTTAGTTCTTACTTCTCAGGGAAATCTCAGTATGGTTCAGTTAATGGTACTTCTTCTTCTACCTTGCCTGTTTCGAAGGGCGTCCCACAGGGCTCTGTGCTTGGACCACTTTTGTTTTTAATTTATATTAATGATATTGTTGATGGTCTTCATCCCCATGTGCACCCTATTCTTTTTGCTGACGACAGTAACTTTTTCATTGCTGCAGTAGACCTGCCATCTGCCACTTCCCTAGCTCAAGGTCTTCTTGATAAAGTGAAAGAATGGTGCTGGTCAAATGGTATGACTCTCAATAGCCAAAAAGTGCCATTGTACACTTTAGGACCTCTTACCCTATGAGAGACGTAAGGGAGTCAACCAGCCTGACGTATGGGAATGATATTATACCACAATCTACTAAAGTGAAATTTCTGGGTGCGTATCTTGACTGTTTTCTTTATTTCAAACCTCATATAACTCACACCCGTTCCCTTGTCCTCTGCCAATCTTCAATATTGTACAGGCTTAACTCATTTCTTACACCAGATGTTATGCTTTCTCTTTATTATGCTTTTATTTTTCCTTACATCTCTTATTGCTGTTCTGTCTGAGGTAGTACTAATAAATCTCTTCTTTGCTCACTTCAAAGACCCCAAAATAGGGCAGTGAAGGCTACTTTTCTTCTACCTCGTTTTTACCCTTCCTCTGATCTTTATAATGATACGGGAATAGCTCCGCTTGATCGTATTGTGGGTAAAAGTTACCTTTATTTAGCGTATTCTGCTTTTCTAAGTACACTTCCACTGTCTCTGTAGCAGTTTTTCTTTCTGTCAGGCTCAAGTAGGTACTCTTCTTTTTTACGTAGCTCTCATCGCAGATTCATTTTTCCTAGACGGTCATCAACAGTAGGTCCGAGGTCTCCTGTTTATCAATCAATTCTACTATGGAGCTCCTTCCCTCCTGATGTCCCTCTATGTTTTTCTGCAAAAGCAGTTTCTCACGGGGTCTTTTCAGCATAGTAAATTTTTCCTCCATTTTTCTTTTTTTTTGAATTCCATCCAAACTTATATGTCTCTCTTTTCATTTAATATATTTTTATATTTTTCTGATTTTTTTTTGTATATGAATGTTTTTTTATGTGCTTTATAATAGTGTCTTATTTTGTTTTGTTGGCCCTTTACAAGCTGATTTTCTTGAGCGTGTAAAAACCTTATGTTTGTATTTGTTTTCTTTTTTAATATTAATAAATTGATTGGTTGATTGAAACTAAAACTCAAAAGTGAAACTCTAAACTATTACTCTAAACTATAATTCTACACTAATACTAAGTTAAAACTCAAAACTACTACTCTATACTAATAATCTAAACTGAAACTCTAAACTAGAACTCGAAACTAAAAATCTGACTAAAACTTTAAAATAAAACTTTAAACTAAAACTCTAAGCTAAAACTACAAGATGAAACTCAGAACTAAAATTCCAAACAAAAACTCTAAACTAAAACTAAACTAAAACTCTAAACTAAAATTCTAAACTAAAATTCTAAACTAAAACTATAAGCTTAAACTCTAAACTAAAACTAAACTAAAACTCTAACGAAAATTGTAAACTAATATTCTAAACTAGTACTCAACACTAAAAATCTAAACTAGAACTCTAAAACTCTAAAATAAAACTCTAAACTAAAACTCTCAACTAAAACTCTAAACTAAAAGTCTAAACTGAAACACCAAACTAAAACTCCAAACTGAAACTCTAAACTAAAACTCTAAAATAGAACTCTAAATTAAAACTAAACTAAAAACTATAATAAATCTCTAAACTGAAACTCTAAACTAAAACTCTAAGCTAAAACAAAACTAAAAATCTAAACTAAAACTCTAAACCAAAAATCTAAACTAAAACTCTAAACTAAAAACCTAAACTAAAACTCTAAACTAAACTAAAACTAAACTAAAACTCTCAACTAAATCTCTAAACTAAAACTCTAAAGTAAAAGTCTAAACTGAAACACCAAACTGAAACTCTAAACTAAAACTCTAAATTAAAACTCTAAATTAAAACTCTAAACTAAAACTAAACTAAAACTCTAAACTGAAACTCTAAACTTAAACTCTACACTAAAACAAAACTAAAACCCTAAACTAAAACTCTGAACCAAAACTCTAAACTAAATCTCTAAACTACTACTATAAACTAAAACTCTGAACTAAACTAAAAATAATTTTAAAATCTCAACTAAAACTCTAAACTAAAACTCTTAACAAAAGCACTAAACTGAAAATCTAAACTAAAACTCTAAACTAAAGCTCTAAACTAGAACTCTAAATTAAAATTAAACTAAAACTTTAAACTAAAACAAAACTAAAACTCCAAACTAAAACTCTAAACTGAAACTCTAAACTAAAACTCTAAGCTAAAATTGTAAACTAAAACTCTAAACTAAAACTAAACAAAAAATATAAATTCTAAACTAAAACACAACTGAAAAAAAGAAAAAAGGATTAAGATTCGCCTCAAGAGCTAAGCTCGCAACCCGAAGGTAGTTTTTACGGGCTTTTTAGTTTTGTATTTCTGTTTACCGTCCCCTTAAGCTCCAATTTCAAAAACATTTCACTGATTGAAATCAATAGTTTAAGACTGGATATTAAGGAGGAGTGTTTTTTAAAACCAAAGATGACATATGATATACAAACATATATAAAATATTTTCAATATAAATTCAATGGGTGCGATCGGACGTATTACGATTTTTGGAGATCGAAACATGTTTCATTAACCTTCAAAATAATATATCTGTCAAGCATACATCTCAAACCACCGTGGTATGCGTATTCACCGGATGATGCCAAAAAGGAGGTCGGAAACAGATCACTGATAATACTTACCATATATCCAATTGAGAAATCGATTGCAAAAATAACTTGCTACGATGTAGGGACACTTAACACCAGTTATTATTTCCGGCACACATGCCGGAAATAATTCATTGACGGCCTTAGAATGTATTTCTAAGAATACAATTTCATTAATGACTTGTTGGCTCTTCGAGTAACGTGTTCTTTCTTTTACCATAGGAGATCATGGGTCTTGCGTTATATTCATACCTCAGACATTAATTTCAGAAAATCAATGAAAAACTGCTTAGAAGCTGAAAACTGTATCGTTGGAAAAGAAAACATGTCACCATCTATAACTAAAGATTACAATAAAATAATATATGACTCTGACTGTGTAGTCAGCAGCATTAGAGGAATCGCCGTTAAACCTTCTCCTTGACTTTAATCCACTAAGGATGTGGTAATGACTATTACATTAAAAAAAATGATACCTGGCTGGTTGTAGTCATAATCAATAATCAATTCAATACCATTAGAATACGAAAAGATCTCTACCAATTGTATATGAGAATCCATATCAAAACTACGTTCGTTAGATATCTTGTCACTTTAAATTCACTTCAAATATTGAACAAATACTTGACAAACAGGAATTCTTCTATCAATGATCATGTGATAGGCACTCTGTGCCTGGCCGCTTGTATCCAAATGCAAATATCAGCGAAAAATAAATCAAAACATTTGCTTGAGATAACGCAATAGGCCCGCCCTGAAATCTTTGCATTGCTACAGAAAAATTTTCATGGACCATCCACTTACCATCCATGAAGTTGAGATAAGACCTTGCTTGTATGGTTAGATATGTGTCTGCTCGAACAGACTGAAGAGTTTTCGTTGAGAATAAATGTTTCTTAAAAAGTTTTCAATCTCGTAGAGGGACTAACAACTCAAATATGACTGCGCTTGTATTGTATAGGGCTGTCAAAGAAATGATGGTATATAGGCTCGCTTAAAGTAATACCCTATGTGCCCATTTAAACTCCATACAGGTATACTACTGTCATTAACTTCTATCACACACAACGTCAGTGGTTTGTAGCAAATGAGCTTGTTTTCAGTGCTTTGAAACCTTACTGTTCTTACTAATAGTATTTCACTGTCGTAGCTGTGTTGTACCTTATTTGAAAAACGATCAGAAATGAAATTAAAAACACTTTTTTCAACTGAAAGTAAGGAGCACCATTAAAGCTAAAAATACACATAAATTATTCCATTTATCGAAGGGGCTGCCCCCTCCTCAATACCCCGCTCTTTCCACAATTTTTTTTACAGCTTTAAAAAGCTTCTAATTTTGATTAAACGGCCCTAAAATGTTTCAGAGAAGGGAATTAAAAGTTCCATAGAATGGATACATGCAGTCAAACCCGCTTTCCTACTTTGTCCAGATCCATCGTTATAAAAAATTTGCGACTAGTGTAATTCTTAAATATCTGTTAAAATTATTCTAAACCAATGGAAATGGCAACAGATCTTTATTAGTGGGAATGAGATTACCATTGCAATATGGGCGCATTTCTCAAGAGGAAAATCACCAGAGGGATAAGCGTAAAAGGTTTGTTGAAAACAATTTCAGACCTCTGATAGAATTAGGTTGAAACTGTTTTGAGGTGAGTGCTGGGAGGGGGGCAAGCCGTCTTCATTGTTTTTCATGCACTATATTCTTACTGCCATTAGCCTGAATTTTACTGAAATATTTCTTTCTATGGCAGTAGAGTTTTTGAAACGAGGCTTATTCTCTGAAGGGTGTCACTTCAGACACTTGTTCTCAATTTAGACAAGGGAGTTCGCTTGTGATAGCCCATAGTTATCCGGCTGAAGAGCTCCTCGTTGTATGTTATAGTCTTTTGAAATTTCATTTCCAGTTCATTAAGCAAATATTTCGTATTTCTTAGCGCTATGAAATCTGCTATATAACTGTCGATCCATATTCCACATGAAGATTTAAAGCTCAATTCAGATTTACAGCATCTTTATATGATCTGCTTTATGCTTTAGCTCCTCTATATCATGATATTCTGCGTTCGTTTTAGATTTGATCCCGTCAATAGCTTAAATTCTACTCACATCAGATTAGATACTTCCTTTTTAGGTAGAAGCCCTGAGAAATTCATATAATTTGAAGAACGTAGTCAGAATTACGTTCTATCTATCGTAGAGCTAGACAAAAACGTCGCTTCATTTATACCAAATTGAAGGTTAACAACTCTGTCTGCGCCAATCTGATTTATATTCTCTAGTCGTTTGTTCTTTAAATTCTTTTTTAGCCTCATAGCAAAGCTTAAAGGAGTAAGATTTTTTGAACAGTCAAATTTGGTCAAGTGTATACTAATGCCAGACTCAAACAAAAGTGTAAACTTTTCTTCCTGTCAATTTCACCTGATCAGGTAAGCTTTATTACCACTATCATAGGTGTCATTTACTCTCATCCGAATGTATCGTTTTAAACCAGAAACGTCAGCAACAACATCTATAGGATACATATATATATACATATATATATATATATATATATATATATATATATATATATATATATATATATATATATATATATATATATATATATATATATATATATATATATATATATATATATATATATATATATATATTAACAGATGGGAGAAGGATATTATTCAAAGGTAATAAAAATTTGCTCAAATTTTTGCCTTTTATAAGGCAAAAATTTTTTACAGTTTTTCTACAGTTTTTTTTAAACTTTCATCAGAGCTATTTGTTCTAATTAGGGGTCAGTCTTAAAGAATTGGAACAAAATTTGAACTTCAGCGTAAAGAGCGAGGTATTGAATAGGGGGCGAATCGTCTAATATACTTAATTTGAAAAAAACTACGTTTTCTAAAGAGTTAAAGAGGCTGAGTTACAAGGTCGAACCTTAAAACGTACAGGGATTAGGAGGCACAGTTGGGGGGCTGCCGCCCCCAAACCCCCGCTTTCGCAGCCTGTAAATAAAAAAAAATAGTTTTTTACAGTGAAAGTAAGGAGCGACATTAAATCTTAAAACGATCAGAAATTATTCCGTATATGAAAGGGGCTGTGCCCTCCTCAACGCCTCGCTCTTTACGCTAAAGTTTGACTTTCTCACAACTCTTTTTTTTAAACAATAAAAACTTTAGCGTAGAGAGCGAGGCGTTGAGGAGGGCACAGCCCCTTTCATATACGGAATAATTTCTGATCGTTTTAAGATTTAATGTCGCTCCTTACTTTCACTTTAAAAAACTTTTTTTTTTATTTACAGGCTGCGAAAGCGGGGGGTTTGGGGGCGGCAGCCCGCCAACTGTGCCTCCTAATCCCTGTACGTTTTAAGGTTCGACCTTGTAACTCAGCCTCTTTAACTCTTTAGAAAACGTAGTTTTTTTCAAATAATTTCTGCACGTTTTTGTACAGTTTATTACTTATTATTGCTTGACTAACTGTTAGATGAGTGTGTATTATTCTTTTCTTTCTCGACAGGGTGTTTTAAGGGTCGACCTTATAACTCAGCCTCTTTAACTCTTTAGAAAACGTAATTTTTTTCAAATAATTTAAAAAAGAAACTGAGTTTCTTTTTTAAAATTTAAATTCAGTATATAAAAAATTTTATTTAATGGTGAATCGAACCCGGCTTTTCCGCCGGACAGCCAGGAGTTTCAACCGTTGCACTAAAGAGACATAATTGAAATTGTTTTTTAGTAAGGGGGATCTTTTTGACGCAAGCAAAACTTGATATTTGGTTTTTGGAAAACAGGGAAGGAGTAATCAGATTGAGCTGAAATTTCGAGGATAAGCTCCCAGGCCCCAGGAAAGCTTATCCTTCAAATTTCAGTCTAATCGAACAACGTTGAAGGGGGGTTGTGGTGGGAAAAATTAACATGGGCTATTATTGGAAAACGAGGTTTTTCGTAAATATAAATTCGGGGGATACTTTTTTCGGTCTGAAAATATCAAAAGGCTCTAACAGGTCAAATTCTGCTTCAAATGAGTCCTCATTCACCCGGATCCGTTGCCAACTGTGGCCTGTAGACGTGGCTAAGAAAAAAAAAGAAATGAATTTTAAGTGGCTATATTTGGTTTTTTGAAAACAGGGAAGGAGTGATCGGATTGAGCTGAAATTTCGAGGACAAGCTCCCGGGCCCTAGGAAAACTTAACCTGTAAGTTTCAGCCCAATCGGACAACGTCAAAGGGGGGCTGTGTTGGGAGGGTCAAAACGTCCGGCCCAGTTTACCCCATGAAGACAAAGTCGGAGGAGGATGAAATTTTGCAGGTTTCTTAGTTTGAGCTTGGGCTACAAAATGCGATCACCGCTGTCTCTCTGCGGCCTCTAGGACCTGAAATCGCTTAACATTGTGGTGGGTCGCCTCTTTATAGAGGCACAAGTGTGCCTCCTTGATAAAGTCGGAGGTGGGTGAAATTTTGCACGTTTCTTAGTTTGAGCTTGGGCTACAAAATGCGATTACCGCTGTCTCTCTGCGACCACTAGGACCGGAAATCGCTTGCGGGCTCTTATAGGAAAACGAGCCCGCGTTTTCGCGGGCTAGCCCGCTTATAGCGGGTTCTTATAGGAAAACGAGGTTTTTCGTAAATGTAAATTCGGGGGATAATTTTTTCGGTCTGAAAATATCAAAAGGCCCTAACAAGTCGAATTCTGCTTTGAATGAGTCCTCATTCACCCGGATCAGTTGCCAACTGTGGCCTGTAGGCGTGGCTAAGAAAAAAAAATGATGAATTTTAAGTGGCTATATTTGGTTTTTTGAAAACAAAAAACCAGGAAGGAGTGATCGGATTAAGCTGAAATTTCAAGGATAAGTTCCCAGGCCCTAGGAAAGCTTAACCTCTAAATTTCAGCCCTATTAAATACATCCGCAGAGCAGTTGTGGTGGGAGGGTAGAAACTTCCGGACCAGTTTATCCCATGAAGATAAAGTTAGAAGAGGATGAAAGTTTGTACATTTTATATTTTTAGCTTGAGCTACAAAATACACTTGCCATTGTCTCTCTGTAGCATCTGGGAACTGAAATCGCTTAACATTGTGGTGGGTCGCCTCTTTATAGAGGCACAAGTGTGCCTCCTTGATAAAAATTTACGAATATGGAAGTTCTTTACGTACTTTAATTCGTAAGTTATGTCAGATCATAATTTCGAGAAAGCTATTTAGCCAAAAAAGAGTAAAATTGATATGCAAATTTCGTTTTGATTATTCATGTACGGTGAGCCAAAATCAAAGCTGCATTAATTCAAAACGTTCAGGAATTAAATAAAAAAAAAACAATTTATTTAACTAAATAAGGAGCGAAATTAAAACTTAAAACGAACAGAAATTATTCCGTATATGAAAGGGGATGTCACTTCCTCAACGCCTCGCTCTTTACGCTAAAGTTTGACTCTGTCTCACAACTTTTTTTTTAATAAAAAACTTTAGCGTAAAGAGCAAGGTGTTGAGGAGGGGACAGCCCCTTTCATATGCGGAAAAATTTGTGTTCGTTTTAAGTTTTACTCATCAGTGTGCTAAGATCTTACATCTTTTGTCAGAAAACGCTTAAACCTAACATATTTGAACAAAGATCTATAGTCTTTTGTCGTTCTTATTCACAAGTGTGTCTTCATTCTGCTCTGATCTGTAGTCTGAGAACAATGACGAGCAGATAATCAAAGTTCTTTCATTGTTGTTATATGTTACAAAACAGTGACGTTCTTCACACATTTTGTTGACATCAATGAGCTGTAAGATCTTAGAACAAAGATGAGTTAAAAAACGATAATCTTTGCAGAAAGATGTAAGATCTTAGATGTAAGATCTGAGTGCTAAATAACGGGCCTAATGAGAAATGTTTCAAAATTGTATTATTCGTAATTATATATATATATATATATATATATATATATATATATATATATATATATATATATATATATATATATATATATATATATATATATATATATATATATATATATATATATATATATATATATATATATATATATATATATCAGGTTCAGGTTTCAGGTTCATAAATTTTTATTAAAAAAAAAAAAACTAAATTTTAAAAAATGTCTCACTAACTAAATAAGTTGCTTTAAAAAGCGACCGGTTGGATATCATGCATGCCAAATCATCAAACCAATTAAAATGAAAAAAGGGGAAAACAATAATAATAACAGAAAATAATGATAAATATATAATGGCACAAAATATTAAAAAAAAATAAAAATAAAATATCTACAAAAAAAAAAGAAAAAAAAAAGCCTTCTCTCGAACCTTTAACACTACCAAATTCCTGAAAAGAAATTATTTTTAATACGGGTTTTAAGTTGCGGCACACTTTCAGCTTAACAAACGGAATCTGGGACTGAATTCCAAACTGACGGGCCCATGTGTCTGGTCACTTGACTCGCTCTTGTTGTGTTCCGTTGCTCAGATGCAATACTATCCACACTCCTAGTAAAACAATGATGATGAAACGAATTAGGCTTTAAAATATTCATAAAAAAATCCGGTGCAAAACCATTCAGACACTGAAATACAAAAACTCCAATTTGATAATCCCTTATTTCACCAACCTTTAAAATTTTAAACTTTCTAAAAAGTGATTCAGTGCTATCAACACCACGATCATACCTTCCAATCAACCTTATAGCCCTATTCTGCAGAACTTGAACTCTTCTAAAATTGCAACTAAAATTACTCGCCCAAATCAAACAACCATAATTTATATTAGGCGCTATTATGGAAAAATACAATAAAAGCAGAATTTTCAAAGGTAAAAAATTTTGAAAACGGTTCAGAACTCCAAGGCCTTGCGCCAGCTTGCATGCTATGATGTTGCAGTGTTTTCTCCAACTCAAGTTTTGATCCAGGATGAATCCCAGATATCGGATCTCTTCAACCTGTGATAGCGGTAGGCCATTGTAAATAATGACACCAGGGAGAGTGGGAGCAGAACCAGTCCTTGTAAACATCATAAAATTAGTTTTTGATGCATTGACGCTAAGTAGGCTAGCACAAACAAATTCATGTAGGCCATCCAGCGCCTTATTAGCCTTGAACAAGAGCTCTTGCAGCGACTTTGCTGCAATCACTAAAGCCGTGTCGTCAGCAAAAGAAGTAACTGAAGCTCCGGGAATGTAGAATCTCATTGTGTCTTCAAATATCAGGTACAGGAGAGGACCAAGAACTGAGCCCTGTGGAACACCACACTTTATGGGAAACGGCTGAGAAGATTTGTTACTCAAAGTCACTCGTAGCTTCCTTTCACTTAAATACGATTCAAACCAATTTAAAACACTACCCTTTAGGCCTAAATAACACAGCCTTTCTAATAAAATCTAAAAATCAACAGTGTCGAAAGCTTTTCTAAAATCAATAAAAACACCCTTGCACTGCTCGCCATTCTCAAGTGCTGATTTAATATTTTCCAAAAGATGCTGGACTGCCTGTGTCGTCGAATGTCCTTTCCGTAAGCCAAATTGGCCATCGTGGAAAACACCAATTTTCATCAGATACTCGTAAAGCCGGTGAAGAACAATCTTTTCATAAGCTTTTGAATAAATTGGGAGAATTGATATTGGTCTCCAATTAGATATATCAGTTTTGACTCCACCTTTGTGCAACGGTACAACTTTAGCTATTTTAAGCGCACTCGGAAACATCCCCTTTTCCATAGAAATATTGATAAGGTATACGAGGACAGGAAGCAAATAAACCAGAACCGACTTGAGCGTTCTGAGGTTCATTCCATCAACTCCTGCACTGTTTGACTTAATCGTGCTAACAATTCTGCGTACCTCCTCTTCAGTACAAGGCTGGAAATGCATTTCGAAACCTCTTCCTCGCTCATCAGAAAAACTGCTTGATTCGAAAACATGGGAGCTCCTTGCTTCTTCTTGAATCTTGCAGCCAATTTCAGAGAAATATTGTCCAAATGTGTTGCAGATTTCCTCAGTTTCTTCCAAGGTCCTATTATTTAGCACAATTTTTGGCTCCGATGGCTTCATAGGGCCTTTTAGAAGATCATTCACAACTTGCCATGTTGCTTTGGGGTTACCTTTACTTTCTTCAAATACATTTGTAAAATATGCCTTCTTTTTTTTTCTTCTTAGGGCATTTGCCCTATTCCTTAGCTCTTTATACATCACATGGAGCTCATTTTTCTGTGGATGATTCAGATGCTCCTCACACGCCTGATTTCTCATATTAAACAGATTCAGCAGCTCATCATCACACCATGGTTTTCTTGGTTTATTCTTTCTGGGGTTTGTTTCTTTAAGCGGACACCTCCTATCATAAACATTCGACACTATTTGGTTAAACTTTTCAAATGCTTCCGACGGATGATCTTCATTCAGTACTGTTTCCCAGTTAATAACACTAATTTGTGCTTCAAATTTTTTCAGATTAACTGGCTTCAGTTCACGCATTGGTATTTTATTCTTTCTGTTATGTTTCTTCACTTCAGAATTCAAATGCAATACAACCGGAAGATGATCGGAGGCTGGGCTTATAACAACAGAGCAGTACGCTTTACTTAGTATCGCTGAAGACACAAACACATTATCGATAAGCGTTTCCGAATGATCCGTGATTCTCGTTGGAATGCTCACGGTCGGGTATAAATCATTTGACATCATCAGGCTCAAAAAATCCAAATTCGGTCCACGTACATTTAACAAATCAAAATTAAAGTCTCCCATACATATAAACTCTTGACTAGATCTATTTAACTTTGCAGCAAGACATTCAAATCCTTCAGCAAACTCTTCAAATGATGCACTTGGTGGCTTATATACAACAGTAAAAATACAAGCTTGATTTTCAAACTTAATTTATATACTAAAGGTTTCTATCTTACCCTCCTTCCAAATGTCCAAATCCTTTCTAATTTTCCAATTCAAATCCTGTCGGACAATGAAAGCCAGGCCTCCACGTCCCATTGACGTTCGACTTCGAGCAATCAGTTCATAACCTGGAGAATTAAACGACGAAAGAACAGTATCATGACCCAAAAATGTTTCACATAATGCCATTATATGTAAATTATTAGATCGGGAAATAAAATCAAAAATCTCATGGTAAGAAGACGTTAAATGACAATTCCATGTACATGCATGAAATCCAGACCGGCCTAACTCCTCCAAAGTTGATAACTGACGATATTTACTATCAAGAGATGGACGAAAACTAATTTGCGACCCATCATTTCCAATATCCGTCAACAAATAATCATCAACATTAATCGGATTATTTTGCAAATCACTCAATCTTCCACTTAAACTACTACTCATATCAACTTACGCAAAAAACAATCCTATAATTCATCCCTTTTCCGCGCTTATTTGGGGTGATACTTATACTCATAAGAAATCAAAAAATAAACAACAAAATAAAAATATAAATAAAGAGTAATATAGAACATCTTGACGAGATAAACACTACCAAACTACTCATAAACAACAAACTAAACGCAATCTGAAAGCGAGTTAATTCGACGAGCAGCTCGCTCACCCGGAAGCATTGCGAGAACCTGGCCACGATCTGACCATACATTTTTCACGCCAAACTTGTCTCTCGCGGAACTCAGGATATCGCGACGGCGCTTGGTTAGAGACTCAGACAAAAAGATTTTCGAACCAGCCAATTTTGATTTACTCGCAAACACTCTACGGGCCGTCTCACAGGTAGAAAATCTTACGAACACTGGTGCAACTTTATCGTTTGCCGAACCTGGATTATTCAATTTCGACCTGTAAACCATAGCAAAATCACAATCAGAGATACCGGAAAGCCCCAGCTTTTGCGAGGCTATATTCAGAATGGTCGACTTCAAGTCAACACCCGGCTGCTGCTTAATACCATGAAAAACTAGAGTTCCAAGCTGTTTTTCTTGCTCATAATCATCAATTTTCACTTCTAATTTTGCAATACGGTTCTCTAAATTTTCAATCAGTCCTTTGATATTCTTTACTGATACCAACAATTGCTCTAGCTTCGGATTAAACTCAAGCGACACTGACAAGTATATTTTACTCATGATAGTCTCAACAGAAGTTTTCAGAGTTCGGTCGTTTCCGCATTTATCTTGAACTTGCTTAGTAATCGCGCTCATGATTGATTCTTTTGTCTTAGCGATTTCTTCCTCAGTTGCTACTATTTTAACTAGCAAATCCATGGGAGATGGTTCAGAAGAAACTGTTCTCAGCGATGCGAAAGTTTTGGAATCCGTCTTATAAATGTCCGGGTTTTGGTTAACCTCTTTAAACGCACTTCCAACATTTTTATCAGTTTTTGTAGATGCTTCGCGGTAATTGTCCTCAAACGAGATGAGACTATTCTCCGTTAGGTGCGACTCTGTGTGATCTCCATACGCAAAAACTAAGTAGTTGAAGATTCCTTTTTTATCCTTTGAAACTTGGATAATTCTTACGGGCCACAGCGGGAATCTTTTGAAATTTGCTAACGCAAGCTGGAACTGTTGAAATTTTGACATTTCTTCGCTACTTCGATAAAAACCAAAAAAGAGAAAAAAAATCAACTTATCTTTCAGTGGGCAGGCCCACGGCAGCAGTGGCAATCAGCAATTGACGGCTGGCCCGGTGGTCCGCGGAACCTGCTTTGTTATTCACCACCCTACTCTGGCATCCTTAATCAGCTAATCCAAAGTAATTCGAACGCCACACAAATAATAGGATGATCTGTTGATTGCTACCGTAATATAAGTCCTTTTTCTTTTCACAAAACGTGAATTAATTCACTTATTGCGAAACTGTCCACTGTAATTAATTCTAAATTTAATCCGGCTTAAAAATAAAACTGATGTTTACAGGTCAGATGCCAAACGAGAACTATATATATATATATATATATATATATATATATATATATATATATATATATATATATATATATATATATATATATATATATTTAACAGATGGAAGAAGGATATTATTCAAAGGTAATGAAAATTTGCTCAAATTTTTGCCTTTTATAAGGCTGAAGCTATCGTGACCTCCATCCTGTTACAATATTGAATGTGAACCGATATGAATCAACTATTTTCAAACAATTCGTGGTAACGAACTGTAAGTAAGGAGCGACTCGGCTCAATAGTAACCGAAACTTTTAAAAACGGAATTTTGAAACCAATAGGTTCATCAAAAGAATCAGATTTTTAAGCTAATTTCAAATATATAAGTTTCATCAAGTTTAGTTTTACCCATCAAAAGTTACACGCCTGAGAAAATTTGCATTATTTTCGAAAAAGGGGAAACAACCCCTAAAAGTCACAGAACTTCAATGAAAATCCCACCATCAGAGTCATCGTATTAGAGAACCCTACTGAAGAAGTTTCAAGATTCTATATGCAAAAATGTGGACTTACGTATTTTTTGCCAAAAGAAAGATAACGGATGCGTGTTTATTTGTTTTGTGTTTTTTTTTCTCAGGGGTCATGGTATTGGCCCAGTGGTCCTAGAAAATCGCGGGAAGGCTCATTCGAACGGAAATTAAAAGTTCTAGTGCATTTTTAAGTGAAAAAAACACGAAGGGCAGCTAGACCCCCTCCCACGCTCATTTTTTCCCAAAATCACCCGATCAAAATTTTGAGATAGCCATTTTCTTCAGCATGGTCGCAAAATATAATAACTATGTCTTTGAAGATGAATTTAATCCCCCACAGTCCCTGAGGGAAGTTCTGAAAGCTGTGAACTTTGCCCACTTTTTACATATAGTATTGGTTATTGGGAAGTATTCAGAACCTTTCAGGGGGATTTTTTCTGGTAGTTGGGGGGATGGGCCGGGTGTTAATTTGGAAGATCTTTCCCTGGAGAAAGTTTTTATGGGGGAAGGTTCATTGCTATGAAAGGGGCACCGGATTTCCCAGTTGTAAAAAAAACGATCAGAAATTACATAAAAAAAATTTCAACTGAAAGTAAGGAGCAATATTAAACCTTAAAACCAACAGAAATTATGAAGCATATGATTGGGTTCGCCCCCTAGTCATTATCTCGCTCGTTACACTACAGTTTTTTTTAAACTTTCGTCAGAGCTATTTGTTCTAATTAGGGGTCAGTCTTAAAGAATTAGAACAAAATTTGAACTTCAGCGTAAAGAGCGAGGTATTGAATAGGGGGCGAATCGCCTAATATACTTAATAAAAATTTACGAATATGGAAGTTCTTTACGTACGTTAATTCGTAAATTATGTCAGATCATAATTTCGAGAAAGCTATTTAGCCAAAAAAGAGTAAAATTGATATGCAAATTTCGTTTTGATTATTCATGTACGGTGAGCCAAAATCAAAGCTGCATTAATTCAAAACGTTCAGGAATTAAATAAAAAAAACAATTTATTTAACTAAATAAGGAGCGAAATTAAAACTTAAAACGAACAGAAATTATTCCGTATATGAAAGGGGATGTCACTTCCTCAACGCCTCGCTCTTTACGCTAAAGTTTGACTCTGTCTCACAACTTTTTTTTTAATAAAAAACTTTAGCGTAAAGAGCAAGGCGTTGAGGAGGGGACAGCCCCTTTCATATGCGGAAAAAATTGTGTTCGTTTTAAGTTTTAATGTGACTCCTTACTTTCAGTTTAAAAAAACTTGTTTTTTTATTTAGTTTATTATAAGAATCTCATTGTATTTTATTTTGTTTTAACTTCACGTCTGTTTAAAAAATGCGTTTTGAGCTCATTTATTAAAAAGAGTCCTGTTTTGTTGTTCAAAAATAAACATAAAGTTAGGACGTCAATAATCGATGCAAACAGTTTCTTTCTCTGAATGAGGTTGCCTTGGTTCTGAAATTTTGAATGAGGCGTCTTTGTAGCCTGAAAATTTAAAGAAGATCTGCAAAAAAAAATAAATAAATAAAAAACCTATTGGTTTATTTCCCTCAAAGAATCAATACCAGCGCAATTTCCTTCAAAATTCTGTTCTTGGAGAACTTCCTTGGTAGTAGAGTTGATCTTTTGAATTCTGCGCCTTTATGTTCCTTCCGGTTTTTCTGGTAGGTAATTCTATTCTACAGGGGCATTACACCCTTTCAAAGAGATTTACGCAATTTCTAGTTCAAGGTATATACATGTTGTTTTTTTTTTACCATCTTTTGAATTCTATAGCGCCCCCGTACCAAACAGGTTTTTTTCCGATAGATATTCTATTCTACTGGTCATTACACTCTTTCTTTGCCAAGAGATTTACGCGATTTCAAAGTTAAATGTCTCTTTTTTAGTGATAAACCAAAACCAGCATGTCTTGTTTCGCTGTAATGCAATTATTTTTTGTATATATTCAGTTTTCCAATTTGATTCTTCAACAGTTTTGAATAGTTTATTCAACTTAACACTACTGACATTTTTTGTAAACATTTACATAGAAAATGGATAATTCTAAGCAATTTCTGGTGAGTAAAAATTTTCTCATTATTATAATAGAAAGAAATTGTCTTGTCATTAAGTTAAAGAAGAAATTCTTTCCTTACACTGTGTGGTTACCTCTTTTAAAAAGTTTTGACTACTTAAGACAGACACTAGAACTAAGGGTACTTATGCACTTAGAAGCCTATTGTTTAGGAGCTGAAACCTCTACATAGTTCTCTTATAGGCTGAAATTTACGGTGCGATTTTTTGTAGGTTTTTTTTTTTTTTTTAAACTTGGCTAATAGGTTTTTAAACCTATTACTACGAACGCTACATGCATTCCATTTTTGGAACTAGGAGCAAGATTGTGTGATGCTATCAGAATGGTTTCGTTTAATGGGTTCATTAATAGAAGGACTAATGTTTTTTGAAAAGGGTAATTACTTCTTTAGTTTACGAGTTTTGCGAATTTTTTGCGAAAAGATATTTGCGTAAAGGTATTGCGATGGTTAAGAATGCCTCACGGGTAATTAAAGAATGGGATGCTTGCATCAACAGTACAAAGAATAAGCTCAGATACTTAATAGATTTGACGCTTACAATAGACATTGCTAGAAAGTATTCAATAGCTTAATTGAAAAGTAACGATAGAATAACATTGTGGCTTGACCTAGCTTTACCTTGCCGATGTGGTCTGTATAGCACATAAGTAACGTTTGAAAAATATTGTCAATTTAAAAAAGAAATGGCTGAAAAGTGTTTTGAGGGGGATGGGTTGCATGGAGGGTTGAGTTGCACGAGGGTTCAGTTACAGGGGATACAGTTGCACGGGGGTTTCGGTTATACAGGGGTTCAGTTACAAGGGGGATTCATTTGCACAAGGGTTGAGTTAAATGGGAATTGAGTTCCACGAGAGTAGTGCTTTGTCGTGGTTTAGCCGTGAGGTCCCTTACCACAACCCCAAAGGGCTCCGATCCCCCCACCCCAACCCCGAAGGAACTCCCCGGTCCTCAAAGGTTCTCTAGGCTCCCAAAGGGGCCGTGGTTTACCTTGTAACTTTTACATTCTCTTGATTTTCAAAGTTCCGTTTGAAGGGCTCTGTTGTTTTAAGCCAGTGTGATTTTTTCTTTACATGGTGTTCGTTCAAAAAAGCGAGAATTTCTGTTAAATAAATAATTCTTATACTTTTTCCATTCAATTGAAGGCGAGGATTTCTGTTAAATAAATAATTGTTATACCTTTTAAAATGACTTCACGGGGTTTGAGGGGGCTCTGTTGTTTTAAGCCGTTTGATTTTTTCTTTACTTGGTGTTCTTTCAAAACGCGCGTATATTCGGTGTTTTTTTTTTGGTAATTTTATTGAATTTTTTTGTTACCGTGAGTTCAACGACTCCTCCCCTCAATGACTTCCAGGGGGTTTTATGACTCCTCCTCACAATGAATTCAGATGGTTTTAGGACTCATCCCCATAGCCATAACTCCATTCAACCTTGAGCGAAGATATAAAAGTTTGATGAAGTATTTTTCTGCTTAACAACTACATTAATAACTTCCAAGATGATAGGACTTATTTTTTAATTTAATTGGGAATGAAAAGTCAAAGTCTAACATAAAGAACAAGGTATTTCGGAGGGGGTAGCTAACTTCACATACGGGATAATTTCCATTCGTCTTAGTTTTTAACGATGCTCCTTATTTCTAGTTGAAAATAATTATTTTTAAATTTAATTGGGGATGAAAAGTCAAAGTCTAACATAAAGAATAAGGTATTTCGGAGGGGGGTAGCTAACTTCATATACGGGATAATTTCCATTCGTCTTAGTTTTTAACGATGCTCCTTATTTCTAGTTGAAAATGCTTATTTTTTAATTTAATTGGGAATGAAAAGTCAAAGTCTAACATAAATAACAAGGTAGTTCGGAGGGGGTAGCTAACTTCATCTACGGTATAATTTCCATTCGTCTTAGTTTTTAACGATGCTCCTTATTTCTAGTTGAAAATGCTTATTTTTTAATTTAATTGGGAATGAAAAGTCAAAGTGCCAGAATGGTTGAAATCCACTAGCTCAGTATTGGGGTCTTAGTCCACCAGCCTGAATGGTGGAAATCCACTGGCTCAGTATTGAGGTCCCAGTCCACCAGCCTGAATAGTTTAAATTCACTAGCTCAAAATTGGGGTCTCAGTCCACCAGCCTGAATGGTTTAAATCCACTGTCTCAGAAGTGGGGTCGCAGTCCACCAGCCAGAATTGTTGAAATCCACTAGCTCCAAAGTAGGGTCTTAGTCAGTGTTCAGATTGGAGCGTTGGGGTTCGACTATCTGGGCTTTATTTGTCAAGATCTGAATGCTAAGCGATGGACATGAGCTCGATTGGGACCCCATTGTGAAAACGGAAAACAAAAAACAAAAAATATATTGTTGATATGTGTGTAGAGCATGGCATGGTTACCGCTAGGGGCAACAGTCTAACCGTTGACGGTTTTAGGTATCCGTGAATAAGTTCCACACAGAGACAACAAACACACAGAGACGACAGACAAAAAGAGACGAATCACACACAGATAGGACAAACACACAGAAACGACACATAGAGACGACACATGCACAGAGACGATACACACACACAGAGTCAACACACACAGAGAGACGAGACACGCACACAGAAATGACAAAACACACATAGAGACGACACACACAAAGAGACGTCACACACACAGATACGAAACACACATAGAGACGACACACACATAGAGACAACAAACACACACAGAGACAACATCCCTACAGAGACGATACACACACACAGAGACGACACACTCAAAGTGACGACTTACACATAGAGACGACACACACACAGAGAGGACAAACACACATAGACGACACACATAGAGAGACGACACACACACAGAGACGACACACTCAAAGTGACGACTTACACACTGAGACGACAAACACACAGAGACGACAAACACACAGAGACGACACACATAGACAGACTACACTCACACAAATACGACAAACAAACAGAGACAAAACACACACAGAGACTAAACACAAAAAGAGACGACACACGCACATAGAGTACACACACAGAGAAACGACACACACACACACAGAGACGACACACACAGAGAGACAACACACACATAGAGATGAGAGACACACAGATATGAAACATCCCCCAGAGACGACACACACAGAGTCCACTCACACACACAGAGGACAAACACACAGAGACGACAGACACAAAGAGACGAATCACACAAAGAGAGGACAAACACACAGAACCGACACATAGAGCCGACACTTGCACAGAGACGATACACATACACACAGAGTCAACACACACAGAGGGAAGAGACACACACACACACAGAAATGACATACACACAGAGAGATGAAAAACATAAAGAGATGTCACACACACACAGATACGAAACATACAAAGTGACTAAACACACAAAGATACAACACACACACTCCCAAACAACATCCACACAGAGACGAAACAAACACACACACAGAGACGACACACACACAGAGACGACACACTCAATCTTACGACTTACACATAGAGACTACATATACACACAGACTACAAACACACAGAAACGACACACACACACATACAGAGAGACGACACACACAAAGAGACAACACAGACATAGAGACGACATACACACAGAGATGACAACACGTAGAGAGAAGACACGCACACAGAGACGACAAACACACATAGACAACACATACACCCAGATACGAAACACCCACAGAGACGACACATGCACAGAGACGACACACATACACAGAGTCCACTCACACAGAGAGAGGACAAACACACAGAGACGACAGACACAAAGAGACTACTCACACACAGAGAGGACACACACAGAGAAACGACAAACAGAGACGAATCACACACACAGATACGAAACACACATAGAGACGACACACACATAGAGACAACACACACACACACAGAGACAACATCCACACAGAGACGAAACACACACACACACAGAGACGACACACACAAAGTGACTACTTACACATAGAGACGACACACACACAGAGACGACAAACACACAGAGACGACACACACAAAGAAACGACACACACACAGAGACGACACACTCAAAGTGACGACTTACACATAGAGACGACACACACACAGAGACGACAAACACACAGAGACGACACACATAGAGAGACGACATGCAAACAGAGACGACAAACACACAGAAACGACACACACAAAGATACGAAACACACACAGCGACGACACACGCACAGAGAGGACACACACACAGAAACTACACACACACACAGAGACGACACACACACAGAGACAACACAGACATAGAGATGACAGACACAAAGAGACGAATCACACACAGAGAGGACAAACACACACAGAGTCCACTCACACACACAGAGGACAACACACAGAGACGACAGACACAAAGAGACGAATCACACACAGAGAGGACAAACACACATAAACGACACATGCACAGAGACTATACACACACACAGAGAGACTAGATACACACACACACAGAAATGACAAACACACTGACAAACACACAGAAACGACACATAGAGACGACACATGCACAGAGACGATACACACACACAGAGTCAACACACACAGAGAGACGAGACACACACACACACAGAAATGACAAACACACATAGAGATGACACACACAAAGAGACGTCACACACACACAGATACGCAACACACATAGTGACGACACACACATAGAGACAACACACACACACAGACAACATCCACACAGAGACGACACACACACACACACATAGACGACACACACACAGATACGACACACTCAAATTTAAGACTTACACATAGAGACGACACACACACAGAGACTACACTCACGCAGAAACGACACACACACACAAATACACAGAGACGACACACACATAGAGACAACACACACACAGAGACGACACACACACAGAGACGACAACACATAGAGACACGACACGCACACAGAGACAACAAACACACATAAACCACACATACACACACATACGACACGTACAGTTACACGACACTGTCACAGAGACGACTAACAAAATCAGAGTACATTCACACAGAAAGAGGACAAACACACAGAGACTACCGACAAAAACAGACTACTCACACACCTAGAGGCAACAGACACAGACGAGACACATAGAGACGACGCAGGGACAGAGACGATACACACACACAGAGTCAACACACACAGAGAGACGAGACATGGCGTATCTGATGAAATAATTTAGGTCTTATGATCAATTTAATTTTTTTTTTTTAACAATGTAGTTTTTTTTTAGTAAGGACACTCATAACATCAAGCACAGAGAGAGAACACACACACACAGATACCACAACCAAACAGAGACGACACACACACAGAGACGACACACTGAAATTTAATACTTAAACAGAGAAACTATACACGCACACACATACACACACACAGAGAGAGACTACAAAACAAGCATAGCCGATACAAATATAGACGACACACACACACACACACAGAAGACAAACAAAATGCGACAACACACACACACAAAGACAAGACACACACACACACAGATACCACACAAAAAAACAGACTACACACGCACAGAGATGACACACACAGACAGACCACACACACACACACGCACAGAGACGACATACTCAAAGTGACGACTTACACATAGAGACGACACACACACACACACACACACACACAGAGACGACAAAACACACAGAGACAAAACACATAGAGATGACACACACACACACACACAGATGACAAAAACACTGAGACAACACACACACACACACAAAGAGACGACACACACACACACACACACACACGCACACAGATACGAAACACACACAGAGACCACACACAAACATAGACGCCACGCACACAGAGACGACAAACTCAAAGAGATCACTTACACATAGAGACGACACACACACACACACACACACACACACAGAGACGAGACACATAGAGAAGACACACACACACAAACACACAGATGACACAGAATCGGAGACAACAAACACACACACAGACACGAAACACACACACACACACACACACAGATACGAAACACACAACGGGACGACACACGCACAGAGACGACACACACACAGACCACACACGGGTAGAACACTCACCACCAAGGTCAGGTTAGGTTATATTATGTTAAGTTACCTAACATTTCTAGGTTAACTTACATCAGGTAACGTGGCGCGCCACTTAACCTGATGTAAGTTAACATAGAAATGTTAGGTACCTTAACCTAATCTAACCTAACCTGACCTTGGTGGTGAGGGTTCTACTCGTGTGTGCTCTGTGTGTGTGTCTCGTCTCTGTGCGTGTGTCGTCTCTTTGTGTGTTTCGTATCTGTGTGTGTGTGTGTTTGTCGTCTCTGTGTGTGTGTGTGTTGTCTCCGTGTGTTTGTGATCTGTGTGTGTGTGTGTGTGTCTTCTCTATGTGTCTCTTCTCTTTGTGTTTTGTTGTCTCTGTGTGTGTGTGTGTGTGTGTGTGTGTCGTCTCTATGTGTAAGTCGTCACTTTGATTCTGTAGTCTCTGTGTGTGTGTCGTGTCTGTTTGTGTGTCGTCTGTGTGTGTGTTGCGTATCTGTGTATGTGTGTGTGTGTGTGTGTGTGTCGTCTCTGTGTGTGTGTGTGTGTTGTCTCAGTGTGTGTGTCATCTCTGTGTGTGTGTGTCGTCTCTATGTGTCTCGTCTCTGTGTGTTTTGCCGTCTCTCTGTGTGTGTGTGTGTGTGTCGTCTCTATGTGTAAGTAGTCACTGTGTGTTTGTCTTCTCTCTGTGTGTGTGCTCTGTGTGTGTGTCGTGTCTGTGGGTGTGTTTTCTGTTTTTGTGTTTCTTTTCTGTGTGTGTGTGTGTGTGTCGTGTCTTTGTGTGTGTGTTGTCTCCGTGTGTTTGTCATCTGTGTGTGTGTGTGTCGTCTCTATGTGTCTCATCTCTGTGTGTTTTGTCGTCTGTGTGTGTGTGTGTGTGTGTGTGTCGTCTCTATGTGTAAGTCATCACTTTGAGTATGTCGTCTCTGTGTGTGTGTCGTCTCTGTATGTGTGTCGTCTCTGTGTGTGTGTGTATTCTCTGTGTGTGATTTTTGTTATGATTTTACTTAATAAAAAAAAACTACTTTATTAAAAAAAAAAAAAATTAAATCGATAAGTAGAACTAAAATATTTAATCATATACGCCATGTATCGTCTCTCTGTGTGTGTTGAGTCTGTGTGTGTGTATCGTCTCTGTCCATGTGTCGTCTCTATGTGTCGTTTCTGTGTGTTTGTCCTCTCTCTGTGTGTGATCTCGTGTGCTCTCTGTGTGTGTGTGTCGTCTCTGTGCATGTGTCCTCTCTTTGGGTGTTTCGTATCTGTGTGTATGTGCTGTCTCTGTGTGTTTGTTGTCTCTGTGTGCGTTTCGTCTCTATATGTGTTGTCGTCTGTTTGTGTGTGAATCATCTCTGTGTGTGTGTGGTGTCTATATGTGTGTCTTCTCTGTTTATGTGTGTGTGTGTGGCATGTCTGTGTGCTTGTAGTCTCTGTGTGTGTGTAGTCTCTATGTGTCTGTAGTCTCTTTGAGTGTGTCGTCTCTGTGTGTGTGTCGTCTCTGTGTGTGTGTTTGTGTCGTCTCTGTGTGGATGTTGTTTGTGTGTGTGTGTGTTGTCTCTATGTGTGTGTTGTCCCTATGTGTGTTTCGTATCTGTGTGTGTGTGACGTCTCTTTGTGTGTGTCATCTCTATGTGTGTTTGTCATTTCTGTGTGTGTGTGTGTGTCTAGTCTCTCTGTGTGTGTTGACTCTGTGTGTGTGTATCGTCTCTGTGCATGTGTCGTCTCTATGTGTCGTTTCTGTGTGTTTGTCCGTGTGTTTGTCATTTATGTGTGTGTGCGTGTGTCTCGTCTCTCTGTGTGTGTTGACTCTGTGTGTGTGTATCATCTCTGTGCATGTGTCGTCTCTATGTGTCGTTTCTGTGTGTTTGTCCTCTCTGTGTGTGATTCGTCTCTTTGTGTCTGTCGTCTGTGTGTGTTTGTCCTCTGTGTGTGTGAGTGGACTCTGTGTGTGTGTGTCGTCTCTGTGGGTGTTTCGTATCTGTGTGTCTGTCATCTCTATTTCTGTGTTGTCTCTCTGTGTGTGTCATCTCTGTGTGTGTGTGTCGTTGCTGTGTGTTTGTCCTCTCTGTGCGTGTGTCGTCTCTTTGTGTGTTTCGTATCTATGTGTGTGTTGTCTCTGTGTTTGTGTCGTCTCTGTGTGCGTGTCGTATCTCTCTGTGTTTCGTGTCTGTTTGTTTGTCTTCTCTGTGTGTGTGTCGTCTCTCTGTGTCAGTCGTCACTATGTGTGTTTCGTCTCTGTGTGTGTGTCGTCCCTCTATCTGTGTCGTCTCTGTGTGTTTGTCGTCTCTGTGTGTGTGTCGTCTCTATGTGTAAGTCGTCACTTTGAGTGTGTCGTCTCTGTGTGTGTGTGTGTTGTCTCTGTGTGGATTTTGTCTCTGTGTGTGTGTGTGTTGTCTCTATGTGTGTGTCGTCTCTATGTGTGTTTCGTATCTGTGTGTGTGTGACGTCTCTTTGTGTCGTTTCTGTGTGTTTGTCCTCTCTGTGTGTGATTCATCTCTTTGTGTCTGTCGTCTCTGTGTGTTTGTCCTCTCTATGTGTGAGTGGACTCTGTGTGTGTGTGTAGTCTCTGGGCCTGTGTGGTCTCTGTGGTTGTTTCGTATCTGTTTGTGTGTGGTGTCCCTGTGTGTTTGCCGTCTTTGTGTGAGTGTCGTCTCTCTACGTGGTGTCATCTCTGTGTGTGTCGTCTCTGTGTCTGTGTTGTCTCTATATGAGTGTCGTCTCTGTGTATGTGTGTGTGTGTCTCATGAATGTGTGCTTGTCGTCTCTGTGTGTTTGTAGTCTCTTTATGTAAGTCGTCTGTTTGAGTGTGTCTTCTGTGTGTGTGTGTCGTCTCTGTGTGTGTGTGTGTGTCTTGTTTGTGTGGTTGTTGTCTCTGTGTGTGTGTGTGTGTGTTGTCTCTATGTGTGTATAATCACTATGTGTGTTTCGTATCTGTGTGTGTGAAGTGTCTGTGTGTTTGTCATCTCTATGTGTGTTTGTCATGTCTGTGTGTGTGTGTCTCGTCTCTCTGTGGGTGTTGACTCTGTGTGTGTGTGTGTGTATCGTGTCTGCAAGTGTCGTCTCTATGTGTTTTTTCTGTGTGTTTGTCCTCTCTTTGTTTCATACGTCACTTTGTGTATCTAATCTCTCTGTGTTTGTCCTCTGTGTGTGTGAGTTGACTATGTGTGTGTCGTCTCTGTGGGGTTTTTAGTATATATTTGTCTGTCATCTCTATGTGTGTGTTGTCTCTATGTGTGTGTGGTCTCTGTGTGTGTGTGTGTCGTTTGTGTGTGGGTGTCTTCTCTGTGTATGTGTCGTCACTTTGTGTGTTTAGTATCTGTGTGTGTGTGTTTTATCTGTGTGTTTGTCGTCTCTGTGTGAATATCATATCTCTCTGTGTGTCGTCTCTGTGTGTTTGTCGTCTCTGTGTGTGTGTCGTCTCTATGTGTAAGTCGTCACTTTGAGTGTGTCGTCTCTGTGTGTGTGTCGTCTCTCTATCTGTGTCGTCTCTGTGTGTGTGTCGTCTCTGTGTGTGTGTCGACTCTATGTGTGAGTCGTCTCTGTGTGTGTGTAGTCTCTGTGTGTGTGTGTCGTCTCTCTGTGGATGTGGTCTCTGTGTGTGTGTTTGTTGTCTCTATGTGTGTGTCGTCTCTATGTGTGTTTCGTCTCTTTGTGTGTGTGACGTCTCTTTGTGTGTGTCGCCTCTATGTATGTTTTGTCATTTCTGTGTGCGTGTCTCGTCTCTCTGTGTGTGTTGACTCTGTGTGTGTGTATCGTCTCTGTGCATGTGTCGTCTCTATGTGTCGTTTCTATGTTTTTGTCCTATCTGTGTGTGATTAGTCTATTTGTGTCTGTCGTCTCTGTGTGTGTGACGTCTCTATGTGGAACTTAATCACGGATACCTAAAACTGTCAACGGTTTGACTGTTGCCCCTAGCGGTAACCATGCCATGCTCTACACATATATCAACAATATATTTTTTGTTTTTTGTTTTCCGTTTTCACAATGGGGTCCCAATCGAGCTCATGTCCATCGCTTAGCATTCAGGTCTTGAAAAATAAAGCCCAGATAGTCGGACCCCAACGCTCCAATCTGAACACCGACTAAGACCCCAATTCTGAGCTAGTGAATTTAAACCATTCAGGCTGGTGGACTAAGACTCCAATTCTGAGCTAGTGAATTTCCACCATTCAGGCTGGTGGACTAAGACCCCAATTCTGAGCTAGTGAATTTCGACCATTCAGTCTGGTGGACTGGGACCCCAATTCTGAATTGGTGTATTTCCACCATTTAGGCTGGTGGACAAAGACCCCAATACTGAGCTAGTGGATTTCATCCATTCTGGCACTTTGACTTTTCATTCCCAATTAAATAAAAAAAATAAGAATTTTCAACTAGAAATAAGGAGCATCGTTAAAAACTAAGACGAATGGAAATTATCCCGTAGATGAAGTTAGCTATCCCCTCCGAAATACCTTGTTCTTTATGTTAGACTTTTCATTCCCAATTAAATTAAAAAATAAGCATTTTCAACTAGAAATAAGGAGCATCGTTAAAAACTAAGACGAATGGAAATTATCCCGTATATGAAGTTAGCTACCCCCCTCCGAAATACCTTGTTCTTTATGTTAGACTTTGACTTTTCATTCCCAATTAAATTAAAAAAATAAGCATTTTCAACTAGAAAGAAGGAGCATCGTTAAAAACTAAGACGAATGGAAATTATCCCGTATGTGAAGTTAGCTACCCCCTCCGAAATACCTTGTTCTTTATGTTAGACTTTGACCTTTCATTCCCAATTAAATTAAAAAATAAGTCCTATCATCTTGGAAGTTATTAATGTAGTTGTTAAGCAGAAAAATACTTCATCAAACTTTTATATCTTCGCTCAAGGTTGAATGGAGTTATGGCTATGGGGATGAGTCCTAAAACCATCTGAATTCATTGTGAGGAGGAGTCATAAAACCCCCTGGAAGTCATTGAGGGGAGGAGTCGTTGAACTCTCGGTAACTAATAAAATAATTAAAAATCCCAAAAAAATAACACGGAATACACTCGCTTTTTAAATGAACACCATGTAAAGAAAAAATAAAACGGCTTAAAAAAACAGAATCCCCACAAACCCCGTGAAGTCATTTTAAAAGGTATAACAATTATTTATTTAACAGAAATCCTCCCCTTCAATTGAACGGAAAAAATATAAGAATTATTTATTTAACAGAAATTCTCAATTTTTTGAACGAACACCATGTAAAGAAAAAATCACACTGGCTTAAAACAACAGAGTCCTTCAAACGGAACTTTGAAAATCAAGAGAATTTAAAAGTTACAAGGTAAACCACGGCCCCGTTGGGAGCCTAGAGAACCTTTGCGGACGGGGGGGTTCCTTCGGGGCTGGGGTGGGGGGGGATCGGAGTCCTTTGGGGTTGTGGTAAGGGACCTCACGGCTAAACCACGACAAAGCACTACTCTCGTGGAACTCAATTCCCATTTAACTCAACCCTCGTGCAACTGAATCCCCCTTGTAACTGAACCCCTGTATAACCGAAACCCCCGTGCAACTGTATCCCCTTTAACTGAACCCTCGTGCAACTCAACCCTCCATGCAACCCATCCCCCTCAAAACACTTTTCAGCCATTTCTTTTTAAATTGACAATACTTTTCAAACGTTACTTATGTACTATACAGACCACATCGGCGAGGTAAAGCTAGGTCAAGTCACAATGTTATTCTATCGTTACTTTTCAATTAAGCTATTGAATACTTTCTAGCAATGTCTCTTGTAAGCGTCAAATCTATTAAGTATCTGAGCTTATTCTTTGTATTGTTGATGCAAGCATCCCATTCTTTAATTACCCGTGAGGCATTCTTAACCATCGCAATACCTTTACGCAAATATCTTTTCGCAAAAAATTCACAAATCTCGTAAGCTAAAGAAGTAATTACCCTTTTCAAAAACATTAGTCCTTCTATTAATGAACCCATGAAACGAAACCAGTCTTATAGCATCACACAATCTCGCTCCTAGTTCCAAAAATGGAATACATGTAGCGTTCGTAGTAATAGGTTTAAAAACCTATTATTCAAGTTAAAAAAAAAAACCTACAAAAAATCGCACCGTAAATTTCAGCCTATAAGAGAACTATGTAGAGGTTTCAGCTCCTAAACAATAGGCTTCTAAGTGCATAAGTACCCTTAGTTCTAGTGTCTGTTTTAAGTAGTCAAAACTTTTTAAAAGAGGTAACCAAACAGTGTAAGGAAAGAATTTCTTCCTTAACTTAATTACAAGACAATTTCTTTTTATTGTAATAATGAGAAAATTTTTACTCATCAGAAATTGCTTAGAATTATCCATTTTCTATGTAAATGTTTACAAAAAATGTCAGTAGTGTTAAGTTGAATAAACTATTAAAAACTGTTGAAGAATCTAATTTGAAACCTGAATATATACAAAAAAATAATTGCACAACAGCGAAACAAGACATGCTGGTTTTGGTTTATCACTAAAAAAAGACACTGAACTTTGAAATCGCGTAAATCTCTTGGCAAAGAAAGAGTGTAATGACCAGTAGAATAGAATATCTATCGGAAAAAAACCTGTTTGGTACGGGGGCGTTATAGAATTCAAAAGATGGTAAAAAAAAAACTTGTATATACCTTGAACTAGAAATTGCGTAAATCTCTTTGAAAGGGTGTAATGCCCCTGTAGAATAGAATTACCTACCAGAAAAACCGGAAGGAACATAAAGGCGCAGAATTCAAAAGATCAACTCTACTCTTGGTCACCAAATTCAAAATATAAAATCTACTTAACCGCACCCCCTCCCTCAAAGTTTCAACAGGGTCCCTCGAGCCGTGAATTTTCGTACCCGAGAGATTGCGAATTGAAGTTTTCACAGGGCTGGCATGAAATTTAGTCTTAAAAGAAAATTGTAATAACCTTAGCAAACATAATATTAAAAATTACGCGCTTCAACCTTTAAGAATCAAAGGCTGGAGTAGGGGGTAGGGGTAATCGTAAGAATTCACTAGACGGGTAACAGTAGTTCTAAAACTAGATTGCTTATATAAAAGGTATTTGTTAATAAATAGAAACTGGTAATAATTAGAAGTTAATTGCAATGCTAAAACTTAATGACGCTTTTCCAAGTGTGTTCATCTCGCCTGCCCTTAATCTGACCCCATGGAAATGTGACTTTAAAATTAGACATTTATAGACTTCGGAATATTGTTAAATGTTTGCCGCAATCAGATTAAATATGCATAAAGTTCAAATCTCCAGTAAACTTATTCACCTTGTCTGGAATAATCAAATGTTTTTCAAAACACTTTTTGTGGAGTAATTTATGGTAGCGTAAACAACCTAACAATATTCTGTCGCTGTCGGTCCTAGCGTAGACAAATGGTGACAGTCAGCCGGCCAAGTGGTTTGCAACTGTCCCATCTCACAGGTATGACTTAATGTATATACAAATTATGACTTAATATATTATTTATATACAGTGACCTTAACTGATTAGCCTATGTAGGATTTCTAAAAATGGGGGAGAGGGCTGATGAAATTTGTGAAAATAAGGATTTTTCTTCTTCTAATAACTGGTGGAATAGATGTGATGGTTCCAGGGGTGGATCCAGGATTTTTTTAAGGGGGGGGGGCGCAAAATAGGTTGAGCCGATAAACTTACGTTAGGAGCAAGTTTAATTAATGCAAACTTGCGTTAATTAAGTAAATTACACTACTTTAGACTACGACAGGGGGGCGCCCCCCTTTGGATCCGGTTTGTCATTTTTTTTCACGCTATAATATTTATTTTCTCAGATTGTATTTCCTGTTAAACTTGAAAAAGGCTAATTACCTGTTTTGGTGGAGAGCCGAGATAAGACTAGTTTCGTTTTCAATCAATGTTTTCGTATGAAATGGGCAGACCTTTCCTGAACTTTAATGAATAAACACCTCTGATTGAAAATCTTTGCACTTTGTGAATTTAGATAGCGATAAGGATTCCTGATTGAGACCAATTTTAGGACTTGGGTTCTAATTATTGGCTGCTGTGGTAAAAGTTGCCACAATGGTACTATCCAAGAAAATACCAAACGTCTGTTAAGTAGTGTTTTTCGTAAAATTCTTAGGGAGTTTTCAGAAAATTGAAGGACATCACACATTTTAGAGGCAGATCCCAAAATTTTATGGGGCTTTGCGCTAGAAAAGCTCCTATTATAGAAATTTCTTCCAGTTTGTTAACCAGAAAATTAATAGAATGCATTTCTTACTGCTGAGTCTGTATAGCCTAATCTTAGACCTTTTACGGCACAATTTCTAAAATATTTCTAAAACTTTTTTCTAAAAAGGGACTATAAGAAATAATACATTTTAGCTATATATATATTTCAAAGATTTCAGCCGCTAAATTTTACGTTTGATTTTCCAGGGCAACAGAATGGCTAACAGTATTAATATCAAATTATTTAATAATAATTTGTGGTCGTTTTGAGTTTGAGTTATTGTAGGCTTTTATTTCTACTGATCTTAAGTTTAATTTGAAATTTACTTTTCTTTAAAAGAACTTTCTTTTTCGTAAAGTTTTCGTAGTATATATATATATATATATATATATATATATATATATATATATATATATATATATATATATATATATATATATATATATATATATATATATATATATATATATATATATATATATATATATATATGAAACCAACTTGAGACTTTGAAACCTACTTTTAATTCCTAAAAACATCTAATAATAACATTGCACTACTAATTACCGATTTTCATATATGTATTGGAATAAATCACTTTCAAAATTTATAATAAATCAAAATTTATTGTTCCAACGTTGAAGCCAAGTTTTGCGTTAAAGAGAAATCTGACTTGTCTACCCGTGAAAAGATCTAATGTCGCTTATGTTTATACGTTCTCTGGAGCACTTGCACCTCGGTCCGGGTTCTTTATAATGGGTGAGATAGGGAAAGATCATACTGCTAATTATATATACAGTGGTGTGGCGATACTTTTAGACTTGAAGATGAGGTATACAAAGTTTTAAGAGATGAACAGTGCAGTTTTAGGGAAAGTAGAGGATGCGTCGACCGATTTTTCACTATTATGTTAATAATATAGAAGTGCATGTGCCACCTAACAACTTTAGTCCTCGGTTTTATAGATTATGAACAAGCGGTCGATTCAGCCGATATAAGACTCTTTAGCGAAAGTCTTATCATTGTAGGGTATACCAGACAAATACATTAAAGTGGTTAGTGCTATGTACGAGAATAGCACTGCTACGGTTAAGACAGGAAATGAGGTTGGTAGCTGGTTTCGCATTAAATCAGGCGTTAAGCAGGGTTGTGTTATATCCCCATTTATATGAATCATTTTGATGGACTTAGGCTTAAGAAGCACGGGAAAGGAAATGGGACAACACGAAATCAAATTGGAAAAAAAACTTTCAGGGCCTAAGATCATATTGATGATATAAGCATCCTAAATGAAAGTGTGAGCAAAATGAATAAACTTTTAGAGGTCTTGTACCTTCAGGGTGTTAGAATAGGTTTGAAAATTAATGATAAGACTAAAGTCGCTAAAGCCAGGAATAAAAAAAAGATGAAAAGATGACGTTGGGTAACAAAAAGATCGATCAAGTGGACAGCTTCACTTACCTTGGTAGTATTATTAGTTAAGACGGTGGGAGCCGTAAAGATGTTAAAAGCAGAATAGCTTAGGCCCAGTAAGCTGTACGAAAATGCGCTTCAATTTTGCTTTCTAGGGCTATAATGACAGAGAGGTTGAGATGGCTAGGACCAGTTATGGGGATGAAGGATGACAGATCACCTAAGATTGTCCTTTTTGCCCAATCATTTAGGGCCAAACAGAAAGCAGGTTGTCCGCGGTTGCGGTGGGATGATGCCGTAAAGAAAGATTTAAGGGAAATGGAACTTCCTGGGTGGGAGTAAAGAGGGAGGCTTTGAATAGATTGGGATGGAGGAGTAGTTTGCTAAGCTGTGTTGGCCTCAGACAGCTCGGTGCTGCGGTTAGTTGTTAGTAGTAGTAGTAGTATTAGCTATCTCAGAATCTTCAGTAGGTAAGGTTGTGATCCTTTTTAAACTGAAATTGTTGTTTGAATTTTGAAAGAGACCTTTACTAATATTTTAAGACTTTTGGTTCCTTGCGATCACACATTAGAAAAAGAATACGCATCCGTCAACTTCCTTTTCCAAAATAAAATAAAATTTCGTGTTTTTGTATATAGTGACTTGAAAATTCTTCAATGGGGTTTTCTGATACGCTAAATTTGATGTTCCAGTTTAGATCAAAATCACTCCTCTTGTCTGGAGTGTTTGTACTCTTTTCAAGAATTAAGCACATTTCCTCAGATTTGCAGCTTTTGGTGAGTAGCTTTAAACTTCATTAGTTTAAAATATTTAGAATAACAACCATAAGCCGACTCTTTTTTGTAATTAACTAAAAGCAAGTTTTCAACCGAAAGTAAGGAGCAATGTTAAAACTTAAAACAAACAGAAATTATTCCATATATGAAGGGGGGGTGCCCCTACCTCAACATGTCGTTATTCCTACCAAAGTTTTTAAAACTATAAAAAAGTTTTTTATTCTAATTAAACAGCTTTTATTTCGGCAGTCGTTCTTAAAGAATAAGGACAAAGTCAAACTTTAGCAAAATAGTCTAGTATCAAAGAGGAAGTATCCCCCTTATATACGGAATAATTCCTGTTCGTTCTAAGTTTTAATGTTGCTGCTTATTTTAAGCTGAAAAAACTTTTTTTTTATTTATTCCTGATCGTTTTTCAAATAATGCCAGGAAATACGCCCCCCTCAATTGAAGAAAATTACCCCCACAAAAATTTCTCCATGAAAGATTCTCCCGCACAAAATCCCCCCCTTGGAATATTCCCTCAAGGCAATTCCATCCTCACTGAAAATTCCCCCATAATTTCCTGCGAACAAGTCTGCCTTGAAAGTTTTCCTTAGCCTACTTTCATTTGAAAAAGAATTATTTTATATCTAATTTCTGATCGTTTATCAAATCATATCGGAAATCCCTCCGTCAATGGATATTTTTTTTCCAGAAATTCCCTCAATGGAAATTTTTTCCCGCAGAAAATTCCCCCACGGAGAATTTTGCATGCAGATAATCCCCTCCAAAAGGAAAATCCCCAGACAAGTTCAACCCTGCTGAAAATTTCCCCGGGACAATCCCCCCCTCACCCCACATCTTCACGTGTAAAATTGAGCCACCAAAGAGAAAGCAAGAAAAATTAAAATAATTTGGCGTATGAATTCCGGCAAATTCCCCCCGTGTAAAATTACCCCTGGAATGTTCATCCTTGGATATTTTCCTCCTCACGGAATATTCTCCTCGTGAACAGTAAAACAAATAAAAAGAATTTCTTATAGGAATTTTGTCAAATTCTCCTGGTGTAAAATTCCTCCTGGAAAGTTCATCCCTGGATACTTCCTTCCCGCTGGAATACTCTCGTCGTGAAAAATCTCCTCCCGCAGAAAATTCTCCCCCGCCCTTGAAAATTGTCTGTATATACTCTATTAACAAACACTATGTGTAGACAGTGGGCAAATGTCACAGCTTACAGTCCTTTCCCTGGGAGCTGTGGGTAGACCCCGGCGCCGCGCCGGTGAATCGACCAAACGCCGCCGACGAGAGGTCCGGTCGAACGCCGCCGAAGTGTCGTAACGCCGCCGGCGCGCCAAAGGTGCGCTGCCACCGACAGAGGCGGCGGCGTTCGGTCGACTTTAAATTAATTTTGCGGCAATTCTTTATTGCGTCAACCGCAAAGTCGGAGCTTTTCCTTCTCGTGTGGTTTAGTATTTCGATTTTCCTGATTAGAAATCAAAAAGGGCTTGCGCTATCCCCGAATTTTCGGGTATTTCCCCGAAAATCTATGCGTCACCCCGAAAAAAAACTTGGTTCCCCGAATTCCCGAAAATCAAGCAATCACGGTGCCACCCCTAGCGATTTATCACCAGTGACTTTCCCTGCCAAATATTGCTTTGCATACCATAATTATTCACTACTCTAGTGTTCATTAATTATCGTCTCTTTTGTTACTTTGCATAAAAAACAGACAGATGCAATATGCAATTGCAAATATTGCAATATACACAGTTCTTCATATGTTTACAAAAAACAGTATCGTCTTTATGAAATGAGTTTAAATCATTTCGAACGTAGTTTCCCCATCGCTATTTCTAACATCGTTCGCTGTCAAGAATTTTATTTTCAAGTTGAATTGAATTATAGAATGAATTCACTACTATACAGCTTCAGCCTTCAGTTGGATTTTGAAGTTGACAGCCAACAGATTGTTTCTACAGTTGAATTGTAAGTTTGCAGATTTTTTTTTTTTTTTTGCTGTGTTTCGAAAAGATTTTCTTAATGTTTAATACTCAATTGTTGAACGCCTGAATGTTTAATACTCAATTGTTCGGAAGCTACCCCAAAAATATGACTTATAAATAAATTGTAAATTATTACCTATAGGGGGGGATAAGGGGCTATCATTTTTAAGTGATAATACATTATTTATTTTTTTTTATTGAAAGCAGGGATGCCAAAAGGATAACTATTATTTTCTTCATTTAAAGTGGAGACAGAAGAAAATGATATCAAATTCCCTGGGAAACCATTGAAATATTTTGATAGACCCAGGGCCCCCCATAAAGACTTGTTCATTGTCTTGGGTATTTTGCGATTTCTCATAGACTACTGGCCTAATTTGACTTTTGTGTGTGCTCCCTTTTAATTAGATTCCTTGGATCTTATTGAATGCCACGGCGAATCTATGACTCAGTTTTCCAATAATTTGAGGTATGTCTGAATAATTTCGACATTTTTGTTGCTAACGCTCTTTAACGTTATTTTGCTTGTTTGTTTGAACCATATAGTGACCTAGTTAATTATTAAGTAACTTATTTTTCTAATGAAAGCTGAGACGGTATCCTATCAAGGGGGTATCCAGAGGGGGGGGGGGGTAGGGGGGTATTACATTTAAATGATAATATCTCGAATTTTTTTTATTGAAAGCAGGGATCCCAAAAAGTTTTTTTTTTTTTTTTAATTTAAAGCAGAAACGGCATTTTATCAAGGTGGTATCCAGAGGGGGGTAGTGAGCTATCATATTTAAATGATAATACCTCAATTTTTTTTTTGAAAGCAGGGGTGCCAATAAGTTAATTATTTTTTTTTTATTTAAAGCAGAGACGGTATCCTATCAATATAGTATCCATAGGGGGGGGCAAAGGGTGCTATTATATTTAATTGATAGTACCTTGATTTTTTTTTTTTTTTATTAAAAGCAGGGATGCCAAAACGCTGAAAAGATGACAAAAATTTACCAGATTTTCGTGAGTTATACTTGATACAGCCCTTGCATGGTTTTATCGTCCAAAGGGAAAGGGACATATGCGTCCAACCCGCTTTTTTTTCTTATTGATGAAACGGGTTTACTTTGAAAACATTCATTCATAAGTACCAGGCAGATTCACTCTAAAACGAATTGGTGTGACCAATTCGAAAGCGATATCCACATCCCCACCTAACGTTGGGCTTGAGTGACAATGGCGCCCTTGGTTCAGTGCTCAAGTTACATTAAAAGGCCAGATCATAATAAAAGCTTTCAATTTGGGAGGTTCAAGGAGGAGTCTTTGACAGTCTTATGACCTCAGGGTACTAGATCTTGCAACGTTCTTACGTATCTACAGTGGTTTAAAAAATTCGATCACCCCACAAAGGATTACCAAAAACATGCACAAATATAACAAATGTAACATTTGGAATATTATAACACTTTTTTCAAAGCTTTGAAGAAAAGCAAAAAGGCTAAATACCCCTAACTACGCTTGAAAGCTATTTTAAAAAGAAACTCTTTGGAGATTTCCATTGAAATGACCATAGCAGAAGCTTTGAGCATAGGTGGGGATCAACGAGGAGTCTTTGAGTATTTTGACCACAAGCGACTTGTTGTTCCGACTTTCTTAAATTTGGTAATTTTTGTAAGCATTTGGACATAAAAGCTTAATCTTAATTAGTGATACTAAGTCTCCTAACATTTTACTTGGATTAAAAGTGACAAACTAGGATGAAAATCTCAACATCTTCCTACTTCAGTCTCCATATTATTGCATTGTATGAGAGGGGGATTGTTGCCCTCCAATCTTTTTGGTCACATAAAAAGGGCACTAAAATGTTTAATTTCCTTTCGAATACGCCTTCTCTTGATCTTCTATAACCATTGTTTCGAAAAGATTAATCCTGAGGAAAAGAAAATTATGAATAAGCATTAGTGATCTTTCTTTTGGCAAAAAACACCAAGTTCTATATTTTGCAGATGGGAATTTGAAACCTCAGTTTTTTGATAAGTTGAATCTGATATATATATATATATATATATATATATATATATATATATATATATATATATATATATATATATATATATATATATATATATATATATATATATATATATATATATAAAAATCAGGCTTTTTTAGATCAGGTAAATTTTCTCAGGCTCTTAACCTTTGATTGGTAAGATTAAACTTATTGAAACTTATATTTTTGATACCAGCATGAAACTCCAATTCTTTTGATATATCTATTGGTAATAAAATTCCGTTTTATTAGAGTTTCAGTTTCTATTGAGCAGGGTCGCTACTTACTTACAGTTCGAAAAAGTGGAATTTTGCCATTTGTTCCCAGGAGAAAGATCATGGATGTGTGCTTATCTGTGTTTTTGTCTGTATTTTTTCCAGGGGTGATCTTTTTGAAATAATGGTCCTAGAAGATCAGGATAGGGTGCATTCAAACGGAAATTGAAAGTTCTAGTTCTCTTTTTGAGTGACCCAAAAGATTGGAGGGCAACTAGCCCTCTTCAAACGCCCTTTTCTGCCGAAGTTACCTGTCAAAACTGTGCATTTTGTTCAGTATAGTAGAATAACTTTGTATTTAAGGGTAAAATAAACCCACAGTCCATTGGGAGATGCCTGTAAGTAATTAAATTTGCCAATTGTTTACGTACAGCATTTGTCATTGGGAAGTATACAGACACTTTTTTTTTGGGGGGGGGGGTGATTTCGTGCTTTGTGTTGATTTCCATAGGGGAAATTTTCTTGGGGGGAGGAGATTTCCGGGGCGTGAGTTATCCAAGGGAAGTTTTACACTGGGGGGATTTGACAGAGTTCCCACAAGAAATCTTTTTAATTGTCTTACTTTCTCTTTGCCAACTCAATTTTGCATGTGGATATGTTGTCGGGGAATTATTCGGGGGCTATTTTCAAACCTGTTGGGATTTCCATAAGAAAATTTCAACGGAAAGGGGGAATTCCAGAGTGATAGAGAAAACTATTAGAAATTAAAGTCTTTTTCAAAATGAAAGTATGCTAACTTGTAAAGGAGAATTTTTCAGGCTGAATCGTCCGCAAGAACTTTTACGGGGAGGAGGGGGGGTGTATTTTACGTGGGAGGAAATTTCCACAGTGAAGTTTCTCATGAAAAGGGGTGGAATATTTAATGGAGGGTGAGCCAGATTTACCTGCATTATTTGAAAACCGAACAGAAATTAAATAAAAAACAAGTTTTTTAACTGAAAGTTAGGAGCAACCTTAAAACTCAAAACGAACAAAAATTATTCTGTGTATGAAGGGGTTTTCCCCCTCCTCAATGCCTTGCTCCGTACGCTTAAGTTTGACCGTTTGCCCCATTTTTTTCTAAAAACTGCTACTGAAACACAAGGGTTGTTTAATTAGAATGGGAAGTTTTTGTAAAAGTGCTAAAACCTTTAGCGTTAAAAGCAAGGTATTGAGGAGGGGGTATCCCCTTCACATAAGGACTAATTTTTGTTCGTTTTGAGTTTTAATGTTGCTCCTTAATTTGAGTTAATAAAACTTCTTTTTTATTTAATCATTGAGAAATGCCTGAGTCATCAAACCCCTTTAGTCCCCAGTTTTGTAGATTATGCACCAGAATTTGATTCAGCTGATCGAAAAGCCTTAGCGAAGGTATTATCCTTGTATGGTATTAAATAAAAAAAAACTAGTTTTTTAAACTGAAAGTAAGGAGCAACATTAAAAAATAAAACGGACAGAAGTTTTTACTTGTATTAGGGGGTTCGCCCCCTCCTCAATACCTCACTCTTTACGCTAAAGTTAGAATTTTGTCCCAATTCTTGAAGAATGACCCTGAATCACAAAGGTCGTTTAATTAGAAAAAGGAGGCTATCTCTTTTGAAAGTATTAAAAAAAAATTAGCACAAAGAGCGAGATATTGACGAGGGGGCGAACCCCCTCATATCTTTAATAATTTTTGTTCGTTTTAAGTTTCAATGTTGCTCATTAATTTTAGTTGAAAAAAAAATGTTTTTTTATTTAATTTCTGCTCGTTTTTTTTATAATGCTGGGAAATCTGGCGCCCCTTTTATACGTATAAAGATTCTCCTGATACGCTGAATCGGATGGTGTGATTTTCATTAAGATTTTCATTATGATTTCTAGGGATTGTTTCCCAATTTTTTCGAAAATAAGGAAAATTTTCTCAGGCTTGTAACTTTGAATGAGTAACGCTACACTTGATGAAATTATATATTTGAAATCAGCATAAAAATTTAATTCTTTTGATGTATCTATTTATTTCAATATTCCGTTTTTTACAGTTTCAGTTACTATTGAGCCGGGTCGCTCCTTACAGTTCGTTACCACGAACTGTTTGATACCAGACAAATCAGAGGTAACGGTATAGCGTTGCCTATAGCAAAGACCATACGGCTCCAATGTTTTATTATTTATTATTATTTTTTTTCCAGAGGCACTTCGTATGGAAGGGGTCGTATCAAAAACTGCGGAGGGGGCTCATTCGATTGAAAATCGAGAGTTCTAGTGCCCTTTTTAAGGGTCAAAAGTGATTGGAAGGCAACTAACACCCCTTCCACTCCCACCATTTCCCCAAACACATCCAATCAAAATTTTGAGATAACCATTTTGTTCTAAGTAGTTTATTTGCAGATATAAATTATGTTTTTGAGGAGGACACTCCCCCCACAGACCTCGGGGCAAGGGTTGTAAGTTAGGCCCTGGGGGCATATTAGATTTTTATAGAAAACTTTGTCGTACAAACTTAAAAAAAGGGCTCATTCAATTGGAAATTCAAAGGGCTAGTGCCCTTTCTAATACTCAAAAGTGATTGGAGGGCAACTAACCCCCCCCCCCTCACGCCCATCTTTTTCCCAAACACACACAATCAAAATTTTGAGACAGCCATTTTTTTTTTCAACGTAGTTGAAATTTCTAGAAATTAGGTCTTTGAGGATGACAACCCCCCAAAGCCCTCAGGGCAAGGGCTGTATGTTATGCCCTGGGGGTATATGAGGTTTTTATGGAAAGTGTTGTCGTGAAAACTTGAAAAAGGGTTCATTCGATTGGAAATTTAAATGGTTAGTGCCCTTTTTAATAGTTGAAAGTGATTGGAAGGCAACTAACACCCCTTCCATGCCCACCATTTCCCAAACACATCCAATCAAAATTTTGAGATAGCCATTTTGTTCAACGTAGTTGAAAGTTCTGGGAATTATATCTTTGAGCAGGACAATCCCCCCATAGTCTTCAGGGAAAAGGTTATAAGTTATGCCTGGGGGCATATATGGTTCTTATAGAAGGAATGCTCGTATTAACTTCAGAGAGGGCTCATTTGATTGGAAATTGAAAGTTCTAGTTCACTTTTTAAGAGTCAAAAGATATCGAAGGGTAACCAGCCACCCCCACGCCCTTTTTTCCCAAATGCAACCTATAGAAATTTTGAGAGAGCTATTTTGTTAAAAATAATTCAAAGATCATATAACAAAAATTCAGGTGTAAACACAACCCCCCAGGGCCTGAGGGCAAGCGTTGTAAGTTATGCCCTGGGAGCATATATGGTTCTTATAGAAGGGATGCTCGTATAAACTTCAAAGAGGGCTCATTTGATTGGAAATTAAAACTTCTCATTCAATTTTTAAGAGTCAAAAGAGATTGGAGGGTACCTAGCCCCCCTTTCTCCACGCCCTTTTTTCCTCAAACCCATCCGATAAGAACTTTGAGATAGCCATTTTGTCTTTAAAATAGTTCAAAGACCATATAACGAAAACTCCGGGGTCAAGACAGCTCCCAGGGCTCGAGGGCAAGCGTTGTAAGTTATGCCCTGGGGGAATATATGGTTCTTATAGAAGGGATGCTCATAAACACTTCAGAGAGGGCTCATTTGATTGGAAATTGAAAGTTCTAGTTCAGTTTTTGAGAGTCAAAAGAGATTGGAGGGCGACTATCCCCCCACGCCCCTTTTCCCCCAAATACATCCGATACAATTTTTAGATAGCCTTTAAATTAAAAATTGTTCAAAAGTAAACAAAAAACTCAGGTTTCAACAAAACCACAAAGGGCCCGGGGCAGGCGTTGCAAGTTATGCCCCGGGGGCATATTTGGTTCTTATGGAAGAGATGCTCGTATAAACTTCAGAGATGGCTGATTTGAATTGAAATTAAAAGTTCTAGTTCAATTTTTAAGAGTCAAAAGAGATTGGAGGGCCCCTAGCCCCCCAACGCCCTTTTGCCCCAAACCCATCCGATACAAATTTTGAGATAGCCATTTTTTCAAAATAGTTCAAAGATCAGACAACAAAAACTCTGGTGTCAACACAACTCCCCTGGGTCCAGGGGGCAGGCACTGTAAGCTGTATCCTGGGGCCGTATATGGTTCTTATGAAAGGGATTCTCGTATAAACTTCAGAGAGGCCTCATTTGAATGGAAATTAAAAGTTCTAGTTAATATTCTCTAAGTAAAAAAATATAGGAGGGCAACTAGCCCTTCCACCCTCCAGGCATTTGGGTTTATCGGATGGATAAACCCACCCGATAAAAATTTGAGGTGACCATTTTGCTAAAAATAGTTTAAACATTAGATATTAAAACTCCGAAGGCGACACAACCCCCCAGGGCCTAGGGACAGGCGTTGTAAGTTATACTCTGGGGGTATTTATGGTTCTTATAGAAGGGATGCTCGTATAAACTTCAGAGAGGGCTCATTTGATTGAAAATAGAAAGCACTAGTGCACTTTTAAAGAGTCATAAGAGACCGAAGTGCAATTACACCCCTCTTGCCCTTTTTACCCCAAACCTATCCGATAAAAATTTTGAGCCATTTTGTTAAAAATAGTTCAAACATCAGATAATAAAAACTCTGAGATTGACACAAACCCATTTTTCACTTTGATATTCTCACTTTGATCCTAGTTTTGATACTTTGATGAACATTGGATTTTTTTTCAAAAGCTTTGATTTTGAAATAAGGTATTTTTTAAAAACTTGAAACTTTTTGCAATCAAAAACGAACAAAAATTAATTTAAAAAAAAAAATCCGAAAAAGAAGTTTTTCAAAGAAAAGTTAAGGCTCATTTTAAACACAAGCTTATCATATACAAATACCTTTTAAAATTCAAACTCAAAACGACCAGAAATTACTATTAAAGAATACATGAAATCCAAAACGAGCAGAAATTCAATAAACAATCATAGCAAAAAAACAAACAACAAGTAATAATATAAAAGAATAAATAGATCTTAAAGCAAGTAATGCTTAGATTGAATACGAATATCAAGCTGAAAACGAAAATAATATTTTGCTATTGAAGTATAAATGAAAATTCACTTGAAACGAACAAAAATCACTACAAACAAGATTTTGGGCATCGCCTCCTTCTCTCAATGTAAAAGTAGAACCTACTGCGTCATTGGCGCTTTACTGAAAACTATATGCCCCTTGAACAGTCTTGGAAAGTATAAACAACATCAAATTGAATATTTGATGTATAATGATATTAATTGTTGAAAGACAACAATTCAAGAATTTATTTCACTCTAATTTTATTTTTATTTTCAATGCTGCAAGAACTGGAAACGAACATATTTGTAATATAATTCGTTTTCAGTGAAGCGCCAATGACGCAGTAGGCTTTTGGTTTTTACAGTTAAGGAAGGGGCAGTATCCAAACTCTTGTTTGTAGTTAAACTATATTCGTCTTGAACAATTTTTGAAAGAAGTAATAAATTAAACTGAATATTTGATGCATAATGATAATAATTGCTGAAGGCTCATCAGTTCAAAATTTTACTATAATTTTAATATTTATTTCAATATTAAGTACAAAAGAAAATATTTGTCATAAAATTAGTTTCAGTAAAGCGCCAATGACGGAGTAGATTTTAGACTTTTACAGTGAGAGAAGGAGGCGATGCCCAAAATCTTGTTTGTAGTGATTTTTGTTCGTTTCAAGATTGATTTGCATATTCAAATAAAGTTTCACTCGTTTTAGGATTTATTTAATCAGTTACATTAATATATATTGTATGTTTGTTTGCATTGATTGTTTATTTAATTTCTGTTCGTTTTAAGTTTCATTTATACTTCAATAGGAAATTTTCTTTTCATTTTCATTTTCTTCAATAGCAAAATATTTTTTTTCCTTTTCAGTTTAATTTTCATATTCAATCTAAGCATTACTCGCTTTAAGATCTATTTATTCATTTATATTATTGCTGGTTGTATGTTTTTTGATATGATTAATAATTTAATTTATGTTCGTTTTGGGTTTCATTTATTCCTTAATAGTAATTTCTGGTCGTTTTAAGTTTGAATTTTAACAGGTATTTGTATCCGCTGAGCTTAAGTTTAAAATGGCCTTTAATTTTCTTTGAAAAACTTATTTTTAGGAATGTTTTTTTTAAATTAATACATTTAACTGATTAGTGTTATCTATGAAAATGATACTGCTGTGGTTAAGGTAGGAAATGAGGTTAGAAGCTGGTTTCGTATTAAAAAAAAAAAAAAAAACACAACATAAGAACGTCCTTGCCGGCAACAGTCTAGGGCCAAATGGAAAGCAGGTCGTCCCTGAATGGTGTGGAAGGTTGTCGCAAGGAAAGATTTAAGAGAAATGGGCACCTTTTGGAAGGGTGTAAAGAGGTCGGCCTTGAATAGATTATGATGCAGGAGAAGGGTGTGTAGCTGTGTTGGCCTCAGATGGCATGGTGCTGCAGTGAATTGTTAGTTGTAATAGAAGTAAAATTCAACAATGTTTTGTTTGCCACAGCGACTTTTCCAAAAACATGTTTTTTTTCAAACTTACGCAATATCCTTGATATTGCGGTACCAAGGCTAGGGAAATAGCAAAATTCACAGAAACGAAAATACTGAATATGAATAGAAGAAAGACCTTTTTTTTCAAAAGTGGATAAAACTCGGAAAAATATAAAACTGAATGACAAAAAGAAAGAAAATAATTTGCACAGAGCTTTACAGTTAGAGCTTTCCCTTATTGATCTTGGAGTCAACTTGGAGTCAATCTTATTAATTTTTGAGCAAGTTAATCTTCAACTTGAAGTCGGAAACTGGCTGTAAATGGAAAGAACGGAAAATAGAAGTAGACCACGTAAATAAACCAACAGATATATAAAACTCATTAAGTTTAATTTTGGACATCAAAAGATATTAGCGTGAGAAAATTTGTTTGATTTTCGAAAAAGAAGCATCACCCCCAAAGTTAAGGAATCTTTATGAAAATCACACTGTCAGCTTCAGCGCATCAGAGAACCCTTCTGAAGAGGTTTCAAGCTCCCTTCTGCAAAAATGTGGGATTTTGTATTGTTTCCCAGTTTTAATATTTGCCAGTGTTTATTTTGACAGTTTATATATTTTAAACTCTTTTGTTTTCCCAGTGGTGATTGTATGAAACCAATGGTCCTAAAATATCGAGTGAGGGCTTATTTGAGCGGGAATTAAAAGTTATAGTGCCCTTCTTAAGTGACCAAAAGGACTTTAGGGCAATTAGCCCTCCCACCTTTTCCTTAGAGAAATCCCATCAAAATTTTGAGATAGCCATTTTGTTCAGTATAGGTCTGAAAACAATGTCTCTGGGGAAAAGATGATCCCCCCTCCCCCACAGTCCCTGGGAAAAGGACTACAAGTTACGAAACTTGCCCGTTGTTTACGTATAGTATTTTTTACTGTATACAGTCGGGGAGATGGGGATTTCTGCGGGGTCTATTTTCCACGGGGGGATATCATTTCATGGGGAAGGAAGTCTCCGGGGATGAAAACAGGGAAAATTGTAAATGGGTAGAATTGCTAGAATTCCTATACAAAATTTGTTTTGATTTGTCATACTCTCTCTTTAGCGATTCAATTTTACGTGTGGATATGCTCCGGGGGAATTGTCAGGGGGGAATTTTCATCTGAGTTGGAATTGTATATGAGATTTTTTCCGCGGGGTGAGTGAATTTTCCATTGGAGAAATTCTCCATTTGGAAATTTTCTGCGAGATAAACCTTCCATTGAGGGGAATTTTCGGGAAAATTTTCCACGTAGGGGGGAACTTCTGGGGTGAATTATAAAAAGCATCAGAAATTGAATAAAAAAACAATTCTTTTTTTCAAATGAAGGTAGGCTGGGGAGAATTTTTGAGGTAGAATTGTCTGCAGGAAATTCTCCGGGGGGGGGTATTTCATCGAGGATGAAATTTTTATTTGGAGAGGGAAGGGTATTTACGCGGGAAGGACTTTACATGAAGACATTTTTCATGGGGAGATTTACCATGGAGGGAGAATCAGATTTTCTCGCATGATTTGAAAAACAATCAGAAATTCAATAAAACAAAACAAATTTTTCAACTGAAAGCAAGGAGAAACATTACAATTTAAAAGAACATTAAACGAACAGAAATTATTTCTTAAATAAACTAGAAGACAGAACTCCTTATTGTCGAACTCCCTTTCGAAAAGAGATGCGTTGATAACAAACAGAATTATTAACTCGAAGACAAGTACCAATATCTCAGTAAAAAAAATGATGGAAATATTAATACCTTATTAAATATAATTAATACCTTATTTAATTTATTAAATATTAAACATTTATATACAAGAATAAAGCACGTAAAAGATGAAAACGGTTAGCAGAATCGGAGGCCTTAAAAATTTCAAACGCACAAATATGAGTATCAGAGTTATCACGAGAAGTATCTTGAAGAATCGAAGACAGAATACGATGGGCACGGCTGCATCCAAAACTAGGTTGACATCCAAGCTGAATCCCACCCAATCGGTGTCAGAAGTATTATGAGGAAGAAGAATATATTCTAAAACTTCACTAAGGTTATAAGATATAATTATACGACGATAAGATGAACAGTCCCAGGGAGATTTATCTTTTTTAAGAATTGAAGTTATCATACCGCACTAAAAGCTGACACGTACAACGGAAGAACAAAGGCACACTTGATAAAATAATGGAAGATGTGACATCAACCGTTCGCATTCAGGCTGAACATGACTAGCTGAAATAACATCAAGATGAGTAGAGGCAGACTTCAGTCTTTTTATAACACTTTTAACAGAAGACAGAGACGCCATGATTAGACCCCAGCGCCACGCCAGCACATCGACCGAACGCCGCCAATGATAGGCATGGTTGATCACCGCCATGGTGTCGCAACCCCACCGGCGCGCCGCACGCGCGCCGCCACCGGCAGAAGCGGTGGCGTTCGGTTGACTTTGAATTAATTTTGCGGCAATTCTTTATTGCGTTAACCGCAAAGTCGGAGCTTTTCTTTTCTCGTGTAGTTAAATATTTCAATTTTCCTGATTAGAAATCAAGCAAGGCTTGCACTATCCCCGAATTTTCGTGGATTTCACCGAAAATTTGTGTGTCAACCAGAAAAAAAATTTGGTTCTCCGAATCCCCGAAAATCACCCAATCACGGTGCCACCCCTAGTGATTTATCACTAGTGACTGTACCTGTAAAATATTACTTTGTATACCATAATTATTCACTAATCTCTTGTTCGCTAATTTTCGTCTCTTGTGTTACTTTGCACATAAACCAGACTGACACAATTGCAATATGCACGATTCTTCATATGTTGACAAAATTATCGTCTTTATGAAATTAAATAAGAAAAGCAAGTTTTTTTTTAACTGAAAGTAATGAGTGACATTAAAATTTTTCAAACAAACAGCAATTATTCCGTATATGAAAGGGGCTGTCCCCTCCTCAGCGCCTCGCTCTTTACGCTATTTGTGGTAGTTTTATGCTTGGTAGATTGTTTGATTCTATTTTTGTTCATTTTTGATTCTTATTTTTGAAACTTGTTTTGTAGAAAAAGTTTTTTTTAATTAATTTCTGTTCATTTTATTTTGACATAGTTTGTTTCAGGGAGAAAGACTGAGCGTCTTCTGAAGTTAAACAACCATCCCTTCAATAAAAACCTTAAATACTCCCTGGGCATAACTTACAACCCTTGCCCCTAATCTAAACCCCAAAAGCCTTGTTATATGATATTTAGACTATTTTGAAAAGAATGACTATCTCAAAATTTCTATTAGATACATTTCGGAAGAATACGACGTATGTGGGGGGGGAGAGGTAGCTTCCCTCCGATCACTTTGACTCTTAAAAAGAGCACTAGAGCGTCTGCATAGCAATCCAATGAGCCCCCTCGGAAATTATATGACCACGCTTTCTATAAAAACCTTACATGTCCCCAGGGCATAACTTACAACCCTTACCCTGAGGGCTGGGGGGACTTTTTAACCTCAAAAAGATAGTTTACAGACCTTTCTGATACGCTGAACAAAATGGCTATCTCAAAATTTTGATTGGAATTGTTTGGGGAGATGATGGGCGTGGGAGATTTTCCCTTTGATCATTTTCAACTAATAAAAAAGGTACTAGTCCTCACAATTTCGAATCAAATGAGCCCTTTTTGAAGCTTCTACGATTTCAGCAAAAACCTTAAATACCCCAAGGGCATAACTTAGGACCCTTGTCCTGAGAGCTATGGGGGGAGGGTTGTTATCCTCAAAGACATAATTTCCAGAACTTTCAACTACGTTGAAAAAATGGCTATATCAAAATGTTGATGGCTTATGTTTGGGGAAATGATGGGCATGGGGCGGGGGTGATTCACCCTCCGATTACTTTCGACTATTAAAAAGAACAACAGCCCTCTCAATTTCCAATCCAATGACCCCTTTTGGAAGTTTTTACGATAACGCTTTCTGTAAAAACATTATATGCCCCCCAGGCATAACTTACAATCTTAGCCCTGGGGGCTGGGGGGGGGTTGTCATACTCAAAAACATGATTTCTGGACCCTTCAACGACGTTTAGCAAAATGGCTATATCAACATGTTGATCGGAAGTGTTTGGGAAAATGGCGGGCGTGGGGGGGCTCGCCCTCCAATCGCTTTTGACTATTAATAAGGGCACTAGCCCTCGCAATTCCCAATTGAATGAGCCCTTTTTGAAGTTTCTACGACAACGCTTTCTATAAAAGCCTTATATGCCCCCAGGGCAAAACTTACAACCTTTGCCCTGGGGGCTGTGGGGGGTTTGTCATCCAGAAAGACATAATTTCTGAACCGTTAAACTACGTTGAACAAAATGGCTATCTCAAAATTTTGATTCAATGTATTCGAAAAATGTTGGGCGTGAGAGGGGGTTAATTGTGCTCCAATCACTTTTGACTATTAAAGAGCGCACTAGCCCTTTCAATTTCCAATCAAATGAGCCCTTTTTGAAGTTTCTACAACAACACTTTCTATAAAAACCTTATATGCCCCAGGGCATAACTTATAACCCTTGCCCCGATGGTTGTGGGGGGAGGGTGTTATCCTTAAAGACCTAATTTCCAGAACTATGAACTACGCTGAACAAAATGGTTATCTAACAATTTTGATTGGATGTGTTTGGGGAAATGGTGGGTGTGAGAGGGGGTTTGTTGCCCTTCAATCACTTTCGACTATTAAAAAAAGCACTAGCTCTCTCAATTTCCAATCGAAGAAGCCCTTTTTAAGTTTCTACAACACCGCTTTAAGTAAAAACCTTATGCCCCCAGGCACAATTTACAACCCTTACCCTGAGGGCGGGTGGGGGGTTGGCATCATTAAAGACCTAATTTCTTTAACTCTCAACTACGTTGAAAAATGGCTATCTCAAAATTTTGATTGGATGTGTTTGGGGAAATGGTGCGCGTAAGAGGGGGGTTAGTTGCCCTCCAATCACTTTCTACTATTAAAAATGACACTATTCCTTTCAGTTTCCAATCGAATGAGCCATTTTTGAAGCCCTGAGGGGTGGGTATCTTCCTAAAAGACCTAATTTTCATAACTTCAATTGCATTGAAAAAAATGGATATCTCAAAATTTTGATTGCATGTGTTTGGAGAAATGTTAGACGTGAGAGAGGGTTAGTTACCCTCCAATCACTTTTGACTATTAAAAAGGGCACTAGCCCTTTCAATTTCCAATTGAATGAACCCTTTTTGAAGTTTTTACGACAACGCTTTCTATAGGAACCTTATATACCCCAAGGCCATAACTTACTACCCTTGCCCTGAGGGGTGTGGGGGGTTTGTTATCCTCAAAGACCTATTTTCCAGAACTTTCAACTACGTTGAACAAAATGGCTGTCTTAAAATTAGGATTGGACGTCTTTGGGGAAATGGTGGGCGTGGAAGGGGTATTAGCTGCCTTCCAATCACGTTTGACTATCGAAAAGGGCACAAGCCATTCTAATTTCCAATAGAATGTGCCCTTTTCGAAGTTTGTACAACAACTCTTTCGATACAAAGTGCCCTGGTCTAAGACCAACCAAAAAAATAAATAATACATCATGCCAACATCGTTCTTTACTTAGGCAGCGCTATTGCGTTTTCTCTGATTCCTTGGATCCTATTGAATGCTACGGCGAATCTATTGTGCAAGTTTTCTGAAACGCCACAGCCATTTCGTTTCTACCAGATTTCTGCTTCTCTCAATGAATAACGAAGAAGACCAGTGTCCAGCGAGCGACTTGCAAAGTTTTTAACTCATGAATAGGCCCAAATTTGTTTTAAATTCAAGCTGGGATTTGAAAAAGACTGATGAAAACATTAATGTTTGAGGTCAGCATTGATCGCGCCGGCGGCACGCCGCCGACATCTTACCGGCGGTGGTGCGAAAAAAATCATTGGTGGCGCGCTGGCGGCACGCCGCCGCTACTATTTTTGGCCTCACCACCGCCGGCCCTTCTTTATCGGCGCGGCACCGGGGTCTAGCCATAATCACATAAAATTGTGAAAGCTTGGATTGAAGATACGATAATGCAAGATAGCTATGGCAGGAGTGCACAGCATAATTAGCTGTGGGAAAAATTTAAAAACAGTGTTTCACCCATGTCTCATGTAGAATAGGGGAAGGTGGATCATTCTCGACCTTATAACAGACACTGACTTTGGTACATTTTTTTCGTGTAGATGGAAAGTTAAGACCCTTATACCGCTGCGAACGAGGGTGACTTTTGTACTGAAGTTTGGGTCGCTGCTTTATTTAAAAAGGACAACGGCAAGTGGTCATAGTCACGTTGATCAATATTTACTGACACAAGAGATTGCTTAATCATATTTGAATAAATAACATGATCTAAATTAGAAATATTGCCAAGGTTACGAACGGAAGTATACCTCAGAGGTTTTTCAGCAGCAATACCGATTGTGCTGAAAAATATTCGACATCGTATTAAAGTTACAGATGAGCACGAACTCGAGTCCGTTGTTATTGGCACTGAGTATAAGCCTTTGAAGTTTCGTAAAAGTTTGTTGAAGCCATGGTAGGATAATCACACCGTAGATACATTTCACGGGAAAGGTTGGTGCCATTCTAACCATCAAATACCTGTTATCAGAGTCATAAAGCACAGGTGAAAAGATCTGAAGTCGTTTCTTGATCAACCAAGCTAAGCCTCCAAAAAGACGCCCCGAGTAACATGGGTAGAGGTTTAGTGCAAAATATGATCATTGCTATGCCTCAGAACTTCAATAATAACATCACTTAACAGATGTTCTTGCGAAAACACGATATCAGAAAAGTAAAATTTGTCGATAAAATTTCAAAACTGAAACTCTAGACTAGATAAGATCCCGTGAAGATTTTTTCAATCTTTTAACATTGCCTTTTCCCTACTGGTCGGGGTCAAATCTAGTTCATAATTGTGTTCACTTTCAAGAAAAGCAAAATCACGTTCAGTACTCATTCTGCATCTCCCGGACTGTAGACCTTTGCAGGGTGGTTCCAAGGATTTGACCCTGTTTCTGCCACAAAAGTGTTCCTAGTCATAACAACACTTACTATATCATACTATCTTCAATGTGTATGGACGTTTTGTCCTTCCCAAAATAAATGGGCTTTCTCATATTGTTTTTAACGGTTTAAAAGATTTCTTCTAGTGTATCTTCATCTACTTGTCTCAATTTCAGAATCTGATTTGCCGCTAATGGAGGGGCAGCCTAGACTGGGACAAATAGGGGGCCTCGGTGCCTTTTACTTAGAGACTACCTAAAATAACGATTGCGTAGCCATTTATGGAAATAAATCTTATCTTATCTGACATTTCAGATGTACTCAACAGATGTGACATTTAAGATGTACTTTTTTTAATTTTACAGACTGTTTAGGCAACAGTCTCCAAAAACAGTCTTGGGAGTTTTTGGACCGAGGAAACCAAATTTGAGGGGGGTTTTTGTTAAATAAAACCACTGAGCTGTACTTGTAAAATATAAGCTTAATACATTTACATAGTCACATAAAATCGTATAATAATAGTAAACTTTCTATAAAATGGCTGGACTTGCCGCTTTGACACCACTCTACGGATAGTCCTGATGCTTTGGGATTCTTTACATCGTTGGTATCTTGAATATATCCTTCGTGGTAATAGGAGTAAGCCCATAGTATTATAAATGAGATAAAGCTGCGAAAATTTCAGGGATCTTGTGTCATCAGTGTCTCAAAGGCGTTTATTGTTATTTTACAGCATTAAACAGTTCTTGGTAACGGACTTTATGTAAGGAGCGGTCCGGCTCAATAGTAGCCGAAACTCTAAAAAATAGATTTTTGATAACAATAGATACACCAACTGATTTAGCTTTTTGTTCTATTCAGAATATAAAATTCATTTAGTTTAATGTTACTCATCAAAATTTACGGTCCTGAGAAAATTTGCGTGATTTTCGAAGAGGGCAGAAAAAAAACCAATTGTCAATGAATCTTACTGAAAATTGCACCATCAGATTCAGCATATCAGAGAACGTCGTTGTAGATGTTTCAAGCTCCCATCTGTAAAAATGTGGAATTTTGTATTTTTTACCAGAAGAAATATCTGAATGTTTCTTTTTTGTTTGTTGTGTTTTTTTGTTTTTTGTTTTTTGCCAGGGTGATCATGTCGAACCAATAGTTCTAGAAGATTGAGAGAGGGCTCATTCGAACGAAAATTGAAAGTTATATTCCCCGTTTTAGTGACCAAAAATATTGGAAGGCAAACTGGCTACCTGCATCAAAACTTCTAGCATGATGGGTTCGGACAAATAGCCTGTAATACCCCCGATCAAGTCTGATTTAGCTACTAATGGTATTGTTTTGTCTAACCCGTACCATCCTGGTCAAGGCCAAAGCTAAAGCCAAATGCTGCTTGAGCTCAAGCAATGAAATTTCCTAAACTTTTGAAAAATTCAAGCCGGAGATTCCAAACAAAATATTCTTCCTTATATGCGTTCAGCTATAGATTTCTGGTAAGGCAGTAAAGGTTTTTGATTTCCTAAGGTATGGTAGGCACTGATGGTCATATCCCTGTCAAAATCCAAAACCCAATCATTATAGCTATCATTTTCAATTTCTTTGGTTCGTTTTATTTCGGCTTGTCTTTCGTCATTATGAAATACATATCGCCGAACCTTTGTTTTTTCAACAAAGATATGGTAGGCATTGAACTTTGAACTTTGACTTTATTGAATATAAACACACAAATAAAAGACAACTCCAGGGACTGATCAATGATCCCTAGGGCCTAAATGCAGCCCTAGCTAAATGTGTTGGTGACCTTACCCACGTCAAAATCACAGACCCAATCATCATCGCTATCATTTTAATTTTAACACGTTTCGATTCTCGCTGTCCTGGTTGATTTTCATTGACTCGCTCACATATCCGGTGTCGCATGTCTTCTAGCCGCGTTTGTCTTTGCTCTTAATTTTCATTTTTGACACGCCGCTGCAGCGTGTGTCTTTGCTCTTCATTTTGATTTTTGACTCTTTCACATGTTTGGTGTCTTATGTCTTCTAAACACGTGTGTGTTTTCTCTTCATTTTCATCTTTGACACGCTGTAGTTGTTGTTTTCGCATATCTTCTAACTACCCGTGTCTTTGCTCCTCATTTTCATATTTGACACGTTTTTGGATTTTGATTGCTTCAGACATTTTAGCAATGGTCTTTGCTTTAGCTGCCCGTAATTGGTGTTGTCGCTATTGATGGTCCAGGTTGTCGGTTTTCATATCTTATCACGTTTGATAGCGCAGGTGTTGGTTCCAAAGAATCATCATTTATGATCGTTTTTATTAATAAAAACTTTCCGAAAAATAAATTTTTCAAAGAAAAGTAAACGCAATTTGAAAATTAACCTCAGGATATATGGACACCTGTTTAAATGCAAACTCAAAACGACCAGAAATAAATATTACCAAATAAATGAAATCCAAAACGAAACTAAATTGAATAGACATTCAGAGGAAAAAACATGCAAAAAGTAACAATATAAATGTATAAATAGATTTTAAAGCGAGTAATGATTAGATTACGACGAACAAAATTTAAATAAACAATCAATGCAAACAAACATACAATAGATATTAATCTAAATTAATAAATAAATCTTAAAACGAATAAAACTTAAATTGAATATGCAAATCAAGCTTAAAACGAACAAAAATCACTACAAACAAGAGTTTAGGTATCGCCTCCTTTTCTCGCTGTAAAAGTCTATAACCTAATGCGTCACTGGCACTGTACTGAAAACCAATTTTATGACAAACATTTTCTTTTGTATTTAATATTGAAAATAAACATTAAAATTATAGTAAAATTTTGGAATGATGAGCTTTCGGCAATTAATATCATTATACATCAACTATTCAGTTTAATTTATTAGCTCTTTTTAAAGTTGTTTAAGACGAATATAGTTTCACTACAAACAAGTGTTTGGATACTGCCTCCTTCCTTAACTGTAAATAAAAACCAAAAGCCTTATGCGTCATTGGCGCTTAACTGAAAACGAATTATTTTACAAATATTTTCTTTTCCAGTTCGTACAGCATTGAAAACAATAATAATATACAGTGAAATAAATTTTTGGACAGATGGATCTTTCAAAAATTAATATCATTCTACATCAAATATTCACTTTTATGTTGTTTATACTTTCCTAGACTGTTCAAGACACATATAGTTTTAAAAATTCCTTATTACAAAATCAAACTTTAAAAAAAATTGAATTTTACAGTGAGAGAGGAGGCAGTACCTAAACTCTTGTTTGTAGTGATTTCTGTTCGTTTCAAGCTCGATTTGCATATTCAATTTAAGTTTTATTCGTTTTAACATTTATTTATTAATTTAGATTAATATCTATTGTATGTTTGTTTGCATTGATTGTTTATTTAAATTCTGTTCGTTGTAAGTTTCATTTATACTTTAATAGCAAAATATTATTTTTGGTTTTAATCTTGATTTTCATATTCAATCTAATCATTAATCGCTTTAAGATCTATTTATTAATTTATATTATTAATTGTTGTATGTTTTTGCTATGATTGTTCGTTTGAGATCTTTTCGCTCTGGGTTTCGTTTGTACATCTATGGTAGTTTCCAGCCGCCTTAAAACTGAATATTTGAAGTTGTCTGCATCCGTTGTTCTGAAGCGCACAATAGCCTTTAATCGTCTTAGAAAAACTTATCTTTCGGAATGTTTTTGTAAAATCAGATCCTTCTCTTTTTTGAGTGAAAAAAATATCAAGTTCTAAGAAATTCCTCGTTTCAAAATTAAACTTAAAAAAAAAATTAAATGTTCATCAAAGCATCAAAACTGGTATCGAAGTAACAATATCAAAGTGAAGAAATGGGTTTGTGTCAACCTCGGAGTTTTTGTTATCTGATGTTTGAACTATTTTTAACAAAATGGCTATCTCAAAATTTTTATCGAATGGGTTTGGGGGAAAAGGGTGTGGGGGGGCTAATTACCCTTCATTCTCTTTTGACTCTTTAAAATTGAACTAGAACTTTCTATTTTCAATCAAATGAGCCCTCTCTGAAGTTTATACGGACATCCCTTCTATAAGAACCATATGTATCCACAAGTAGAACCCTATCAGAAGGTCCCACGAGTACAAAATTCGGTTATCAAAAGAGCGTATCTCCGATCAGTACACCAAATAAGGGCATAGCCTCCCTAGGGAGAAAGATTGCGTAATCGGTCAATGACCTCTTCCTTCAAGGTCGATTTATTTGATGTTTCTATGTGTAATAACTCCGGGACGAAGGTTGCACATGCGCATTGAATTCTAACGGGAACAATGTTATTGATCTAGGACTCGAGGGGGAAGCGAATTTCCGAGAACTTGATTGCGTAATCGATCGTGAATGTCATGGTGTCCAGAAATAGTATTTGTTGTTGTTGCTCGAGCCAAATGTTATGACTTTCCCGGAAACAGTTAGATCACGTGTTTCCTTCTCATCCAATCAGCGAGTCTGATACATCCTCCTTCTCAGCCAATCAGAGGCCTGCTTACATATTAGCGGCGGTGGGAATATAAGGAACGGGTTTTTTGCTATAGTTTTATTAGTCTGTGAATAGAATTCAAGGAGTGAGAAGAAGAAGAACAGTTTTGACTTTACTCATTTGGATATATATTTGTGTTGATGGCGATGAGTGGAATGTTTACACTATTAGAAGTTGATAGTGGAGTTGATGATAATAGTACAAGAGCACCAAACATTGCGGTGGAAATTACGAAAGGATCGCGGATTTGTCTGGAATGGGATGCAGTATATGCAAGATATGTGATATCCTTGAGCAAATTTAAAATGGAGGATCAATTATGTTTCGCCACTAAAGTTGATATAGCACACGTGAATAGACTTCAACGTGCTTTAAGTGCATTGGTGAAACATATGAAGACAATAAACAGTATTGCTGATTGTACATGCTCTATATTATTGATGTTCTTGTTGTTGTAATTATTCAATAAAATTGTTTCAAAATCAAAAATTTTCCCTATCTTTTCTGGTTAGGGCAAACGAATCAGGGTCAGTCTAGAGTCAGCAGTCAAAGTGAAAGGATTTAAAAATGAATAAATTTGAGAAAGAGAGAATTAGATCAAATCTAGTGTTTATGGAAAAACATTTGATTTTGGATGATGATTTTCTCGAGTTATCTCTTAAACGCAGGATATTCTCTTGTCGGGGAATACTTGACAATATAATGAGGAGTGGTTCTCCCCCATTGGACTATTGTATGAAACTTTTAAAATGTGATTCAAATGCTTATTGTCAATTTATTGATATATTAATTGAAACAAAGCAGAATCATATTGTGAATATACTTTTGAAAATATTGCCAATGGATTCAATGTAGATGGCTCCCCCATCATTCGAAAGAGGTAACGTCACAGAGCTACTCCTCTCCCCCATTTCCCTCTTGTTGAATTTATCGAACGAAGAGGATCAGTTTAGATTTATCTGTTATTTATTTGACAACGTAAAAAGAATAATTTTATATATCTGTAAATTTTTAATTTAATAAATTTTCATTTTTACTAAATGTTATATTTTTACAAATATTTATTAATATATTTAAAAGTGTAAATTATTTAATCATTGTATATTACATAGAGGCTATGCAGTACAAATTAAAGGATGTAATTCATGTCTTGAGGAGGTGTGTGACTCCCATCCTAGAGGGCACCTGTGCTCCAATTCTCACTATGATAAATGTGATCAGTGGGAGAATACTTACCCCGCTATGATTGGACAGAATCCTAAACGTGATTTTAGTTTATTTCTATGAGATTGGTATCGTCACGGATTTAAATTATTCTGGGAAGAGGAATCTGGTCTACGATTCAACTGTTGGGGTAACAAGACAATCTGGTTTCTACGTCATCGCTGTGATGACACCACCTACTATGGCTGTAAACCAAGTGATTTTTATTTGGCAGTTACCGAATGTGACTCACCATTTGAAAACATTGTATGTGATATTGCTTCAAATAGACAGATTGAAACTCGTGAATTTCATAATATGAATGTAAATAGAATCATTGACTATACAAAGAGATATGACAAGAGTGAAGTTACATTGTACTATACAAAATGTAACCCTGACTTTGCAGTCAATCAAGATCAATATACATTAAATCCAAATGATTTACCAGCATTAGTGGTTCACGACACTTGTCTATACATCGAAGATGAAGAAATCTAAAGTGAAGATTTAAAGACATTGTTGTATATATATGCATTTTATTAATAAACAAATTCGCAAACATTTTTTAAGTACTTTACTCTTAGGGCACTGAAATCAATACCATATATGTCTGAGAGGATATTTTCCACTAGAAAGTCGTTCAGACGGGGATTGTCACTATAAATGTGGAAAAACTGCTTGTAAGTATAGCCGCGACATCGGAACACAAAATATAGTAGTGCATGGAAGCCACAGCTTTTAGTCGTTAGATCCTGCACCCTCCTCCGATTTTGAATAATAGTTTTCCCACTGCTCTCAATATAGTTGCTGATGTGGGGTGTGTAGAATGTATAGGGTAGACCAAGAGGATCAAAAAATTCGATCGTCTTCTCTGTTTGATAGATGCACATCCAATGACCCGTCAGCACAGTCGACGGACTGCTATTAACAATAATCAAGGTATTGTTGACACTTTGAATTTTTCCAAGAAAGTCCGAGGGCAGACAATAGGATTTGTACTGGGACATGTAGGGGTCCAAATTAAATACATTGATTATTTGACTGGTGTTCATGGCGCCAAGTCTAGTAGAACACTGCCTTCGGGAGTGATTTCTCAATAGGTTTCATATTGGTTTAGTGAGATTAGTGCTATACTCTCAGCCAATAGGTCGGAAAATGTAAACTCTAAACGCACACTCCCCGTACGTACTATACTCATATCCTGTGTACCAGACAAATCCAGTACAATGATACCATGTGTTTTAGCAAACATATCTTCGGTTATACCATTTTCAAATAGTTGCGAATCATGATCTAGGGTTTGCATGGTCAACTCGTACAATGTTCTATAGGATCTATCAAAAGATAGATTGTAGAGTGGGATGCCGTTTACTTTGCACACAAAAGATGAAAGTCCAAACATCTCGAATTTATGTGGGCATTCAATCCATGATCCTATTGCACTGGCGCTTTTTACAAATGCCAAAGCCAATTTCGAGGGGATTTCGCCATTGATAAAGGATGAATCGGTGAAGGTGCGTGAGCCCATTGCAATATGACGCTGATTGTATGAGGAACAAGTAGTTTAATATTGTTGCCATTGGCTCTCAGTTTTTCCACGGCCAAAGCAACAGAACTCATAACCTGCTGTTTGCGTACATAAAGTATTGCTGAGGTGAGGGAGAGACTTACATCAGGATTGCCAGCAAGTTCTTTTCTCAATATGAAATTGGAGGGTGCAAGCGTCAATTTTATATCCACTTTAACATTGGGCGGCAGCCATTGGGGTATATTAAATATTTCATGATATATTTTTCCGACTAGATGTAATTCACTAGTTGTAGCATTTTTCAGTGCATCTGTACTATCAGTATTAGTAATATATTCATATCCATTTGAAGTGCCTCTCAATTCCTTGTATCACTTGGGTGTCATCAGCATGAAGTGCATATAGCTTGTATAATTTGAGAGATTGTTGCCTGAGCTCACCAGCGTGCCATTGATGTAGATACTAATTTGACGAAATAAATTATGTAATATACAATTTTCATAGGATATTTCATCGCCCCGAATTGGCAATGTATTATCAGTTTTCCGGACTTTCATTGGCAAATCTATAAATGTTGAAGACATGTCCATAAATTAGTCTTCATTGGAATAAATTTTATAGTGGATAATATCGGAGAGGGGCTGTTGTGGATAAAATTGTTCATAGTATCCATGCTTGACACTCACATCGACATTTTCAGCATTGAATAGATTCAATGAGGCGGTGATTGAAGGTTGAGAATCCTTATGCGGTAGGTAGGACATTTTAGGAGAAGAAATCTAGTTTCGATCTGACAATTTTCTTTCTGGGACTTCTGTTTACAGCACGTGTCGGCTTTTTCCTTCTTTTCTTTGACAAGAGGGATGATGTCTTTCGTTTCCGACCTGAGTAGAGACTGATGAGTGATGCAGTGTTTCTTGACCTTTTTCAACCTTTACCATTCTGTTCTAATTCCTCACCAATGGTTAGCGCACTGGAACTAAGATTTTCTATAGCACTTTTTTTAATATCCTTACCAGAGCCCATATCGTATAGCGTAGAGAATGAAAAATCTGTCGCATCTGGTCCAAGATATTTTTTAGCCAGAGGTAGTGAAGAGCGAAACAGCTTAGCAAACCAACTGCCAAGACCATAACCAGATATTGACGAGCGACCGTTGTAGTAGGTCATTCCATTTCCCTGTTGTCTTGGGCCAAGAGTATTAACATAGCAGTCAATATCAGGACATGTGAATACCACTTTTTTATTAGACATCGTTCTTTTGAACGATGGGTCGAAAATGGGATGTAATCACAGCCAAACCTTTTGAAATCGCTATGGGATCACCAAATTCAGTTCTTAGTGTTAACTGACAGAGTTCCAAATAGGAAGTGTTTACGGGAATATACTGAAGATGCTTTATATTTTAGTGGTGAATATGTTCTTGATTGGTTTTTCGTTCAAGAACTCGTAGGAGGGGAACATTTGAATTACTAACCCGAGGTGTTTCCACAAATGAAGCGTATAGAAATATAAAGGTGTTCATGGAGAAGGCAGGCGGATAGTCAGAAAAAATGAAATTAGTGTTTCCGGCACTTTTGCCATTGATTATATTGAGCTTAAAGCCAAGAACATCCTTTAGATTATCGTTGAGAATAACATTTTCACTGGCAATAGGTGAACTAATGTATATCTTGCCCTCCTCCTTTGAATAGTTGAAATGAAAAGCTCCTTTTTTACGAGCTGAAATTCTTTTATTAATAGAACGACATAAATCATTCATACAGGTGAGTTCCTCGTAGGGTAATTCAATATATGGATAATCCATCCAATTGATTTTTTGCATTTGTTCTTGATCACCTGTTGGTGGTGGCGGCCAATCATATGGTCTAATTTTTATTTCATATTTACGATCCTTTCTCAGGATGTCATAGGTATTTTTGAGAATACAGTCGACAAGAGCCACTTCATACTTTCCGTTGTCGTCGAATTTGATGGTGGGGGAGAGTTTTGTCCAAAAATCACTTGTTCTATTCAAGTCATTGTAGAGAGGATCAGAAACATTGGACGTGAAAGTCACATAGAAATCATTGGGCATTGTCAATGTCTTCAGCACTGACACAAAAATTAAAATCTGAGTTTTATCCTACCTAGTTAGCGAGTGAATGTCTCTTGCCATGGTATGTACAGCTCTTCAATATCTTTTCAATTTGATACCTTTCACTAGCGTCTCTAACTTTTTGCAGTTCATATTCATAAAAATCGCCAAGAATCTCGTCATCTTTGGTGTCTCGCAGCCGATAAGTCGTGGGTATCGGTGTCCAGGATTTTGGACACTTTAAAAAGTTCAGTGCTCCATAAATAATTCCCTTTTTCAAAAATATTGCTGTTTCTATTAATTCGAACAGTATCACCAACATTGAATTTCTTCTTCTTCTTCTCTTTTTCACCATTGAAGTATTGTTTTAGAAAAGCGTCAAATGTGTTTTCATTGTAGTAAACATCCGTTGGTGTGGAGTTGGACAGAGATCGATGGGGTCGTTGATTATAAATAAACATGATTTTATATAAATAATTAATAAAAGCCGATGTTTTTTTAAGGGTGCAATATCTTGAAATTAATATACGAATCGTTCTTATTAATCGTTCAGCCAATGCAGCCTTTATCGGACTGTGACTAAGATAAAGTGTTGTATTATATTTGAAAAGAACCTTTTGCACATGGGGATTAACAAATCCACTGCCGCGATCCGTTTGAATTTTTCTATACGACTCCTGTTCAAGAATACTTTCAATGGCCTGAGCAACTTCAACACCTCTCTTTGATCGCAACGGAATGGCATATGCATAGTGAATAAATATAGTTATTGCCACCAGAATATATTTGTAGGGTGTATTGCGACACCATTGAACTGTGTCTAAAGTTAAAAGATCCATTTGCATTATATGCAGAGGGAAAAAGGCTTTAGTTTATCAATATTGGTTACTGCGAAGCCTGTGATTACGATGCAGTGTGTACCTCGCTTCATTTTCTAGATACTCTTTTGCACTTTTCAATGTGGTGGTGCCGGAGACAGCTTTGGAAAGTGTTTTGGGAGAACTTAAACTTCCCACCTCACCAATATTTTCATAGACACCTTTCAAAACTTCATCTATTTTGAGCGTAAACACGTAGTGTAATGTCCATTCCCCTTTTGCACTCTGGCGGTCGAATCAATTCGTCTTCGGTTTTTACTAGCAGCCACAGGTGTTGTAAAATCACTGGTGCTGATAGTATCTTCAAATATTGAATCTTCTTTTTTTTTAAATGGTGTTGGAGGAGGAGGAGGACTATATTCTCTTAGTTTCTTTAGAATTTGCTTATTGCCAATAAGACTTTTGGGAAAGTTTGATATACACAGAAAGGTGTATAGATTATCGTCAAAGGATAAGAGTCCTTTACGATTTGTCACAATATCGCAAATTAAATCAACTAGATAATAACTTTTTCCCTGAATTATAATTCGTTTCCCTGTGCTGTCGACTTGAACCTGATCGCCAGTTTCCAACATGAGATAGGAAAATACTCTTTTACTCTGTTCTTGATAGGTGAAAGGCAATAGGTTTCCAATTATCAATACAATTAAATTCAATTCCTTCTTCTTTGATTGAAGTGCTGCAGAATCTTGAGGAGATGTTTCCTGTTTAGGGGGATCAGTGATGGGCCTCTCATGATCTGGTTTATGTTTGTCCACACGTCGCAATGCATTTTGAAGTAAAAGTAGTTTTTGTCATCGGCAAAATTCTCGTCGTTAATGAATTTGCTTAGATTGTCCTCAAACTGTTCGACGGCTAAGAGGACAAGTTCAAATGGCGTCAATTTATAGGATTTGACCATTCTCTCACTAGAGAAAACTGTTTACAAGTCTTACACTTATTGGCAGTAAAAGTGTGAAAAAGCTATTACCTGCCTCAAGGAGCCGTTTTCTTTAAAATTTGTTTCCCTTTTTTTTACAAGCCCAGGCGCGGAAAGTGGAACGATGTTGCTTTGTCTGTTGTCTAACACCATCTGGCAGTTGAACATTGCCCTCAGTTAAATTTAAACAAAGTTCAGATATTAGATTAATGAAATCATTGTCAACCCCATGTTTGAGTATAGCCTTCCTAAGCAATGGTTTTGAAGTGCTTAAAACGGAAAACAGATGCCGTTGTTCGTGTAGTTTCTTCAGTGTCATAATGGCGACTAATAGTCTTTTCTACTGTTCACCGGTAGATATACTGTAATGTCAGTGTCGAAAATGTCTGTGACTGCACGCAGATCCTCGGGCGTGCTCTGATTAAGATCCAACAAAATTTAACCGTAGGGCTTGCTTGTCCACTGAGTGTACGCGGAAACCATACATTTAGGGGCGCCGGGTTATATCTGCTTATTGAGTGTTCTGAGCTTGATAGAAACACGAACGACTCGATAGATAATATAGACGGTGCAATTCAAAGCAAGGGTACGCATACATTTGCTCTGATGAAACAGATTGTGTAGAACTAGGGTAACGGAAATGTGTTCATGATGGGAGCGAACAGTGAACAGTTTTAGCATTTCCTGTGAGAACTGTTCAATGGATTCAGCCAAATCATCAATACTCAGCCACGAGTTCGATTCAATACTATTGAAAACATCAAGCCCTCGTATGAATTGTATTGGTATGGTTGTGGCAATCGCTTTTATTTTATCATAGGACTCCTGCCAAATACTATAGCAATAGTAGATTTTTTTTGGCTTTTCCAAAAACATTTTATCACAATTTTGAATTATTCTAGCTAAAAGCGTTGTTTTCCCCAACATTGAGGGGCCACACAGAAACGATCTGAAGGGTGTTTTAAATTGATACATGCTGCTGCTGCTGTTGGGGACAACAGTCGGACTACAACTAACTGCAAATCATATGTCCTCAATGAATAAGTGGTAATTTCCCCATGGATCTATCTATTCAAGAACAACAACAAAAAAACAATATTTCATGGCAGCATTTATTTCGACACTGCATGAAAACAAATTTTTGCAGTCAACATGAACTGCATAACGATAAAAATAATAATAACACTTGTTCAACAAGAACAGTTGACAAAATTTCATGGTGGTCAAAATGAAAACTCTATTTGTTCAACATGAACACAGGGCAATGATAAAACTTTATAAATAAGCATTTTTTGTCTTTAAAAACACATTTCTCTACAATATTTTTTGTACAATAAAAAAAAAACAATTTTTATAGATCATCAACTTAAGAACTTATCTGTACAATAACACTGATTGTCTACTTAAACACTTGTCTATACAACACATTTTATACAACAAAATACAGACACACTCAGGGAACAAGTAGCACAGTTGAACGTTATGAATTTAAAGGTGTAGGTTCCCCCTCCCCCCCCGGGAACGCGGGGCCAAAGGCCGGCCGGCCGCGGGCGGCCCCCCCCCCTGGGCGGCCGCGGGCAGGGACCCCCCCTCCCCCCGGGCGCGGCGGTGGAAAAACAATAGTTGCCGTCACTGCTATGGGTTAGGTTAGTTGAGGTTGGGTTAGGTTAGGTTGGGTTTAGTGCTTGGGTTAGATGAGGTTGAGTTAAGGTGGTTAGATTGTCAGATTAGGTTAATTTATCCAGACCAAGTTGATTGCGATAGTCTATGAATTCAACTCGATCTGAAATACTGTAGTGACCGTGGGGTAGAACACTCACACCATTCTCGAGTACATAGACTTTTTCGGATAAACACGAAATTGCATTCTTTTCTACTCTCACAGTATAATTTCCATACTCTAGAGAGCTAATTGCAAGCACTTGTGCTCTCGGCACTAGACTACTTTCTACACAGTCTCTGTACACGCTCATGTTAAAACTGCTCTTTACAAAGTGTGTAGGCACCCCTTTACACGCCTTCTTTTCTTCCCCACTATGAGTTTCAACGCAATAGACTTTGGGACCCGGAACACCCCCTGGATATCAAATCACTCCCCGTCTCTGATTTTAATTTTAATAGTTGGTTGGGGGCTTGACGTTTCACCAGCTCGGGGTAGAGTGATGGATTCTAGTTCGTGAAATCCATCTACGAGCTGATGTGTTCCCCCTTTTGCAAATCACCCAATAAATCCAATTCAGTCCCATTTACCTTTAACCGCAGAGAATCTGTATCCCCATAGTAAACTTGAACCCCCCCTCCCGTGGCCCGTGCCTCGTGCCCACATTGTAAAAGAACGACATGAGCTTTTTGGAAATTTCTAGTACTGAACTGCCACCTGCAATATTCTTGTTCAGTACTACATTTCACTTTTTCCTTTGTAGAAGAACCATGCCGGCTTCTTTGCTCGTGAATGATGTAAAATTAGGGTCGGCAATACTTCTTGCACACTCTAGAGGGTCAGTCACGACGTCACAGCGAAATCTAGTACGAACGCTTTCACACATTTTGCCAAACGCTGAATTTAGGAAGAGCTTATACATTTCCTTCTCCACCTTTGAATTTGCCTTAGAGCGTTTATCGACAAAGGTGTCGATAAACGTTTTCAAATAGGGTCGCTGATTGAACTGCAGGACCCTGGGTATTTTGGTGATCTTGAAGCCGTTGCTCACCATCCAGTGCAAAAGCACATGGTGAACAACGATATTCTCTTTAGGGTCCAAATCAGCAATCAGTTTCTGTTTAGAGGGAGTCCAATGCATCCCCATATCCTCAACCAATGAACGATTGTAGGGGCTCAGAGAGTCCCTGCTCATCGGCCGATTGATACAGGGCATGACAAAATCTTTGACTGAGTCGTGAAGCGCCAGCGGAATGTGACCGTCTACTTCAAAGAACCATCCTTGTGACCCATTGTCCTTGACGGTGGTAATGTCGGGGACCTCACAAGGATTCTCAAGCCATTGATAGTTCCCACACGGCAAAGAGTAGTGAGACATTGCCGAGGGGTACAATGAGTTCATGTCCAAGAACACTGCATTTGACTTTGCACCGGTGCTTTGTCCGCTCGGATCGGTTGATAAGACGCGGTCCCCATGAAAAACATACCCCCCCCACATTGAACGCTCTACAAAAAGGTTCTAATCTACGTCGGTGATTAGGCCTATTTCCTCCCGGCAAATTTTTAAAATTAAATACATCACTAAATGGGGTGTAGAAAAATAATAGCCTATATCTAACCCGAACTCTGAATAGATTTGGTCTCTGTTCTTACAGACTATATCCAACAGAGTTAGAACGTCACTGGCCAAGTACAGTCTACAATATTCCCACCCATTTTTACAATCCCCCTTGGACCACACCTTCTTGGCAAACTCATACTCCTCGGCTGTGCATTCACTGTTGGTCAGTGAATTGTAAAAAGCTTCAATTGGAGGTAGTTTCTCCTCACTTAAGCGTGCGCCAGAACAGTAATAATAGTATGCGTATATACCTTTGCAGGTCAACAGGTCATACATTTCACTGTCCGGAAAGCGCTGTTTAAGCAAGAGAAAGCTATCAAAATTGTCGCTTTTTTTCACTTGAATCAATTGACTCAATGCCTTGGGGAAAAAACTAAAGGAATCTAAGAACCTGATTTTATTCCAACACGTATGCCCATTATCCATTACCTGCCATTTCAGTTCGAGAAGCAATAACTTCTCGGCTGATTTGGGAATTATGTTGTAGGTAAATGAACTATTTACCCATGGAAAATCTACTCCCCCTCCCTCTCTATGCATACGTGCCAGTTCCAGTAAAATAAATTTCAAATCATACATGGAATTATGAATAAAAACAGGGATAAAAAACTGTTGGCTAACATTTAAATAACACGATTGATGCGCAACCCCTCTAAAATTACTACCCCCCGAGGATATTTCCTGCCACAAATGGTCATGATCTCTGACTTACCCCCTCCCCCCACGTTTCCCTGTAGTCCCCTTATCCCCCTCCTCTGCAAACTCCCCCTTACAAACCCAACATATTTTTTGATTTTTAATCGCGAGACGATCCTCTGCAGACAACACCATTGGATAATGGGTATTTCTCAAACGAGAAATAGCACCATTAGTCGTGCCAATCAGTTTAGTCAGTGCCTTGACCATGCACTCCCGCTCATCCAATGTTTCTACTATTTCTAACAACTGCATGTTGTTAGAATTGTGTCTTTGCGCGTGGGCGTAGGATACTGCAATAGCCAGATGTTCTTTGACTCGGTTTGGATATTGGGGGTCTTTAACCTCCACCAGCTTAGCTTCACAGTCCCAAGATATTTTGTTGCACTGGAGAAGGGTGTTTTGAAAATTTTTAAAACGTAGAATGGCCCTATCCCCTGAAACCGTTTCCACTGTCTGGTAGCCGTGGCGGCTACAATGCCTCATATGATTTTGTAACTTTAATTGAGTCCAAAATCTAGAGAGGCATGTTGGACAGTAGAAACGGGTCCCCTTGTTCTTACCCTCCCCCAGAACTCTACTAATGTCAGTGATAGGGTTAAAATGACCGATTGCGTTTGGTTGACTAGGTGGTGTGTATAGCAACCAAACCCAGTGTTTAACCAACTCAACTGAGGTGCTCCTTACGGGGAAAACCATCCCCTTCTTTTTAGAACGAGTCCCATCTTCAAATTCTGTTTCATATTGTACCAGAGTAACGCCGATATTTAAGTGAGCATTAGCCCTTTCAAAAATGTCAATAGATCTTAGCGTTACTGGGTATTTCCCCTCTAAGCAAGAAAAATCTACAACTGGGAAATCGGACCCTTCCTTCCCATGTATAGCCCAAATGTCTAAATTTTTCTTGGTAGCGTCATCTGCTAGAGGCTGAAAGGCTGATATGAAGAAAGCATATCTGAAACACTTTTGATCTGTTTCAAAACAGATCTTCTGGACACCACGACAACCTACTAGATCTGTATTATATTTTAATTCTACTGCCCTTGGTCCACTCCCCCCTCTTAAAATAAAATCTTTCTTAATTTTACAAATATTTACACTTAAATTTTCAACAAATAAAACTAGAGAGCCACTTCCATTTTCGTTATAGTTCTCGAGATGCGTTATAATTTGATCGACCCAATCTAAGAAAACTCCCTCAAAATTTTCTAAATTCGAATAAACCAAACGCATCTCGGAATGTACAAAATGATAATAAACTTCACTTTTTCCCTCATTTAAATAGAACACTTTTAGAACAATGGAGACCTTAATTGAATCCTTACCCCCCCACAACTGAATTTGATTCTCCAGAAGTGCACGAATTTTATCTACATAGTTGGGTACAATTTCTACAGGGTCATAAACAAAATTACCTCACAAAAGTGAATTAAAAGGGTCACCAAACATTACAGTGAAAACAACTATATTATTTAAAATTATGTTGGACAGCTGAAAGTCTTGGAGACTTGTACCCTCCTCCCCCTCTTGTATATTACCCCCTCCCCCAAGCTGTTCAACAATAACTGGCGAATGCTCTACTTCAGGTGTTCGAAGTGGAGTCAGGTTGGTATACACGGCTGGAGGGTTCCCTGGTAATTACCGGGTAAAATAGTCCAGAATTTTCAATGTGTTTTGACTCAGCAAATGTAAGTCCCCCTTCTCAACTGCGCTATAATCAACATTTAAAAAATCACCTATAAACTCGTCAATATTATCTGGAATTCGATGTAAATCATCCCATAGTGAATTGTTGGGGAGCTCCACATGTGCTTCCTCTCCTTCTCCAACTGACGAACAGGGGGGAGATGGTGAGTATGGAACCAGGACAACCTACAAATGAAAAAATAACTTATTTTCAAAGTTTTCAAATCATTCCCTACTGCTTTTAAAATTTGGATTATTATTGCTTAATAACATTTGGTTAATTCAACTGAAGATAATCTAAGATATGACATAGAAGGCAACAATTTGTTCGTTTATTTTCAAAGTGTTAAAAAAAAATTTTTTTTTTCGGTGCTTCCCCCAGCGCATCCCTGTGGCACTTCCCTGACCCGTGGCGCATCTCTGTGGCACTTCCCTGGCCCGTGGCGCATCTCTTTGGTACTTCCCCGCCCCGTGGCGCATCCCTGTGGCGCTTCCCTGGTCCGTGGCGCATCCCTATGGCGCTTCCCTGGCCCGTGATGCTTTCCTGCGGTGCCTCTCGGGCCCACAGTGCTTCCTGCAACACTTGTTCGCCCCAGAGCGATTCTTGGTCCCACTGCATATCTTATATTAGTATAAGATATTTACAGTATAAAATATGTCATAGTAGGTTTTGATTTTTTTCAAACAATTTCTCCAAATAAAATTTCATATTAATACTTTTTATCTGCTCTGGGAAAAAACATGATTTGAAAAGGATAGCCATCTCCTGTCATGATACACAACTCATTCAGATATAAAGTTTTTTTTTTATAATATTTGTAGAGGCAAGGTGAAGCATTCGTTTATATCGCAATAGAAACTACCAAACCTTACAATGACCAGAATATAGTGCCTTTTTTTGGCTTCGATAATCTAATTTAGCAAAAGGTTTAAAACATTCCAGTTTAGTTTTTTATTTTGTTAAATCACGTACTCCAAATAAAATTTCATTTTAATTATCTTTATCTGATCTGGGAAAAAAAACAGGATTTGAAAAGGATAGCAATCTCCTGTCATGATACACAACTCATTCAGATATAAAGTTTGTTTTATAATATTTGTATAGGCAAGGGGAAGCATTCGTTTATATCGCAATTGAAATTACCAAACCTTACTATGACCTGAATATAGCGTCTTTTTTTGGCTTCGCTAATCTAATTTAACAAATGGGTGAATGCATGCACTTGACATGATTCAAAAGGGAGAACATTATATTTCCTGTGGGGAGAAAAAATCTTTCAATATTCCCGCTGAGATATACTTTTACACAGTGTTCGAAAATGGTGCATGTAGAAAAGGCCTATAAAAGTTGGAGGAAATTGATAGATATTTCTATATGATGGGTAAGAAAAAAAATGCTTAAATTTGCAAAATTCTTCTGGTCTTGGGTGCCCGAAGGTACGGGTAGTACGTGTTGGAGGGTGGATGGGACGGCGTCGCTATGTTCTTGCGCGACTGGGTCGGCTATTTCACGATCTTGCATAGATGAGCCGGCAGGGTTCACCATATTATAAGAAGCCGCCCATTCTCTTTTCGGTTTTTGACCGGACTGTATGGTGGCTGTCTCGTCATCTCTGGCTTTTTTGGAAGGAGGGGGCACGCATTCTTCATAATTTGCCTTAAAAAGAAGAGAAAAAATTAGTTTCAAAATAATTTGCCCCTTTTTACAGAAAGAAAGTTAGTATCATCATCCATATAATTTTGTTTAGAAAAGCATTTATCACTAAGAAGCCCCCTCCCCCTAAACCCAAAAGCAAAGCAAAAAGTAAAATTTACGAGAAATGCTCCTATTTTTACCATGTTGACAAAAAATTAAATATACAACTTGTGAGAAATCGAACCCGAAAAGCATAGAACTTCTATTTTTACCATTTACAAAATAAATCCCCTTCCCCCTCTCCCCCATATAAACACTGAGTACTCAAAATGAAAAACAAATACTATATGAAACTATTTATCATAAGCAACACCTGATCCCTCTTGCAATTTATAAGATTTACCCTATCGCTAATTCGACTGGAAAAAGTGTCTTTTTGTGAAACCTACAAAAAGCTTAATCCTCTGGTTTCGTAGATACCGGATGACCATTGACAGAATGTGATAATTAACCCATATTTAAATCTTTGCGGAACCAATAAAAGATAGGGTAACGGCTTAAATGGAAACTTTATATTAATAGCTGACAGAAGTCAGTTGTCACTTTTAAATAGGCTTACAGAAATAATAAATTTTTTTCTATTGTAAGAATTATACTTGTAAAAACAGAGTGGGGGTGGGAGGGGGTTTATGTGGTAAAAAGAACATATTTTATGTTTTTTAAGTGAGTTTGTATTGTGGGGGGAGGGGGGACTTACCCCGCTATACTGGAGGGTGATCAAGGAAAATAATTTTATTTTGAAAATAAAAATGTATTAAATCAGAACTTACATTGCTAATTTTGGCGGCCAAGTCTTCAAGTTTATCAATAATTTCATATGTTCCATCCATTGTGTTCTGGAACCTTCTGATAATTAAATCACAGTTCATATCCGTTATATACGAAATCTCAATGACGAATTGTTATGTAACGGGGACATCATATGTAAGTACCTCCCTGATTTGCTGAGAAGGGGGATGTATCCGACTCGTTGATTGACTGAGAAGGAAACACGTGATCTAACTGTTTCCGGGGAACTCATAACATTTGGCTCGAGCAACATCAACAAATACTATTTCTGGACACCATGACATTCACGATCGATTACGCAATCAAGTTCTCGGAAATTCGCTTCCCCCTCGAGTCCTAGATCAATAACAATGTCCCCGTTAGAATTCAATGCGCATGTGCACCCTTCGTTCCGGAGTTATTACACATAGAAACATCAAATAAATCGACCTTGAAGGAAGAGGTCATTGACCGATTACGCAATCTTTCTCCCTAGGGAGGCTATGCCCTTATTTGGTGTACTGATCGGAGATACGTTCTTTTGATAACCGAATTTTGTACTCGTGGGACCTTCTGATAGGGTTCTACTTCCACAGAGTATAACTTACAATGTTTGTACCTGGGCCCTGGGGGTGTTGTCGACCCCAGAGTTTTAATATCTGATGGTTGAACTATTTTTAACAAAATGGTCACCTCAAATTTTTATTGGATGGGTTTATCCATCCGATAAACCCAAAGGCGTGGAGGGCAGGAGGGGCTAGTTGCCCTCCGATCTTTTTTCACTCTGAGAAGATGAACTATAGCTTTTAAAATCCATTCAAATAAACCCTCTTTTAAGTTTATACGAGCATCCCTTTCATAAGAACCACAAACGGCCCCAGAACATAGTTTACAATGCCTGCCCCCGGGCCCTGGGGGGTTGTGTCGACACCGGAGGTTTTGTTATCTGACATTTGAACTATTTTGAAAAAAATGGCTCTCTCAAATTTCTTATCGGATGGGTTTGAGGAAAATGGGGCGTAGAGAGGGGGGCTAGTTGCCCTCCGATCTCTTTTGACTCTTAAAAAGTGAACGAGAACTATCAATTTCCAATCATATGAGCCCTCTCCGAATTTTATACGAGCATACCTTCCATAAGAACTATTCATGCCCCCAGAGCAATACTTACAACGCCTCCCCCGGGCCCTGGGGAGGTTGTGTCAACACAGGAGTTTTTCTTATCTGACCTTTGAACTATTTTTAACGAAATGGCCTTACGTAAAGGAGTTTTTGTTACATGATCTTTGAACTATTTTTAACAAAATGGCTACCTCAAATTTTTTATCAGATGTATTTGGGTGAAAAGAGCTTGGGGAGGCTAGTTGCCCTCCGATCAGTTTTGACTCTTAAAAAGGGCAGTAAAATTCTCGATTTCCAATCGAATGAGCCCCCTTTGAAGTTTATACGACGACCCCTTCTATATGAAGTGCCTCTGGGAAAAAAATTAAATGGAGTGTGAGGAAGCTAGCTGCCCTCTAATCACTTTTGACACTTAAAAAGTGAATTACAACTTTCAAATTCCAATCAAATGAGCCCTCTATGAAGTTTATACGAGCATCCCTTCCATAACAACCATATATGCCCCAAGGGTATAACCTACAACGCCTACCCCTGGGCCCTAATGGGCTGTGTCGACACCGGAGTTTCTTGTTATCTGAACGTTGAACTATTCTTAACAAAATGTCTGTCTCGAAATTTTTTTCTGATGCATTTAGGGCGTGCCGGAGGGGGGAGGGGTTTAGTTGCCCTCCGATCTCTTTTGACTCTAGAAGTGAACAAGAACTTTCGATTTCCAATCAAATGAGCCCTCTCCGAAGTTTATACGAGTATCCCTTCCATAAGAACTATATATGGCCCTAGAACATTACTCATAACGCCTGCCACCGGGCCCTGGGGCGTTGTTTCGACAAATTTTTCTTGACCTTTGAACTATTTTTAATGGAATGGCCATTATAAAAATTTTATCGGATTGGCTTGGGGAAAAAAGGGAGTGTGGAGGCTGGGGGTGGGGCTAGTTGCCCTCCAATCCCTTTTGACTCTTAAAAAAAGAATTACAAGTTTCAAATTCCAATCAAATGAGCCCTCTATGAAGTTTATACGAGCATCCCTTCCATAACAACCATATTTGCCCCCAGGGCATAACCTACAACGCCTACCCCTGGGCCCTAAGGGGCTGTGTCGACACCGGAGTTTCTTGTTATCTGAACGGAGCGTGTTATCTGAACGGATTTAGGGCGTGCAGGAGGGGGGGGGATTAGTTGCCCTCCGATCTCTTTTGACTCTAGAAGTGAACAAGAACTTTCAATTTCCAATCAAATGAGCCATCTCCGAAGTTTATACGATTATCCCTTCCATAAGAACTATATATGGCCCTAGAACATTACTCATAACGCCTGCCTCCGGGCCCTGGGGCGTTGTGTCGACACATATTTCTTATCTGACCTTTGAACTATTTTTAATGGAATGGCCATTATAAAAATTTTATCGGATTGGCTTGGGGAAAAAAGGGAGTGTGGAGGCTGGGGGTGGGGGTAGTTGCCCTCGGATATCTTTTGACTCTTAAAAGTTGAACTAGAACTTTCAATTTCCAATCAAATGAACCCACTCTGAAGTTTATACGAGCATTCTTTACATAAGAGCCATATACGCCCCCTGTACAACACTTACAAGGCCTATCCCCGGGCCCTGGGGGGAGTTTTGTTATCTAATTTTTGAATAATTTCCAAAAAAATGGCTATCTCAAAATTTGTAGCGGATGGGTTAGGGAAAAAAGAGCGAGGGGGGCTAGTTGCCCTTAACTCTCTTGACTCTTAAAAAGTGAACTAAAAGTTTCAAGTTCTAATCAAATGAGCCCTTTGAAGTTTATACGAGCATCCCTTTCATAAGAACCATATAACGCCTTCCCCTGGGTCCTGGGGGGTTGTATTGAGTTTTTCTTATCCGACCTTTGAACTATTTTTAACAGAATGTCTATCTCAAAATTTTCATCAGATGGGTTTGGAAAAAGAAGGCGGGGTGGGGCTAGCTGCCCTTAGATCTCTTTTGACTATTAAAAAGTGAGCTCGAAATTTCAATTTCGAATCAAATGAGCTCTCTCTGAAGTTTATACGAGAATTCCTCTCATAAGAACCATATATGCTCCAGGGCATAATTTATAATGCCTGCCCACCAGGCTCGAGGAGGGTGTGACGACACTTTAGTTTTTGTTATCTGAAATTTGAGCAATTTTTAACTTAATGGCTATTTAAAAAATTTTATTGGATGCATTTGGGGAAAAAGGGGCGTGGGGGGGGGCTATTTGCCCTCCAATCTCTTTTGACTCTAAAAAACTCAACTAGAACTTTCAATTTTCAATCAATGAGCCATCTCTGAATTTTTTACGAGCATCCCTTCCATAAGAACCATATATTCCCCCAGGGCATAACTTACAACGCCTGCCCTCGGGCCCTGGGGGGCTGTGTCGACCCCGGAGTTTTTGTTATATGGTCTTTGAACTATTTTAAAAAATCGCTATCTCAAAGTTCTTATCGGAAGGGTCTGAGGAAAAAAGGGCGTGGAGGGGGGGGGGGCTATGTGCCCTCCAATCTCTTTTGAATCTTAAAAAGTGAACTAGAACTTTCAATTTGCAATCAAATGAGCCCTCTTTGACGTTAATACGAGCATCTCTTCCATAAGACCCATATATGCCCCCAAGGCATAACTTACAACACCTGCCCCCGGGTCCTGGGGGGTTGTGTCGACACCGGAATTTTCGTTGTATGATCTTTGAACTATTTTTAACAAAATAGCCATCTCAAAATTTTTATCGGATGCATTTGGGAAAAAAGGGTTGGGGGGGGGAGCTGGTTACCCTCCTATATCTTTTTACGCTTAAAGATTGAACTAGAACTTTCAATTTCCAATCAAATGAGCCCTCTCTGAAGTTTATACGAGCATTCCTTCCATAAGACCCATATATGCCCCCAAGGCATAACTTATAACCCTTGCCCTGAAGACTGTGGGGGGAGTGTCCTGCTCGAACATATAATTTCCAGAACTTTCAAATGCGTTGAAAGAAAAGGTTATATCAAAATTTCGATTGGATGTGTTTGGGGAAATGGTGGGCGTGAAAGGGGTGTTAGTTGCCTTCCAATCACTTTCGACTATTAAAAAGGGAACTAGCCATTTAAATTTCCAACCGAATGAGCCCCTTCTGAAGTGTCTACGACAACGGTTTGTATAAAAACCTTATATGCCCCCAGGGCATAACTTACAACCCTTGCCCTGAGGGCTGAGGGGGGGGGGGTTGTTATCCTCAAAGACCTAACTTTCCGAACTCTCAACTACATTAAACAAAATGACTATCTTAAAATTTTGGTTGGATGTGGGTAGGAAAAATGTGGGCGTGAGAGGGGGGTTAGTTGCCCTCCAATAACTTTCAACTATTAAAAAGGGCACTAGTCATTTGAATTTCCAATCGAATGAGACTTTTTTGAAGTTTCTACAGCAACGCCTTCTATAAGAACCTTATATGCCCCCCCCCCAGGCATAACTTACAACCCTTGCCCTGAGGGTTGTGGGGACTGTCCTTCTCAAAAACATATTTCCTATCTGGAAATCAACTATGCTGAACAAAATGGTTATATCAAAATTTTGATTGGATGTGTTTGGGGGAAATATGGGCGTGAGAGGGGGGCTTGTTGCCCTCCAATCACTTTCGACTCTTAAAAAGGGCACTAGAACTCTCGATTTACAATCGAATGAGCCCCCTTTGAAGTTTCTACGATGACCCCTTCCATATGAAGTGCCTCTGGGAAAAACATAATAAATAATAATAATAAGACATAGGAGCCGTATGGCCTTTACTATAGGCAACGCTATAGCGTTGCCTCTGACTGCAACTGCCAATTTTTGTTTTTTGGGCCTTCCAACAGACATTATATTACATAAATAACTAATGCGTTGGAAACTCAACAATCTTAATTATGCTATGCATGACATCATGTAAGAAAGTGCTTATATGATGTCATATATGATGTCATAAGTAATGCTTATATGATGTACTAACATAGTCAATAACGTCCTTTGCTAAAACCAAAATTAAGGCTCTTGACGAATTTTCTCAGACTTCTGACCTGTCTAGATGGTTTCTTATGCAAGAATATCCCAAGTTACCAATTTCCCGAAAAAATATGGAGCTGTTTTCAAGAAAAAATAAATACTTATATTTACAATTATTGTTTGTTTATGAAAATAATATATACAGTGATGACGGCGAAATTTACTTTCGGCAAGTTGTTGCACCTCCCCACTACCATTGCGATGTACGAGCTCACCTCGATGCAGCTTTTCCAGACACATGGATTGGCCGAAGGGGTGCCATTGTATATCCTGCACGTTCCCCGGACCTCACGCCCTCGGACTTCTTTTTGTGGAGATATCTCAAAGACAAAGTTTATCGCACCCAACCAAGAACAATTGAAGCTTTGAAAATGGAAATTGAAAGACAATGTCGTGATATTCCTAATGACCTGTTTCGTGATGTTTGCGAATCCCTTGGTGCGCGTTATCAGCGTTGTCTGGACAATAATGGTCATCAATTCGAACATTTGCGAACACAATTCCTTAATCACATTTGTCTTCTATATTCGAAGCTATTCCATTTCACTGTATGCTAATAAATAAAGGATTTTTCGTTATTCTAAGTATGAGTACATTTTTTTGAGGCACCCTGTATATATATATATATATATATATATATATATATATATATATATATATATATATATATATATATATATATATATATATATATATATATATATATATATATATATATATATATATATATATATATAAATATATATATATATATATATATATATATAAATATATATAAAAAAAAAAACATATATATATATATATATATAAAAATATATATATATATATATATATATATATATATATATATATATATATATATATATATATATATATATATATATATATATATATATATATATATATATATATATGTATATAGCCTACGTATATATGTATATATGTTTCTTTATATTCAATCGCTGGCTCTATGCCTCTTATTACTAGCGTCCAAAGCATGTGACCCAGCTACTTATGCCCCTCTTTGTTACGGCCACCCTGGAGGAAAAAACAGCAACACAGAAGATATCGTTCATTTGGGAGTAAGTGCAAATACTGCCGAGATCCCCTATCTAGCGTTCAAAAGGAGTATAAACTTGAAACTATTTCCATGAAGAATGAGTTAGCAAACTATTAATTAGTCAAACACTTTTTTTAACGTCGATACTCAATAGCCGTACACAAATTGATTAGTGGTAAGTCGTGCCATAGCAACAAAATTTTGATTTTACTTATTGTCTCTTTGAAAATTTGCAACACAGAAATATTTGGGCAATCCTTCTCTATTTAGAACGGATTTGATTTTTCGTGGGACTTTGAACTATTTAATCAAATTGTATGTCTTGTCCCTTCGCCAGAAGAAAAAACAAGAATAAATAGTCGCAGCTATTAAGGCGGTCAAATTTCAATTTTTAGTGCTGAAGTGACATGTAAAAAAGTTGAGACGGCTGGCTCCCCCCCCCCCTTCCTGCATAAGACGATGAAGACAAAGTTTTACAATAAAAAATAAATAGAAAACATTGCAAGTATTCAATGTGAATATTACATGGATATTATTTCAGTATGCCAAATGTTTCATTAAGTCTGTATAGTGTTTATATTTTGTTCATCAAACAGTTCGTGGTAATGGACTGTATGTAAGGAGCTACCCGGCTCAATAGTAACCGAAACTCTAAGAAAATGGACTTTTGATACAAATAGATACATTAAAAAAATTGAATTTTTATGTTGATGTTGCCTTATTTTTGAAAAAAGGGGTAAACACCCCTAAAAGTTACAGAATCTTAATAAAAATCACAATATCAGATTCAGCGTATCAGAGAACCCTACAGTGGAGGTTTCAAGCTCCTATCGGCAAAAACGGGGAATTTTGTATTTTTCGCCAGAAGAAATATCACGGATGCGTGTTTATTTGTTGTTTTTTTGTTGGTGTTTTTCCCAGGGGTTATCGTATCGACCCAGTGGTCCTAGACTATCGCTAGAGGGGCCGTTAGCACGGACATTAAAAGTTCTAGTGCCGTTCATAAGTGACCAAAAAAAATTGGAGGGCAACTAGACCCCTCTCCCACGATAATATTTTTGCAAAAGTATCGATGAAAATTTTGAGATAGCCATTTTGTTCAGCATAGTCGAAAAATCTAATAAATCTGTCTTTGAGGATGCCTTAATCCCCCACAGTGCCCAGGGGAAGGGCTGCAAGCTGTGAACTTTGCCCATTGCTTACATACAGTATTGGTTATTGTGAAGTATACAGACGTTTTCAGGGGGGATTTTTTCTGGTGGGGGGTCGGGGGATTAAGTTGGAGGGTCTTTCCATGGAGGAATTTCTTATGGGGGAAGGGAATTTTCTATGAAGGGGGCGCCGGATTTCCCAGCATTATTTGAAAAATGATCGGAAATTAAAAGTAAGGAGCAACATTAAAAATCGAAACGAACAGTAATTATTATGTATATGAGGGGGTTCACCCCCTCGTCAAAACCTCGCTCTTTACGCTAAATTTTCTTAGTACTTTCGAAAGAGCTATTTATTATAATTAAACGGCTTTTGTGATTCATGGGTCATTCTTAAAGAATTGGAACAAAATTCGAACTTTAGCGTAAAGAGCGAGGTAGCGACGATGGGGTTGAACCCTCTCATATACGTAATAATGTCTGTTCGTTTTAAGTTTTAATGTTGATCCTTACTTTCATTTGAAAAAACTTGTTTTTTTATTTGCTTCAATAAAAAGAAATGAATATTAGTTTTTCAAACAGTTCGTGGACCATTATCAGAGTATCAGATAAACCTACTGTAGAGGTTTCAAGGTCCTATCTGCAAAAATGGGGAATTTTGTGGGTTTTTTTCCAGAAAAAAGACCACGGATGCGTGTTTAATTGTTTTTTTCCCCAGGGGTGATTGTATCGACCCAGTGGTACTAGAATATCGAGAGAGGGCTCATTCTAAAAGAAATGAAAAGTTCTATTGTCCTTATTAAGTGACCAAAAAAGTGGAGGGCAACTAGACCCCCTCCCACGCTCTTTTTTCCCAAATTCACCGGATCAAAATTTTGAGATAGCCATTTTATTCAACGGTGTCGAAAAATCTAATAACTGTGTCTTTGAGGATGAAATCATCCCCCTCAGTCCTCGGGGAAGGGCTTATGAACTTTACCCGTTGTTTACGTATAGTATTGGTTATTGGGAAGGATACAGACATTTTCAGGGTGGATTTTCTAGTGTGTGTGGGAGGAGGGGGTTACGTGGGAGGATCTCTCCATGGAGGAATTTTTCAATTGGGGAAGACAATTTTTCCGTGAAGGGTACGCCGGATTTTCCAGCATTATTTAAAAAACGATCAGAAATTAAATAAAAAACAATTTTTTTTCAATGAAAGTAAGGAGCAACATTAGAACTTAAAACGAACAGAAATTATTATGTATATGAGGTGGTTCACCCCCTGGTCAATACCTCGCTCTTTACGCTAAGGTTTTATAGTATTTTCATAAGACCTATTTATTCTAATTAAACCCTTTGTGATTTAGGAGTCATTCTTAAAGAATTGGGACAAAAATTAAACTTTAGCGTAAAGAGCGGTGTACAGCCGAGTTTTAATTGAGGTTTGAATTATTCATGTACGGTGAGCCAAAATCAAAACCTTCATTAACTCAAAAACGTTGAGAAATTAAATTTAAAAAAAAAACAGTTTTTTTTTAACTGAAAGTAAGGAGCGACATTAAAACTTAAAACGAACAGAAATTATTCCGTATATGAAAGGGGATATACCCTCCTCAACACCTCGCTCATTACGCTAAAGTTTTTTATTGTTTTAAAAAGTACAGTTGTGAGAAAGTCAAACTTTAGCGTAAAGAGCGAGGTGTTGAGGAGGGGACATCCCCTTTCATATACGGAATAATTTCTGTTCGTTTTAAATTTTAATGCTCCTGGCTTTCGGTTAAAAAAGCTTGTTTTTTTTAATTTTGATTTTTCTATTTTTTATTTAGTTTTTGAGCGTCAATGCCAGAAGTGAAAAACAAGCCAAAGATTTACAAATTAGGCTAGATGGCGGTCAGCTGTCTTCTGACAAAACCTAAATCAATTCATCTTTCAGGTTTTCAAATCGCAAAAGAGTGAATTTCTTTCTATTTTTGGGAACCGGGGGAAATAGATGTTAAAAATCTCGTCCATTGCTTTTGTGAAGTGCGTTTTCTTCCTGACTTTGCCAAATGTTTTCTTCTTGATGTAGATACTAGCTTGTGTATTTCTAGTTTGTCTTAACTAGACTTTGCTGTGGAAACCGGATGAAATCTGTTTTTTACCGTTGTAGATGCTATACCATATTTCAGAAAGTGTAGCAGATAGAAACATTCTGACTTGACTATTAGACAAACCATGCCAAGATTACGGTTAGGTCTATCCTTAAATCCAATAATTCATATCCAATAATAATCAGTAATCCAATAAACAAACTAAGTCCAACATTTGTATAGATATTACGTTTTATCACCTGACAGCTGATGTCCTCGAGAGATACTTTAACTTTTATTTGTAGAATATAAATTGCAAATAAATGGCAACTCGTGTATATACGCTGCTATCAGTACCAAATTAATATATTATGCAGACTGAAAGAAAGGTTCTGTATTAAATTAAACTTTTTGCCGGAAATATGAGCTTAAGAAGTTAATGATAGTTAAAATTATTTTTAACATTCACACAAATTTAAAACCAAAGTTACCAAATATTATATTATGAACCTAAATAATAATACTTAAAATACATTTAAATTTGTGATTATCCCGCTTTATTCACTAGCTAAAAGATCAACATAACACTCGATGTGGCTTTTAAAATTCATTCCTAATTTACTAACCAATACCCTTGTTAATGACCCTACCCCTCCCCCCTAATGGAACCAGATATAGCCCTACGCTATGTACAAACTTTGCTTGTTTTGTTGGATTGTATTACTTTTTGTGCCTATTTTTCATCAGCACATGGCTCATAATACCAAAATAAAGCCAATTAAAAAGAAAGCTAAATCATAAAAGTTTTGTATATCGTCTTGGGCAGTATCTGATCCTGTAAGAAGAGCTGGGATGAGTTTGCAGTTGTAGCTATTGGTATATTTGGAATGGGATCTAAAAGGTGCATCGGACAGTATGCTCATCTTTCTGCTAGTAAACTGATCAAAAAATTACAAATTTACTTAAAATTCTTGCTATCGCATAAAGTCTAATAAGAAAGTTTTGAGACTTAAAAAACTACGACTTACCAAAACTATGACTTACCAAAAACTATGACATTAAATTGTGTCCAAAGTAAAATGAATTTCTTTATATAATTAATATGTCTGATACTTGAGCAATTAAACAGCCACAAATATTTCAGTTTGCAATGCTGTACTACATTTAAACCATGCAATAGTTATCGAAATTATTACTATGACAATTTAACTCGTTTACAACATTCAAAAATGAAAGTTTTGCCATTTAGTACTAAACCCTTGTACTATTTGGGTAGCCCCTCACACGGAAGAAATCAGCTATGCTAAGGTCCTTTTGCTATCCCTTCATATTTAACAAGCTTTAAGCTTTGAACTTCAATTTAAAGGAGAAAAAAATACCCATTGCAATAACTCAATGTTGGCTGGTTTAATCGAATAATTCTCATTTTTTTATTTTCCACACATCGAACAAATTTGACTTTTATGGCAAATTATAGTGTTTTATAGAATTTTTGTAATTACAAATACAGTGTAAAACAGTCACTTGTATTGGAAATTTTAATTGTGTATTTAATTGCCAGCATTTTTGAGTTGAGAACATTGCACTGTTTTTTTCTCTCTTTTTATGTCATACTTAATTTCGATTCTGGAATCTTTATGACAATATTCACCTTTGGAAGTCTTCTAAAAATTCATCGGGATTATTCAACAATTAAGTTGTAAATAACAAGGATTGAAAGGAAGAAATTTCCATGGCATTTAGAACGTCATATGTTTACTAATCACTTTACACAAAATACCTCTATGCATTGACACATCGCTGTATGGAGGAGTGATTATTTCAATTTACTCCACATCCATATCATAGTATGTTGAGAAGCGAGGTGAAGGACCTACTGGAGAGGGATTCAGATTCATTTTAAGGTTCACAATATTGCAGACTGTGTAAATATTTAATTTTAACGATCTTGTAAATGAATGTACCTTTAACAAATTTTCTTCACAATCAGAAGCCCGAATCTCCAACAGAATCTTTAGTCTCCTTGAAGTTTTGGATGTTTCTAGTTATTATATTAATTTCCATATTCACTCAAATACAGACGATATTTGTGTTTTATGAAGGCAGGGTTGATGGGTATTTTATAATCGCCTGAAAGTGTTCCCTTTCTTGTCAATGCAAAGGATCCCTATGGATCTTTGAGAGGCCGAGGTGTGGCCACCAGTGAAAATGGTTTCAGTTGGGGATATTTTTTGGCAAAATGTTTTTCCAGAAGTTTAAAAAAAAAACTTTCTCCTAATGAGTTTATATATTTCTGAACATTGCAGAACATTAATTTTGTGTACATTTTAGTTTTCCAAGGAGCTGGGTAATAAAACAGTATACTATCAACATGTTGAAGTCCTTTGGCTAAGGGATGTCCATTGACAACTGGAACGCACCTAACAAAAGTCATATTAGCTTGCTCAAAACTGACCCTCATCTTTGTGTCGGCCAATCATTCAAAAAACTAAAACGCCAAAGACTAAAGCACACCCGTACATGGGAACTCCATTTAAGTTGGCCCAGGATTGATGTACACCCAAATTTGATACAGCGCAAAAAAATACGTATATTATGCAAAAAAAAATGAAAAAAGAGGAACTGGTTAAATCTTGAGAAACTTGTGAGAATACATCCAAAGTCTCTTTCCTTGCAAATATTCCTGGACTAAAGATGGTTGGGCTCAACTCAGGGACGAATCTATAGCATAATCTTGGGAGAGGCCCAATATGACAAGAGTGCCAATGAGCAAAATCTTGGGGGATCAATGTGACAAAGGTACCAATAATTGACCAAATTGGCAAATTTATTCTAAAAAAAAAAACAGTAAAAAAAAAACAGGAGAAGAGCGCGCCAGAAAAAATCTGGGGGACCCAGGGTCCTCCCTGGATCCGCCAGTTGCTCAGGGCCGGATTTAAAGCTTTGACGCTTCTAGGTCCAAGTGTTTTTGCCACTCCAGTTTTGCGAGATTTTCGGAGAAATTCTCGAAAATTCAGGGATAGTGGAAGCACTGAGCAGAACACAGCTGATGAGCAAAAAGCAATGAAACAGAGGGGTGATACTGGACTCTCAGCTGCCATTTTTGGGAGACATCTGACAGTTTATAAATGGTCACGGAATTCCTGTGCTGTTTTAAAATCACTTTTCTGTGAATAGGCAACGCTGCGGCGGGGTGCACCTGGGATTTTGACGATAAATCACATCAGTCTAGTTTTTGCCAAGAAAAAAATCACTCAATGATCATTCATTGCGCCCACTGGCATGGTACACCCCTAGGCCCGAGCCTAGTAGGCCTATTGGTAAATCCTGGCCTGGCTGGGCTATAAAGATGGAAGGGCTATAGAAGTTGATGGAAGGGCTATAGAAGATGAAACTTACGAATGCAAAAAGTCCCCGTCTAGAATATACAATGATGTAGAGTCCAAAACTGTTATCTGAAACAACAATTCTGCATTGTTCCTTCTGTTTCTTCTTTGTTGATCTTGCATTTATGAAAGGTGACGGGCTACGACCTCGCAGTCAGTTGACTATGAACTTTTTCCATTCGAGTAATCACACTCTATTTTTGACATGAATAAAAGATTACTTTTACTTTAATGTTTTAAGAAGTTTGAGTTCAGGTTGAATAGTTCTGAAATCACCGATAGACTTGTCCTGTGGTTTGTCTTTTTCCTTCTTTTTGTCGAAGCTGCTTCCTGCTTTACAAAATGAAAAATTGAACTTTAATACGGGTAATTTTTTATTTTTTTTTTGTGCCTGATCACAGGTTTTTCCACAGTTGCATATTTTTGTTTTTTTTTTTGTTTTTTTTTAAATAACGGGTCAAATGAACAAGTATGCCCAAAATAAGCACTCCTGGCACAAAAAAGTGAGAAGCCCTTTATACCCCAAAATAAAACGCTGTGTTTTCGACTGGATTGCGAGCTTATCCAAATACATAGCAAGGGCAGAAAGCACCCTCTTCGGGATTTGTTTCACTTTAATGTGGGAAAATGAAACGAATGCGCTTGAACTAATAACTCAAAATCTTGGAATAAACTTGACCAAAGAGTATAGGAAACTTATGAAAATGGAAACTGGCGTTAGTGTCGAAAAAAAAATCGTCAACACCATCTAACATTTTTCGATTTTGTTTTACCCAAAATTTCTTGCTTACTTGTCTTTTCAAGACTTTAAAATGTAGCAGGGGGGGGGGGTCCGTCCCCGGTAGGCCTACTACCTTAACGTCAATTTACCTGTTTAACCTTCAGGGATTTTCCTGAACTAGTCTAGTCCTACTGCAGACTAAATCTTGACTTTGAATGATTGTTGAAAGAAATTTCGGTACTTGTCAAAAATCCGGTAGTCACGCGAGAAAGCCCATATCAAAAACTCAAAGATGCTCTATGGCAAACAGGTTTTCTCTGCCTTTTGAGGTATTGATCACTCCGTGACAAATGTTTAAACTTTAGTTTTTTGGGGTTGAAGGGGCAAAAAAGGGTACCTGGGTTAGGTTATGTATTTAATATATGCAATGTTTTACCCCCCCCCTTAATGTGCGAAAATATAGCCCAAATTTGTTACTGAACGATTATATTTTCATCCTATTTTGCTTTATTTCATTAGCATTGACGAAACTTTACTTCTCGCGTGACTACCGGATTCTTGACAATTACCGAGATTTCTGATGATTTATTACTGACAGAGGAATCTCAGCTATAATCCTACTGCATTGTAGATTAATGTTAGCAAATATCAAATTTCCTTCGAAATTTTCTACCTTTTAATGAAGTTGCCAGACGCTGCGCTGAAAATGGTGCTATTATTTTTTAATCCGTCTGTTTTAATCCCTCTAAATATTTTTTATCCTCCTATAATAAATACCAAAGATCCAGAACTCAATCTCTTTGAGTTAGCCTATGTACTTGAAATCAGCATAAAAATTGCAAATATCTAGAACTTACTGGGTTTCCTCCCCAAATTGAAAATTTTATTTTTGTTTACTATCAGCTGTGGTGGTTGTTTCAAGGTTATAGAAGCCGTCCCGTGTCCCCTTAGCTTGGCGTAGTTTGATTGTTAATCTTGGGTGCAGTGAAACAACCGAAAAAGGTGATCCATGATCCGCCACTGATTTCAATGAGTGACAAGTACTGGTTATTTTTTGGGGCTGTATTATTACAGCAAAGATTGCAGAAACCCCTATTTCTACACCATTGGGAAGGGTACTCTGCCTTTTTAATAAGCGCTCAGGGTATCATGGAACAGATGGGGCACATGAAAAGGAAACACTAAAATTCTGAAAAAAAAACTTTTAAAAATTCCTGAAATACGTCCTTAAATCATTCCTAAAAGTGCTTCACTTTAACCCCCCCCCCTAATATGCAAATGTATAACCAAAATTGGTACTCTTCCATTAGCTGGACTCTTTTTATATCTCTAACTCGAGCGCGTTGAAAAACCCGTTTTTCAACGGGATGATACAAGACACAGCTCTAGTGTATAGCGTGATTTAATTGCGTGTACGATATTTAAAGTGTTTTTGTTTTTTTTTTTGGGGGGGGGGGGAAGAGGTACCTAGATTAGGTTAGGTTATGTATTTAATAAATGTTATGCTTTGCCCCCCCCCCCCTAATGTGCAAATATATAGCTCGACTTTGTTTCTAAACTATTATATAGTCATCCTATTTTATTTCATTAACAATAACCAAACTACCACTATATAAAAGAGTCCAGCTAATGGAAGAGTACCCCAAAATTATATATTTCCCATGTATTCCGCCATGTGTCATTGTTTTCTTTTAACTTAAAACCCGAAAATTGAATCAACGTTGACGAAGTCAAGAAACGGAAAATGCGCGGGAAATGTAAAACTTGGGTTATATATTCGCACATTAGGGAGAGGGGTAAAGTACAGTAAAGCGGTTTAAGGATGATATAAGCGAGTATTTTGGGACTTTTAAAAGTTGTTTTTAGAATTTTACAGTGTTTCCTTCTCAACGGCCCTAACTGTGCACTAATGCCACTTTTAGTACGGCTTGAGCCTTATGGGGCAGGAATCTCTCCTTGAATCTCTCCTTGGATCTCTAACAAATAGCATCAGACCTAGCCCTTAGCCCTTTGTAAACAAGAACCCCTAGCGCTTAGCCAGCATGTAGCCCTTTAGTATAACTAATATTTAGTTACCATGTTTTGCAATGTAGTATGCAATGTAGTATCCATGTAGCTTTGGGTTTAGGTTGAATAATCCTATATGACATCCGACTTGTTCCACAGTTTGTCCTTTCCTCTTTTTTTTGTGGAAAAAGAGTCAATTGCCACACTTCCTGCTTTTTCAATTAAAATTAAACTCCCATGCCCTTAAATTTTGATTTTTTTTTTCTTGACCACAGATTTTCGTAATAGTTTTTCCGGTAATAACGGGTGAAATAAACGAGTCACCCAAGCAGAAAAAGTGAGAAACCCTTTACGCGGTTTATTGGAAGTTTGCTTGATGTATTCAATTATTCGGCTATAAAGGATAAACTCTCAATACAGATCACCCGAAGCGAATTAAACCGTCTTCATTAAGCTGTGCGATGAACTTTCTTCATTCAGTTCTGCAGGATCAGTCGTAGTGTAACTTGTGTCGTAGAAATATAAGGATGGGGTTCAGTGAGGAAGTTGCTAAAGAGTACTATGATTACTACTATAAAAGGTAGGTCTCTAAAATAATTGGGTCAATATATACCAAATCATATTATTGAGTTTCAAATAAAGTGAATACACCATTCGATGCCTTTTTTTATGCTGATTCAGATTATAATAAGAACTTATCTCGGAAATTACTTTCAGCCCCCCCCCCCTATATAGGCTATACCTAACCCGGAATTAGCATATTTAGGGGGGGGGCTGAAATTCATTTCCGATAGAAATGCTTATTATATTCGTAATCAGCATAAAAAAGGCATCGAATGGTGTATTCACTATATTCCTAACTCAATAATATGATTTGGTATATATTGACCAATAATTGTACCTACCTCCACTCCTTCTCCCTCTAGAGGGTCCTGAAATTTGCCTACGTGACAGGCTTGAAATTTTGATAAAACAATATTTTACCTTAATTTTCAGTTATCAGTTTCTTTTTCTCTGGCTTTAGTTCTGAAAATGCAATTCCAGTTATTTGAGTAGAATTTTAAGCCATATCAAATTTTTTTGCCAAAATCTAGGAAATGCATTTGCATATCTTTAAAACCTTATAAATCGGGATTGAGCAAAGTTGTGAAGCTGAAAACAATTTTGTTGTACTTCATTCAAGCAGAATATCTATTTCGCAAGGTTTCAGTTTATAACACACAGATTTTTAAAGGTCATCAAAGGTCAGGACCATCTAGAGGGAGAAGGAGTGGAGGTAGGTAGGCTACTTCAAAATACCTTCCCACGACATACTTTAGTTTGTAGACCCAACCCTAAAAGTTTCATTTTCCTAACCGAACCACTTTCCAAGACAACCAAAAGTAGCTAAAGTAGAATTTTACCTAAGGGTAAATTTTTCGTTGTTTATATACTATTATCAATATCTTGCTGCTTATTTTCACTTGAAATATCTTTTTTTGTTTAGATTTCTGTTAGTTTTAATATCACGCTGAAGGTATTTCAGTGATCGGTTTTGAGGGTGTAGGCATTGAAATCCTCAATTTTGGTGTACTTAATTGTTTTTTTTTAATTACGCATATCTTCAACCCTTCTTGGAGACTAGGGTGATTTGTAAAAATAGATTTGGTAGTATTAAACTTACTTGGACATTCCACAATCTATGCTTGATAATATTCTTGCCGTGTTTGACCCTAATGATGCACAAAACAGCACCTTTCTTGTTATTACGATTGTGTCAGTTGCTGGGGACTCCCCAACATTTGTCAAAAGTTTCTCTTATTGGTTTCTGTCATTGTTGACGATAATTGATCTTTAATTACTTTTCATTATCTTGCACGGTTTGGTTAATTCTAGTTGGATCCTAAACAACCACAAATCATAATTGGTAATATTCCTGTCCAGTCTATTGGATAATACAGTTGGTTTCATATCCACCACTTTAAATCCTGCTTAGAACGATTGACCATATGTGCAAAGATACAGCTGTATCTAATAAACTCCTGTTTCCACCTTTGACCCTTCGACCCGTGGAGTCCGATGAAAATAGATGAGCCACGTTGCGCAACAAATTTGTGCTAAGAACTCTGATAAATTTAAACATAATACACGATTGCAAAAGAAGATTTTGGACCCTTGCCCTTTAAAAAGCTTTCTCTTAAGCAGTAGGGGGAAAATAAATGTCATGTCTTCAGAATCGCATAGTTACTTTGACTAGCCACAAGTGTTATTTGAAAAGGTCAGGGAAGGGGGATATGCCTGGGGTTAACGGTAGCCTCATTTTCGTCATTGAATGTTTTTGTCTAATTTCAATTAATGGTCGTTATATGTAGTTATAAGTACTTTTTCTATGTAAAACAGATGTCATTATAAATAAAATAAAATATACAAAACTAGAATTCGTTTAAAATTGGCAAACATGTCAATCTAAAATAGCTGTTCCAAATTGTTTTTCAAGAGGCTTAATTGTATTTTCTATTTTTCTTATAAGCAGCAATAATAATTTCTCTATATTGTATAAATTCATATAAATTATCTTAAAATAAAATCAACTAACCTCAGGAGATATATTGCCTGGGAAACGCTGATATCAAACAGTTCGTGGTAACGGACTCTAAGTAAGGAGTGACTCGGCTCAATAGTAACCGAAACTCTGAAAAAAACGGAATTTTGATTTCAAAAGATACATCAAAAGAATAAGCTTATTATGCTGATTCCAAATATATAAGATTCAGTATTAGTGTTACCCATAAAGGATTACGAGCCTGAGAAAATTTGACTGATTTTTGAAATAGGGGGAATACCCCCTAAATTTGAAGGAATCTTGATGAAAATCCCACTATCAAATTCAACGTACCCGAGAACCCTACTGTAGAAGTTTCAAGCTCTATGTACAACAATGTGGAACTTTACTATTTTTGCCAGCTTGACCGTTTGTCCCAATTTTCTAAGAACGGCTACTGAAACACAGGGGCCGTTTAATTAGAACAGGAAGGTTTTTTTTTTAAAGTGCTAACAGCTTTAGCGTAAGGAGCAAGGTATTTAGGAGGGGGCAATCCTTCATAAACGGAATAGTTTCTGCTCGCTTTGAGTTTTAATGTTGCTTCTTACTTTCAGTTAAAAAACTTTTTTTTTATTTATTATCACTCAGATGCAATACATGAATGTACAACATGCAATTAAAATTTTCAATGGAATCCCCAGACGCTAACCACACATACAGGATTGCCACCCGGTGAAAAAAGATCACTAGATCTTAGGTATTTTCGGTTGATTTAGTAATTTCCTTCAATAACCCAGTGATTTATGTGCTGATATAGTTATTTGCTTGGGCAATATAAAAAGTAGCTAATAATAGTGACAAATCACTAGGGGCGGCAAGCCTGCATACCTCTCTCAACAGGCTTCCAATCTAAGACAACCTAAGCTACCACAATATTTTCCCACAGTATCCTAAAATATGTATATTTGCATATATTTTGTATATTTTTATACGTGTTTGTTTATTTGTATGTTTTGTATAAAATTTGTGTATATGCGCTTTTACTCATTGTTTTGATTGAACTCTTGCTCTTATTTTGTATATGAGGTGGGTCGCCCCCACCTCAATGCCTCGCTCTTCATGCTAAAGTTTTTTGGTACTTTAAAATAGCTTCCTATTGTAATTAAACGGCCCTTGTGTCAGGAGTCTTTCTTATAGAATTGGGACAAAAAGTCAAACTTTCCAACAAGTTAACAAGCGCTTTTCCTCCATATATGGAATAATTTCTGTTTGTTTTAAGCTTTAAGTTTGTTCCTTACTTTCAGCTGAAAAAACTTGTTGCTTTGATTTATTTCTGATCGTTTTGAAAGGAATTTGGGGAGTCCACATCCCCCTCCTATGGAAAATTCCTCCTCCCCACCCCCTATGAAAAATTACTCAATGGAAAACTCTTGAACGTAAATCTCCCTCCCCTTGAAATTTCCATCCTCACTGAATAATCCCCGCTGAAAATCTCCTGCGGACAATTCCCGCTGGAATGATTTCCTTGCTTTCATTTGAAAAAAAAAACACTTGTTTTTAATTAATTTCTGATCGTTTTTCAAATCATGCCGAAAATGAGTCCCCCCTTGCCCAATGGAAAGTTTCTCCTGCGGAAAACTCCTCCACAGATAATTTCTTCTACAGAGAATTCCTCCATGGAGAGTTTCTCCTGCGAAAAATCCCCCCCCCCCTAAGATAGAATCCATCAGACAATTCCCACCCCGCCAAAAATTTCCCCCTGAACATCTTCACATGTAAAATTGAGTCGTCAAAGAGAAAGTAAGACATATAAAAAGAATTTCGCATAGGAATCCTGGCTAATTCCCGTGTGCAAAATTTCCTCTGGAAAATTCACCACCGAAATCTTCCCTCCCAATGGAAAATTCTCCCCATGGGAATGCCCCCGCAAAACATCCCCCTCCCCCGGCAAATGTCTGTATATTCCCAATAATAAATACTATATTGAAACAATGGAAAAATTTCCTAGTTTACGGCCCTTTCCCCAGAGGCTTTGTGGGGTCTTATCATCCCCAGAAGCATAGTTATTAGTCTTTTCAACTATGCTGACCAAAATAGCTGTCTCAAAATTTTATCGAATGAATTGCGGGAAAGGGGCGTGGAAGGGGGGCTAGTTGCCCTTCGATCTTTATGTTCACTTAGAAATGGTACTATAAGTTTTGTGTTTTAACGAGCCCTCTCCCGATTTTTTAGGGCCTTTGATTCAAAACTATCACGCCTGGGAAAAGAAAACAAATAAACAAATATTTGTGATGTTTCTTCTGGCAAAAAAAATACAAAATTCCAAATTCTTGCAGATGGAAGCTTGAAACCTCTACAGTAGTGTTCTTTGATACGCTGAATCTGATGGCGTGATTTCCGTTAAGATTCCTTGACATTTTAGGATTTTTCGCCTTTTTTTCGAAAATCAGGCAAATTTTCTCAGGCTCCTAGTTTTTCATGGGTAACATTAACCTTAATTAATTATAGATAGGCTATTTGGAATGAGCATAAAAAGTTAATTCTTTTGATGTTTCAGTTGTCATCAGATTTAATTTTTTAGAATTTCGATTACTATTGGGCCGAGTCGCTCTGTACTTGCAATCCGTTACCACGAACGGTTTAATAGTAAATTAATAACTTTATACTCAGTGACAGAGACAAAATTCCACATTTTTGCTGATAAAAGCTTGAAACCTCTACGGTAGGGTTCTCTGATACGTCGAATCTTATGGTGAGATTTTCATTAAGATCCTTGAATTTTTGAGGGTGTTTTCTCCCTTGTCCGAAGGACGAGCATTTTTTTTCCGGCACAAAGCTTTAGATGGGTGTCAACCTAATGAAATTTGTATATTTGGAATCAGCATAAGACACCAATTGTTTTGATAGGTCCATTGTCATCAAAAATCTGTTTTTTAGACTTTCAGCTACTGTTGGGCCGAGATGCGCCTTACTTACACTCCGTTACCACGAACTGTAAGACCTTTCAAAATGAAAGTTTGGCTCAACCACCTAATATGAAGATTTAAACAAATTTTATCAGCTGAATAATCTGAAGTAACAACGTCATACAAAAGTTCTATTAAGCCCATTCACAATGAGATTTTGCTAATATCTAGATTTATTTAGTGCTAACTTGAGTCAATCAGAATTTTTCATCGTATTTTTCAGCCAGTCAGAAAGTTCCATAATAGATCTGATTGGCTGAAATTAGCACTATCTAAATGTCAATTTAGTTAAACCTTATTGTGAATAAGCCTTTGCAGTATTGTGGACAGTAAAACTTTAGAGATAAATTTTGTTTGTTTTAGAAAAAGCCAAACAAGAATTGATAAATAATAAGAAAATTAAAATTTATAGATTTATTGCAGCATGGGTGAATCCTAAGACGAGAGGTAGTGGAGCCTTGTCTCCAAAGTTGAGTAGGTATTACTTGAATGTGCGAATAAAAATCGTTTTCCTAAAAATAGTTTAAGACAATCCCCCCCCCCCCGGAGAATTTTGACTTTTTCCATTATAAAAGGTGATTCTGATTTGTATAGATTTCCTTGATAGTCATCAAAATTGTTTGAACAAAATAAAATATACTACTTCGCTAAAAAGTCATCTCTTGTTAAAATGAGCTGTCAAAATAAACTGGAATGTGCTATTTCCCTGCTCCTTGCGTAAAACCCTTCAGGTCTTTCTTCTCAGTAGACAACATTCTCAGATGAAAAATACTTATTTCCATATATTGTAAATATGTTTATTCTAATCAATAGTCCTATGAATAGATGATTATAGAATGATAAGATTCTCCTGAATTTATCGAAAGATATTTTTCATGTTAATTTTGGCTGGAGACCATTTTGCGCCACTTGTTGGAGAAACATAAAGATCTTGTATTTTCATTCTAATAAAACGTGTTCTAACATCGGATGAGCGTGGAAACATTTCTTTGGATTAGCAGCTGACATTTGAGTAAATATTTGTTATTTTTGTTTTTAAAAAACGTTTCGATATATGAAAAATAAAAAATAAAGAAAAGTGACCTTTTTTTATGTAAATTCAGACTTCAATTTATACTCTGACACATATACAGGAAGTAATTTTGGTTGGAGGGCAAGCTCGTTAAAATCTACAAATTATGCTGGGATATTTTAAAACCTAATTATTCATAGGGGGAGGGTCATGGGCTACCTTCAATATAAGAAATTTTACATTCTTCCTGTAAAGGATATACACCAGAAAATCCTGTAAAGGATTTTTTTTTGCTTTCTTTCCAAGGGGCGGATCGTATCGAACCAGTGTCCGCAAAATTTCGGGAGAGAGCTGACTTGACCAGAAATTGATGTTTTAATTCTCTTTTTAAACAACAAAGTTTAATGCACAACAGCAAAGTAATAATTTCTGTAATTATTTCCCACAAAGTGACAACTTTGGCCCGAAAAGAGCCAAAATCTGGTCGAGTGAAATTTCTGTGCCAGTTAATCGATTTGAAAATATCGAAAAGTCCGTTTCTCAAGCTTCCAAATTTTGGTGTCCATAATGCTGCACGGTGGCCTTTTCTTACTAAAAATTAACACTGTCAATATGTCTACGAAATAAACGGTTATTTTAGACCATTGTTTTAATCGAAATTTAACTGTTTTTTTTTTTTAGTTTTTTTTTTAATTTAAGTACAGTACTGCATAGTTGCACTCCAGCTGTTGGGGAATATGTCAGGAGATTTTTCTGGGGTTGGGGAGGGAGTGCCTGAAGCCTAAAAATGGATTTTATTTCGAATTTGTCTAACTTTTCATGAGAGACCCTTCAGATAAATATGAAGGGGAGTCTAACCCCATAACTTCCTGTCATTCGGACAGTAGGGCTAAATTTTTACATATTTGGGCTAAATTTGTAATACGGTTTTTGCGGGGTTACAGCTCCTTTCTCATTGTGAAAATTTTGCAGAAATTTTGCAGAAAATATTTCATTCGTGTACTTATCTGCACAGAAGAGGGAGGGGGAAAACTGCATTGAGGGAAACCTCAAAGGTTTTCTGGATTGTACTTTTTCAGGACCGATTGTTCTCAAATAAGTATTTAAGAAAAAATAACTTGAACATAGAGAGTGGGGCTTGAGGTGCGTTTCAGCCGCCCTACAGTATTTAAAAGCGTCATGAATATAAAATTAAAGACCAATATAATTAAATCAAGGAAATTATTTGCCGATGAAAATAGATAGCAACATGTATCAGCCCCTCACCCATATTTAAAAGAGCCCTGGCTATGATTTTAAAGCAAATTTAAATCAAATTTTAAAAAGTTGTTGCAAATGAATTTAAATAGTGGTGTTAATACTTAAAACAAACAAGGATTGTTTCCTGTTGTTTAAAATGAAGTTCGATTCTCTGCATCAATGCTTTAAAGGCAGATGGTATAATACAAGAAGGTTGTTGAGAAAATGTTTAGCTTTTTTGTTTAATCTCCTTCACATATGATTTCATTATCACTCTTTACTTCCATTTGAAAAATAATATTATTTTGTTTATTTAGTTGCTGTTAGGCAAGACTATATACTTGAAACTAAAATTTATTTTTGGTTTAAATGTCCCGTTTTTGCCCTTTTTAATGCGTCCCTCTTACTTCATTTTCTTAGAAATGGTGAAAAAGAAACGTGCAGATGTGACTGCCGTGATTAACATGGAAGTCATATGTCATTTTATTTTTCTCATAGTTTTCTTTTCAAAATTATGAAAATGAAGAAGAGAATCGCTTTGCTCATCGATATAATCAATTTCACTTGGAAACAAATAAAAATTAGTAGGCAAATAAGATACAGTTTTATTAAATTAAATAAAAAAAACAAGTTTTTTAAACTGAAAGTAAGGAGCGACATTAAAACTTAAAACGAACAGAAATTATTCCGTATATGGAAGGGGCTGTCCCCTCCTCAACGCCTCGCAATTTACGCTAAAGTTTTTTTTATTGTTTTAAAAAATAAAGTTGTGAGACAGAGTCATTGGAAAGACGCTGAAAGACATCTCCTCCTTGAAAGTTTTAAGGGGGAAAAATTATAATTTTTCTTGTTTGTAAAAAATATATAGAAAACTAGACACCTCAAAAAGGGCATAACATAACTAACACCTAAAAAAATTAAATAAATTAAATGACAAAAAAAATCACTGTCCGTGGAATCGAAAAAGCACTCGCTCTGATTTTTATGCAAACCCATCATAAAATTAGAGGGATTACCCTAGTTAGTGATTAGAACTGGTCGATTTTTCAGAGGCGTATTTACTTTATAGGGGATACAGCCATGAAGTGGACAAGAAAAATGGTTGAATACCCCCTAACTGAAAAATAACTGAAGGTTATCTAGTAAACAAAGGGGAAATTAAAGGGATGTCATTCAGGTGCGTACTCAGGGGTGTCAATTCACGAAAATGTAAGGGAGAGGGTATTTTTTAAAAGCTAGGAGGAGGTATTTTTAAAAGAAATTTTTTGATTTTTTCAACGAAAACACTAAAAAGGCATTTTTCATGGAAAACACTTCCAATAAGGTACTTCTCAAAATGTAGGGGCAAATGCCCCTGCCCCTAATTGGCACTCCTACATACACTTCAATATCTACAGCTTTTACTTAAACCCTTGAACTTTAAATAAAGCAGATTGATAAGTATTCAAAACGAGATATGTGCAAAACGAGCCCAAAGATGTTGAAGTATGTCACATATCGCTCTTTTTATGCTACTTTCCTTCTGCTCCGTAATCCTCAAAGAGCATGTGTGCTTTGTGTTCTACTTTAGTCAAAATCTATCATAAGCTGAATTCACCGTCGTGAGATGGTTATTCCATAAATCCGGATCGAAAAGCACTGCTCTGTTTTGCTATTTATGTTTTGCTGGTTGACCCGGTTAACTCCTTAAAGCGATTTACACTAGTTTTGTCATGCCGCTTTCATTGCTGCATAAATCACATTTGACATGTGCCCTTGGTTAATTTGGAGGTACGTTAAACCCTTCCATTATCTCGTGTTTATCCTTTCTTCTTGTATAAATTTCTTGAGGAACATCTTAAAATGTCTCCAGAATATCTTGAGCTGTTGATCTGATCAAGTATCATCACTTATACTTGACACTTTCAAGGTCATGATCATGACAGGTATGTTTATATACTTCGCATCGCTTGTATACACAGGTTTTGACTTTGGAGGAATCCATGACCAAACGGCTGGTGTTATAAGATAGGGTCTAGGGGGGGGGGCAGGCTAAGTCTCATTATCGTAGGATCAGATGGCAAACAAGATGACAGGCATTTCTGACTTCTTGGAAGGAATATACCCCTTCCAAGAGGTATAGTCCTATGTGAGAGACTTTCGAGTCTGTCCAGGAACGTACTGGGGAAGAGGAGTTTGAGCCCTATGCTCACCTAAACTCTACAAGGTTTTTTTTAACTTCCTGCATTTTCACAAAGTATGGCTTTTCTAAGTTTCGTTGAAGTTTTCCAACCTCCCCCAAATTTAACCCCAAAACTGAAATTAACTTATGCACACCTACCTTTGCCAGCCTTATAAATCTTGGGTTTTGCGATTTTTCTTACCAAGGCAAACGGGGCTTCATTTTTAAAATCTCACAGAAAAAGCTGCCCTCTTGAGTCTAACTAATCTCTTTTATTTAGATCTTATTGTTGGGGTACGTCAAGGGCATATTTTTAAAAATTGGAATTGGATTAAACATTACGGAGAAGCTTTTTCCGACTAAACAAAATGATATCTCACTGAATGTCAATACCCTTATGTCTTTGTTTTGCAACAGTTCCAGTGAATCTACGTGATAAGAAAAAACTGACGGCCAAACACAAATAAAGTAAAGAAAATATGATGCGCCAATGTCAAATATAAAATTCTGATAACATGTTTCGATAAAAATTAAAAATTTTCCTCATAATACCATAGCTGATTTTGCATTCATATACCCAGATCTTCTTACTACTGCAAGGGTCGCAGTTCTTTCAGTTTCTTGCTTCTGTTGTGAGTATTTATATGTCGTTTGAATTTGAAGGATAGGTTAACAAAAACACTATTATATTACGTTTCTAGTTCGATAAACTGGGGTGGCAAAGCAAATAAATATCCATCGAGCTTAAGTGCTTTCAGCACAAGTACAGACAAGTACAGTAAAATAAGGTTGACAGATAAGGATGTACTAATGACAGTAATGATGTTATATTAACAATGGAAAAACATCCTCATAAAACTGTTTTTTGTTTTTACATGTAAATACTCGGTTCACAAATTCAGCAGCTTAAAATTTGGTAAAAGGCAAGAAATGATGTTTGATACCTTATGAAATTGATTGATTGTTTCGTCTTAAATTTTTGGGTTCAATTTTTTTTTTCAAAGTTAAGACACTATTTTTCTCAAGTCGCTCCCAAAAACAATTAGCAAAACTATTAGTTGCCAGAATAAAAACAATTAGAAATTATTTTTGCTAATTTGCTTCCCAACTGTTTTGCTGATTTGCTTCTTTTGTTAATTGTTTTTGTTAATTTGTTTTTGCTAACGCCAAAAACAATTAACTGCAAGGCAAGTAGGTAACGAGAAGAGGGGAGCTATCCACCGAGGATCCTTGAAATCCCAATTGGTTAAAATCTCCTCCAATAATTACCGTTATTTTTCAAACTGCTCATCTGTTATTACGGCTTTGTGATCAACTGATCATATCATTATATTTTAACCTTTCATTCTCATATATGATACTCAGATGTTGCTGAAAAAACAACCATTTTATTTTTTCTCTTGTCTTTACAGAGCTACAAACCGCTAATATGGATAAAAAAAAATTGCAGTGTTGCAACGCAACTCAATGGTGCCTCGATCTGAGCAGAGAAACTTTATTTCTTTCTATTGGTGTGGAGCAAGGATTCCATTTTGGATAGAGTCCAACTTATTTAGATTTTGAGAGGGTGGGTCTAGCTGTGAAAGTAAGTAGGCCTATTATTATTGAGAAGTCGATACTTAATTACGTTTGCTCTAATGATTGTGGAATATTATATGGAAGCAAACAAGTTGTTAGGTTCCTCATAATATTACGCCCCCTCCCCCGGAAAAAAACAGGATACAGCCCTGCCTACAACTGATAGATAATTTTTAATTTGTTTTATCAGTCGCAGTCTTTGGCCGAACAATGCTAAACCCATGTCATGTTGCTTATTAATTTTTGTTAATTTAAAATATCCCTGATATTCTCTTTATTTTAACTACAATCGTTCTCTTAATTTACTTCTTTAAAGTATTTTATACACGATTTTTTTTAAGCAATATATATATTTTTAGTTATATTAAGGTATCTTTCTAGCTCGACAGACCCCGACGGCACAGCAAATAAGTATCCATCAAGCTTGAGTGCTTACAGTACAAGCACAGATATATTCCAAATGGACAGAGGAATTAAGAACAAATTGAGAGTATCTAGTCTTATCTTCAGAGAGTTCGTTGCAGAATGTCTTGGAACTTTTATCCTAGTGGTAAGTGGAAAATTAATCGAATTATTATTCAGGCAAAAAGTTTTCTTAGCTCTTTTTTGAGCCTTTTGGGCCCCATTTTTGGGAACACTTTCCTCTTTTGCATTGATGTTTCCTTGGCCTGTAGACTAAAGAAAAAAAAATTCAAGACAATTAAGGAAAAAAAGGCTTCGGTCCTTTTACGGGTCCTATTTTTGGGAAACCTGTGCCCCAAACTATTTTTTTTGCACATTAATCCCCTTGGCCTTTGACTTACGGCTATAAGTTTTAAATTGATGAGAGAACAACTGTTTTGTAATTCCTTTTTCAATCCTCTAACATCCTACCCCTCCTAACAAAACGTGTGATCCCTTTGGTCCAGGGAACGATTCCGGAAAGTTTTAAGCCAATCCGACGGCCAATCAAAGTTGCTTGCCATTTTTGAAGTATAAGATTTATCCGTAAACAATAAGCAACTTGCATAACTTAGTTCTCTGATTTCATTACTGATGCAGGGGCAAATTGAACACGCTACTCAGTGCCCTTTTTATGTTCTTTCTAAAAAATAATAATCGTATTACTCACAAACTAAATTTAAAGCCCTTATATGGACCCTTAAGTGTCACCTAGAGTAACATTCCTTACTTTTTGGAAAATTCCTTATTCGGAAAATTACTTTTAAAAACTCTATAACACTTGCTGACACAAACTTCTTTCGATTTTTTTTTTTTGGGGGGGGGGGAGGTGTAAAGAAAGGCGATAATTTCTTAGGAATGATGTAGCAAGAGTTGTAGAACGTTTTAAAGTGGTTACCAGAATAAGGATGTTTCCAAAAAGTAAGGTGTCACTTCAGGGTCCATTTAAGGGCGTTAAATTTGCTTCGCGATTGTAAAAATTACTATATTTAGGAAAAGCATAAAAAAGGCATCGAGTAGCATGTTCACCTTGTCCCTACATCATTAATTAATTAAAAAAAAACTGTTTTCTCGAGGGAAGTAAAGAGCAAAGTTGAAACTTAAAACGAACAAAAATTATTACTTCACAGCCTATCTAACATATATCAATAAGACTAATGCAAATAAATCAACTTTTAATATTTCCCTATGTTTGTAGGATTACAGAAAACTAGCGATTTATTGGACACACAAAACCCAAGTATAAAAAAACAGGAAAATTAATTTAGGAGTCAAAAGTAAACAAGTAACGTCACACCAGAGAGATCGTCTATAACGCTTGTCATAGTCCTACAAAAGCTGTGATATCAACCACTTTCAGTATACAATTAAAATTATCTTAAAAATTTAGGCATAAAGATAATAAGTTTACAGTCTTTAAACAGCATAAAAATAATGGATTGGTTTCATTTATTGATTGATTTACCTAAGTAAAAAACGACGTGGGCACAACCTGCCTTATTTTTTTCTCTATACCCGGGCACTTCGGATCAAAGGAGTTGTCGTAGAAACTTCAAAAAGGGCTCATTCGATTGGAAATTGGAGTGTCTAGTGCCCTTTTTAATAGTTGAAAGGGATTCGAGAGCAACTAGCCCCCCCCAAGCCCATCATTCCCCCAAACACATCCAATCAATATTTTAAGATAGCTATTTTGTTCAGCGTAGTTGATTTCCAGATAGAACATATGTTTTTGAGGAGGACACTCCCCCACAACCCTCGGGGCAAGGGTTTTAAGTTATGCCCGGATGGCATATACTAACGATGTTGGCACAATTTACTATTTATTTTTTTTTTTCCTTTAGAGCAGGGCACTTTATATGGAAGGGGTCGTCGTAAAAACTTTAAAAGGGGCTCATTTGATTGGAAATTGAGAGTTCCAGTGCCCTTTTTGATAGTCGAAAGTGATTGGAGGGAAACTAGCCCCCCATACCCATTTTCCCCCCCAAACACATCCAATCAAAATGTTGAGATAGCCATTTTGTTCAGCGTAGTTGATTTCCAGATAGAAAATACGTTTTGAGGAGGACACTCCCCCACAACCCTCAGGGCAAGGGCTTTTAGTTATGCCCTGGGGGCATATAAAGTTTTTTAAAAAGGCGTTGTCGTAGAAATTTCGAAACAGGCTCATTCAATTGCAAATTCGAAGGGCTAGTGCCCTTTTTAATAGTCGAAAGTAATTGGAGGCAACTAGCTCCCCTCCCGCCCATCATTTCCCCAAACACATCCAATCAAAATTTTGAGATATACATTTTGTTCAGCGTAGTTGATTTCCATATAGGAAATATGTTTTTGAGGGGGACACTCCCCCACAGCCCTCAGGGCAAGGGTTTTAAGTTATGCCCTGGGGGTATATAAGGTTTTTTAAAAAGGTGTTGTCATAGAAACTTCAAAAAAAGCTCATTTGAGTCGAAATTTAAAGAGCTAGTGCCCTTTTTCATAGAAAAAAGTGATTGGAGGACACATAACCCCCACCCACCCAACAGTGCCCCCCCTACATCCACTCAAAAATTTCGAGATAGCCATTTTGTTCAGCGTAGTTGATTTCCAGATAGAAAATATATTTTTGAGGAGGACACTCTTCCACAACCCTCAGGGCAAGAATTATAAGTTATGCCCTGGGGGTATATGAGGTTTGAAATCTTTGTCGTAGAAACTTGAAAAAGGGCACATTCTATTTGAAATTCAAATGGCTTGTACCTTTTTTGATGGTCGAAAGTGATTAGAGGGCAAGTAACCCCCCCTCTCACGCCCCCCTTTTCCCCAAACACATCCAATCCAAATTTTTAGCTATCCATTTATTCAACGTATTTGAAAGTTTTGGAAATTAGGTCTTTAAGGATGACAACCCCTCCCCCCAAAGCCCTTAGGGCAAGGGTTGTAAGTTATGCCGTGGGGGCATATAAAGTTTTTATTGAAAGCGTTGTCGTACAAAATTCAAAAGGGCTCATTCAATTGGAAATTGAAAGGGCTAGTGCCTTTTTTAATAGTTGAAAGTGATTGGATAGTGACTAACGCCCCTCTCACGCCCACCATTTTCCCAAACACATCGAATTAAAATTTTGAGATATCTATTTTCTATCTTAGGAGCCTTTGGGGGATTAGCACAATGTATTTTCTTGTATGATTAATTGGTTATGAATAAATCTTATCTTATTTTGTTCAACGTAGTTGAAAGTTCTGAAAATTATGTCTTTTAGGATGATAACCCCCTCATGGCCCTCAGTGCAAGGGTTGTAGGTTATGCCCTGGGGCATATGAAGTTTTTATTGAAAGCGTTGTAGTAGAAACTTCAAAAGGGCTCATTCAATTGGAAATTGAAAGGGCTAGTGCCTTTTTTAACAGTTGAAAGTGATTGGATATAGCGACTAACGCCCCTCTCACGCCCACCATTTTCCCAAACACATCGAATTAAAATTTTGAGATATCTATTTTCTATCCTAGGAGCCTTTGGGGGATTAGCACAATGTATTTTCTTGTATGATTAATTGGTTATGAATAAATCTTATCTTATCTTGTTCAACGTAGTTGAAAGTTCTGGAAATTAGGTCTTTTAGGATAACCCCTTTCAGAGCCCTCAGGGCAAGGGTTGAAAGTTGTGCCCTGGGGCATATACAGTTTTTATTGAAATCGTTGTCGTAGAAACTTTAAAAGGGCTCATTCAATTGGAAATTGAAAGGGATAGTGCCTTTTTTAATAGTTGAAAATGATTGGATAGCGACTAACGCCCTCACGCCCACCATTTTCAAAAACACATCCAATCAAAATTTTGATATATCCATTTTGTTCAACGTAGTTGAACGTTCTGGAAATTAGGTCTTTTAGGATGATAACCCCCTCCGAGCCCTCAGTGAAGGGGTTGTAAGTTATGCCCTGGGGGCATATAAGGTTTATATAGAAGTATTTGTATAAATCATAGGCAGCACCATCGCGCTGCCTAAGTAAAGAACGGGGACACTCGAGAACGAGACAAGAAACGGGGACTAAGTAAAGAGGAGGACACTCCCCCACAACCCTCAGGGCAAGGGTTTTAAGTTATGCCCTGGGTCATATTTTATTCAGTGTAGTTGATTTCCTGATAGAAAACATATTTTTGAGGAGGACACTCCCCCACAACCCTCAGTTCAAGGATTATAAGTTATGCCCCGGGGGGCATATAAGGTTTTTATTGAAATCGTTTTCTTAAAAACTTGAAAAAGAGCTCATTCTATTTGAAATTCAAAGGTCTTGTACCCTTTTTGATAGTCGAAATTGATTTGAGGGCAACTAACCCCCCTCTCACGCCCACCTTTTCCCTAAACACATCCAATCAAAATTTTTAGATAGCCATTTGAGTCAACGTAGTTGAAAGTTTCGGAAATTAGGTTTATAAGGATGACAACCCCTCCCCCCACAGCCCTCAGGGCAAGGGTTGTAAGTTATGCCATGGGGGCATATAAAGTTTTTATTGAAAGCTTTGTCGTAGAAACTTCAAAAGGCCTCGTTCAAATGGAAATTGAAAGGGCTAGTGCCTTTTTTAATAGTTGAAAGTGATTAGATAGCGACTAACGCCCCTCTCACGCCCACCATCTTCCCAGACACATGCAATTAATATTTTGAGATATCCATTTTGTTCAACGTAGTTGAAAGTTCTGGAAATTACGTCTTTTAGGATGATAGCCCCTCAGAGCCCTCAGTGCAAGGGTTGTAAGTTATGCCCTGGGGCATATAAAGTTTTTATTGAAAGCGTTGTAGAAACTTCAAAAGGGCTCATTCAATTGGAAATTGAAAGGGCTATTGCCTTTTTTAATAGTTGAAAAGCGACTAACACCCCTTCCACGCCCTTCATTTCCCGAAACACATCCAATCAAAATTTTGAGACAGCCATTTTGTTCAAGGTAGTTGATTTCCTAATAGAAAATATATTCTTGAGAACAATCCCCCACAGCCCTTAGGGCAAGGGCTGTTAATTATGCCCAGGAGGCATGTAGGGTTTTTTTATAGAAGGCGTTGTTGTAGAAACTTTAAAAAAGGCTCATTCGATTGGAAATGGGCTAGTGCCCTCTAGTGCCTCTTTCAAAGGGCTAGTGCCCTCTTTAATAGTCGAAAGTGATTAGAGGGCAACTAACCCGCCTCTAACGCCCACCTTTTCCGCAAACACATCTAATCAAAACTTTGAGATAGTCATTTTATTCAACGTAGTTTTAAGTTCTGGAAGTTAGGTCTTTGAGGATGAAATCCCCCGCGGCCCTCAGGTCAAGAGTTGTAAATTATGCCCAGGGGGCATATAAGGTTTTTATATAACGCGTTGTCGTAGAAACTTTAAAAAGCTTATTCGATTGGAAATTGAAATGGCTAGTGCCCTTTTCAATAGTCAATAGTGATTGGAAAGCTACTAACACCCCTTCCACGCCCACCATTTCCCAAACACATCCAATAAAGATTTTGAGATAGCCATTTTGTTCTACGCAGTTCAAAGTTAAGAAAATTATACCTTTGAGCAGGACACTCCCCCCACAGTCTTCAGGGTAAGGGTTATAAATTATACCCTGGGGGCATATAAGGTTTTTATTAAAATCTTTGTCGTAGAAACTTGAAAAAGGGCTCATTCGATTGGAAATTCAAAGGGCTAGTGCCATTTTTAATAGTCGAATGGGATTTGAAGGCAACTCACCCCCCTCTCATGCCCATCTTTTCTCCAAACACATCCAATCAATATTTTAGATAGCTATTTTATTAAACTTAGTTGAAAGTTTTGGTAATTAGGTCTTTAAGGTTGACAAACCACCCCCCCCCCCCGAAAGCCCTCAGGGCAAGGGTTGGCTAGTGCCCTTTTTAATAGTCAAAAGTGTTTTGAGGGCAGCTAACCCCCCTCTCACGCCCATCTTTTTTCCAAACACATCCAATCAATATTTTAGATAGCCGTTTTATTCAACGTAGTTGTAAGCTTTGGAAATTCGGTCTTTAAGGATGACAAACCACCCCCCCCCCCCCGACAGCCCTCAGGGCAAGGGTTGTAAGTTATGCCCTGGGGGCGTATAAGGTTTTTATTGAAAGCATAGAACTTCAAAAGGGCTCATTCAATTGGAAATTGAAAGGGCTAGTTCCTTTTTTAATAGTCGAAAGTGACTTGAGAGTGACTAACGCCCCTCTCACGCCCACCATTTTCCCAAACACATCCAATCTAAATTTTGAGATATCCATTTTGTTCAACGTAGTGGAAAGTTCTTGAAATTAGGTCTTTTAGGATGATAACCCCCTCAGAGTCCTCAGTGCAAGGTTTGTAAGTTATGCCCTGGGGGTATATAAGGTTTATATAGAAAGTTGTTATAGAAATTTCAAAAAGAGCTCATTTGATTGGAAATTAAAATTCCAATTTTTAGTAGTCGAAAGGGAGTGGAGAGTAATTAACCCCCCTCTTACGCCCACCATTTCCCCAAAAACATTCAATCAAAGTTTAGAGATAACCATTTTGTTAACGTAGTTGAAAGTTCTGGAAATTATGTATTTAACGATGACAAACCCCCCAGAGCCCCAAGGGCGAAGATTGTAAGTTCTGCCCTGGGTGCATATAAAATTTCAAAAGAGGCTCATTCAATTCGAAATTGAGAGGTCTAGTGCCCTTTGTAATAGTCGAAAGTGATTGGAGGGTAACTAACCCCCCTCTTGCGTCCACCATTCCTCCAAACACATCCAATCAAAATTTTCAGATAGCCTTTTTGTTCAACGTAGTAGAAAGTTCTGGAAATTAGGTCTTTGAGAATGACCCCCCCCCCAGAACTCAGGGCAAGGATTGTAAGTTATGCCCTCTGGGTATATAAAATTTTTATTGGAAGTTTTGTCGTAGAAACTTCAAAAGGGCTCAATTGATTGGAAATTGAAAAAGCTAGGGCCATTTTTAATAGTTGAAAGTGATTGAAGAGCGACTACCGCCCCTCTCAAGCCCACCATTTCCCCAAAAACATCCAATCAAAATTTTGAGATAGCCATGTTGTTTAACGTAGTTGAAATTTCTGGAAATTCGGTCTTAGATGATGACAGCCACCCTAACAGAGTTTAGGGTAAGGGTTGTAATTTATGCCCTGAAGGCATATAAGGTGTTTATAGAAAGCGTTGTCGTTTCCAAAAGGGGTCATTCGATCGGAAATTGAAAGGAAATCGAAGTATAAGATTTATCCGTAAACAATAAGCCACTTTCATAACTTATTTGCTTGAAACATACAGACTCGAAAGGCATACTTTCTAATCTATTTTAGTAAATATATATATATATATATATATATATATATATATATATATATATATATATATATATATATATATATATATATATATATATATATATATATATATATATATATATATATATATATATATATATATATATATATATATATATATATATATATATATATATATATATATATATATATATATATATATATATATATATATATATATATATATATATATATATATATATATATATATATATATATATATATATATATATATATATATATATATATATATATATATATATATATATATATATATATATATATATATATATATATATATATATATATATATATATATATATATACATATATATTGTGGGGGAGGACACTCCCCCACAACCCTCAGGTTGGGGGTTTTAAGTTATGCCCTGAGGGGCATATAAGGTTCTTATAGAAGGCGTTGTCTTATAAACTTCAAAAAAGTCTCATTCGATTGGAAATTCAAAGGGCTAGTGCCCTTTTTAATAGCCGAAAGTGATTGGAGTTAACTAGCCCCCCCCGCCCATCATTTCTCGAAACACATCCAATCAAAATTTTGAGATAGCCATTTTGTTCAGCGTAGTTGATTTCCAGATAGGGAATATGTTTTTGAGGAGGACACTCCCCCACAGCCCTCAAGGCAAGGGTTTTAAGTTATGCCCTGGGGGCATATAAGGTTTTTTAAAAAGGTGTTGTCGTAAAAGCGATAAAACAAGTTCATTTGATTGAAAATTCACATGGATAGGGCTATAATAAGCCGTCAAATGTGGCTGAAGGGCAACTAGCCCCAACACCCATACCCCTCATTCTGCCACATAAATCACATCAAAATTTCCACACTTTAACTTGGTTCAGCTTAGTTACTTTCAAGATAGAAAATTTGTTTTGAAGAGCGTTTTGAAGTGATTGAAGAATCACTAAAAATTTTGAGATAGCCATTTTGTTCAGCATAGTTGATTTCCAGATAGAAAATATGTTTTGAAGTGATTTTAGAGCGACTACCGCCCCTCTCAAACCCACTTTTTCCCCAAACACATCTAATCAAAATTTTGAAATCGAAATGCCTAGTGCCTTTTTAATAGTCGAAAGTGATTGGAAGGCTTGACATTTTTATAGTAAAGATCGAAGTGGGTATAATGTATTATTTTTTTGTTGTTGTCGTTGTTTAGACCAGGGCACTTCGTATCGAAGGAGTTGTCGTGGGAACTTCGAAAAGGGCCCATTCGATTGAAAATAGGAAGGGCTGATGCCCTTTTTAATAGTCGAAAGTGATTTGTGGTCAACCAATCCCCCTTCCACTCCCACCCTCCCACGCCATCCCTCCCATTTCTGCTCATAAAACCTAACCAAATCAAAATAGTGCAGGTGTATCCAAGCTTTCAAAGAAAGTAAACATTTTTTTGCGGAAAGATTTTTTTGCGAATGGTATCAAGTTTTCCATTTCAGGTCAACTAGAGGAGGTATGAAACTAAATTAAACAGTACTATTTGTGTCTAGATTTTTAAAAGGGTGTATGTTGTTAAAAACGGCTGAAAACTTTTCTCCAGCATACAAATAGCAGGTCAAACTATAAAGTCTTAAAAAAACGAAAAGATTTAAAGTATTATTTTCTTTTTCCCTGAAAAGACTATGTCAATATAAAACGAACAGAAATTAATTAAAAATTTTTTTTCCACAGAATAAAATTTTCAAAGAAAAGTAAAGAACTCCATTAAACAAAAAATGAGCAAAAATAAAATCAAATAATCTTCCCAGCGTGAAACTACCACAAATCAGCATCGATAAATAAATAAAACCCAAAACCAACAGAAATTACAGTAAATAACCGAGTCAAATTGAAAAAGAGCAGAAATTAACGTAAGTTGGGCGCAAAACTCTTATGCCTTCCCAAGGCCAGAACAAAATTTGCACTTTACTGAAAAAATACAAATGACAATGCATTGTCAGTTTAATATACATATACTGATATTTAGTAATCGAAATGTTAATATTATTTGATTTATTAAAGTTATAAAAGTAAAAACATTTATATTTTTTCAGTAAAGTGCAAATTTTGCAAACCATGAACTGGATGACCTCTATTCCCTTTTGAAACAAAATGCTTGACAAAATACCATCCCAGGACGTGCTTTAAAAATGAGTGCATCAAATTTATAAAAACAATAAAATTATCTGAAAATGATCATATAGAAGGGGACAAAACCGTGATTAAAAAAAAAAAACAATTAGGAACCGAACCCAAGACACTCTAATTTGAAATCCACCATTGTACTAACAGAACCACGCCTCTAATAATCTGATTTTATATATTGGTTTTTGTACCTTCATTTTGTAGCTTATCAAGGGGGCTTGGAGCAGGAACATACGAGTGGTGTTCTTGCAAACCTCTAGTTAAGGGTTATGAACCATAGTTGTAACTATGATGATATCGTTTTATACTTCCAAGCTTTTCAAACAGTTCGTGGTAACGAACTGCAAGTAAGAGACGACCCGGCTGAATAGTAACCAAAACTCTAAAAAACCGAATTTTCATATCAATAGATACATCAAAAGAATCAGATTTTATGCTGATTTTAAATATATAAGTATAAGTTCATCAAGTTTAGTTCTACCAATCAAAAGTTACGAGCCTGAGAAAATTTGTCTTATTTTCTAAAAAGGGGAAACACTCCTTAAAAAACATAGAAACCTCATGAAAATCACACCATCCGATTCAGTGTATCAGAAAACCATACTGTAGAGGTTTAAAGCTTCTATTTGCAAAAATGTGGAATTTTGTATTTTTTGCCAGAAGAAAGATCACGGACGTGTGTCTTTTTTTTTTCTTTTTCCCAGGGGTGATCGTATCGAACAAGTGGTCCTAGAATATTGCGAAAGGGCTCATTTGAACGAAAACAAAAGTTTATAGTGCCCTTTTTAAGTGACGAAAAAAATTTGAGGGCAACTAGTACCACTTTTTACAAAAAAAAACCATTTTCATATGAGCTTTGCTCACCATTCTACCATCGGAGATTCTTGACCATTCTACAGTAGCCACAGGAAAAAGCACAGTTTTAATTCTCGACGAGGTACCGAATAATGAACAAGTACCACCTCATTATTGTATTTTGGTTTTGCTTTTTTCCGCAGTTAGTTAAAGTAAAGAACTAATAGTAAAGCTTATAATAACTGAATATTACTAGGAGACTAACAGTTTGCAATAAAACCTTACTACTTTACTAGAAACCAGCGTCATCCAATTATAATTGACGTAAAAGTTGCCCCTGATGAGGTTCGAACTCGACGCCTTAGGATTACTAGGCCTAGGCTCTACTATCTGAGCCACCAACACTTGTATTTTATGAAAGAATATGTAGTTTGATACAATATTGAAAAAGAGTTACATAAAAGCCCGATACAGTTCATTATAAATGGGGTCTCGGCTGGTTTCATCGAATATAGCTGAAAACCTAGTAAAGAACAAAACACAGCACATAGTAACTAAAAGTTAAGATAATTTAATAAAAAATTGCTGTAAAATCTTTTCGATGAATTTGTTTGTAGATTTTATTTATGTGTCGGCAAAATTTGCATTATCTACTTAAGATGTAACACCAAAAGTGTTGTTTTTTGTCAGGGCGTAATTTGTTACGGAGTATGGGGCAACTGCCCCCTCCAGACCCCATTTTCCCCCCAGACCCCAGTTTACTCCCCCCCCCCCCGCTGAAATGTAGTTTCTTCAAAAATCTTGTCAAAACTATAAGATACACCTGCATAATTCAGAGAAACAGGCCAGTTTTCTTTAGTAATTCTTTGCATTTATGGTACTATAAAGTTTTTTTTTATTTCTCACTGACATTTTCACATGATCTTGAAAATTTTGGTCCACCTTTGCCCCCCCCCCCAGGGCTTCGACAAAATTACGCCCCTGTTTTTAGTACTATTTCACACTTACGGATGGTAGAATTCATAAAAATCACATAGATATGAGCAATAGCTTTCTAACGAGCCATTAAACATCACTCTAAAAAGTTCCGGTAGCCCAGTAGGCCCAGCTTTCCCACTTGAGACAAGGCACCCAAAATGCCATTTTTTAGTGCCTTTTGGAACATGCTGATGGTGGAATTTATAGGAAGGAAGGATGTATATATGAACAATATCTTTTACTTGAACTACTAAAAATTGTCTAAGATACAGACGATACCAAAACGCCCAATAGCAGTGCGCCCACATCGATAAGCGTTCTACCGGTAACTCAGACATCATTACAACACACAGCCATTTTCTCAGGGAATACGAAGGGTCATATCATCACTAAAACCATAGATATTGGACCTTTAACTAAATTGAACAAGATGGCTATCTCAAAATTTTGATTGGATGACTTTGGGGGGCTTGTAGGAAGCAGGGGGGCTAGTTGCCCTCCAATCTTTTTGGTCACTTAAAAAGGGTAGTTGCAAATGTAATTATCTTTCGAATGAGCTATTACGCAACTCTCTATGATGCTCTGGCCAACCCCTAGCCCTGCTAGGAAAAAACAAAGAAAGAATAAAAAACGGGAGACATATCAGTGCTACCAATGCGAAAAAGCGATATTCCTTGTTGTTCAATGAGGGGGACTGCAATCTCCTTTACTAGGTTTTTGACCATGCTGATTCCAATGGTACACTTTTTATCTTGATCTGACGCCATTTTTGACGGGTTTCAGGCCTTTTTTCGGTCACTATAAATTTCTTTTCGCAATGAACTTTTACTTTTAAGACAATCTGAAATAATAGTCACCATTCCTGAATCAGTGTCAGACGGCAATTTTTTTCTAAACGCAGTTTTTAGCTTTTGGTTTCTATGGGCTGTTGTTCGCTCTTTACTTGGTTGCAGCTACCGCTAGTAGAGATGCCCATATGGATTTGCCTACAGCTCTACACCTTTCAAAGAGAGTGAGTATCCCCTCGCATTGTCGTATGGATTTTCCTAGATTATGTTCCTTACCATGTTATTTGCTTGCAGCACCTTCCTTGGTACCTTTCCAAGCAAAGCGATCAAACACGTTTTGGAACTATGGTTCCAAACACGTTTTGGAGCTATGGTAAATAATCCAACTCTTACATTGCAACGAAAGAAATCCAAAATGAACTTTGAAACATCAAGAGAATGTAACAGTGACAAGGTAAATCACGACAAAACACGACTGAAATATTTCAACTCTTACAATTCAAGGAAAAAAAAGTCTAAATAAACTTTAAGACATCAAGAGAATGTAACTGTGACAAGGTAAACCACGACAAAACACTACTGAAATATTCCAACTCTTACATTTCAAGGAAAAAAAAATCCAAAATGAACTTTGAAACATCTAGAAAATTTAAAAGTGACAAGGTAAGCCCCAACAAAACACTTCTGAAATATTCCAACTCTTACATACTAACGAATGAAATCCAAAATTAACTTTGAAACATCACGAGAATTTAATAGTGAGAGGGTAAACCACGACAAAACACTATAGAAATATTCCAACTTTTACATTTCAACGAAAAAAAAAAATCCAAAATGAACTTTGAAACATCTTTAGAATGTAACAGTGAGTACATCAAAAATAAAGCACGATAAAACACTACTGAAATATTCCAACTCTTACATTTCGCCGAAAAAGAATCCAAAATGAACTTTGAAGCATCAAGAGAATATATCAGTGACAAGGTAAACCACGAGCAAACACTACTGAAATATTCCAGCTCTTACTGTTCCACAAAAAAAAATCAAAAATGAACTTTGAAACATCTTCAGAATGTAACAGTGACAAGGTAAACCACGACAAACACTACTGAAATATTCCAACTCTTACATTTCAACAAAAAGAATCCAAAATGAACTTTGAAGCATCAAGAGAATATATCAGTGACAAGGTAAACCACGAGCAAACACTACTGAAATATTCCAGCTCTTACTGTTCCAAAAAAAAAAAAAAAATCAAAAATGAACTTTGAAACATCTTCAGAATGTAATAGTGACAATTGAAAAAAAAAAAGGTAAACCACGACAAACACTACTGAAATATTCCAACTCTTGCTTTTCAATGAAAAAAAATCTAAAATGAACTTTGAAACATCAAGAGAATGTAACAGTGACAAGGTAAACCACGACAAAGCACTACTGAAATATTCCAACTCTTGCATTTCAACGAAAAAATATCCAAAATGAACTTCGAAACATCAATAGAATGTAACAGTGACAATTCTAACTCTTACATTTCAACAAAAAAAAAATCCACAGTAAACTTTGAAACATCAAGAGAATGTAACAGTTACAAGGTAAACCACGATAAACCCTACTGAAACATTCTAACTCTTGCATTTCAACAAAAAAAAAAATACAAAATTGACATTGAAACGTAAAGATAATTCAATAGGGCCAAGGTAAACCACGAAAAACCACTACCGAAATTTTACAACTCTTGAATTTCAACAAAAAAAAAAATAATCTAAAATGAACTTTGAACCGTCAAGAGAATGTAACAGTGACAAGGTAAATCACGACAAAACACTACTGAAATATTCAAACTCTTGCATTTAAACTAAATAAATCCAAATTGAACTTTGAAACATCAAGAGAATGTAACATTTAAAAGGTAAACGACTAAAAAACACTACTTAAATATTCCAACTCTTGCATTTCAACAAAAGAAATTCAAAAATGAACTTTGAAACATCACGAGAATGTAACAGTGACAAGGTAAACCACGACAAAAACACTATTGAAATAATCCAACTTTTACATTTCAACGAAAAAAATCCAAAATAAACTTTGAAGCATCAAGAGAATGTAATTGTGACAAGGTAAACAGCGAAAAAATACTACTGAAATATACCAACTCTTACATTTCAACGAATGAAATCCAAAATGAACTTTGGAACATCAAGAGAATGTAATAGTGACAAGGTAAACCACGACAAACACTACTGAAATAATCCAATTCTTACATTTCAACGAAAAAAATCCAAAATGAACTTTGAGGCATCAAGAAAATGTAATAGTGACAAGGTAAACCACGACAAAACACTACTGAAATATTCCAACTCTTACATTTCAACGAATGAAATCCAAAATGAACTTTGAAACATCAAGAGAATGTAACAGTGACAAGGTAAACCAGGACAAAAACTACTGAAATATTCCAACTCTTACATTTGAATGTAAAAAAAAATCCAAAATGAACTTTGAAACATCAAGAGAATGTATCAGTGACAAGGTAAACCACATCAAAACACTACTGATATATTCTAACTCTTGCATTTCAACGAAAAAAAATCCAAAATGAACTTTGAAACATCTTCAGAATGTAACAGTGACATGGTAAAGCACGCTAAAACACTGCTGAATGCATGTCTTTCTCGGTTTGTGTATCTGAATCTACGTATTTGCATGTGTTTTTGTCTCCCTCACTCTTTTTGGTTCTGTGTCTGGGTGGGTGTTTGCTTATTCCAATTAAATGTGAATTTTTTTACGTTTTAAGTATGTTTCATGCCATTCTAAGAGATGTAAAAAAAAGTTGAAAAAACCATGTTAAAAAAGAAAAAAAAAGGAAAAAGAAGTTGAATAATTTCAAAGTCCAAAAAAAAACTTAGTTAAAAAAATAGCTTTTTTTTCATAAAAAAATATTGAATGAGAACCATCAGTCCTCATCAATTGGACTATGAGTATGCACAAGAATATGTTTTAAAATTTAAATGAAAAGTGTCATTCTATTTTTTGATATGATTTAGAGATGTAAAAAAAAAGTTGAAAAAAAATTTGAATAATTTCAAAGTCCAAAAAAAATAGTAAAAAAAAATAGTTTGTTTTTCATGAAAAAATATTGAAGAGAACCATCAGTCCTCATCAATAGGAGTATGGGTATGCACAAGAATATGTTTTAAAATTTAAATCAAAAGTGCCAGTCTATTTTTCTGATATGATTTAGAGATGTAAAAAAAAAGTTGATAAAAAATGTCAAAAAAAATGGTCACTACAAAAATTATTTTTCTAATAGTAAAAGTCGCGACACACATATCTATATCATTCCCATTTTGAAGTTGGAAAATATTAAATGTGAATTTTTTTTATTTAAAGTATGTTTTGTGTCACTATAAGAGATATAAAAAAAGTTGGAAAAAACACCATGTAAAAAAAATAATAAAAAAAACTTCAAAAAAACTTCAAAAAAAATTAAAAAAAAACAATGGTGGGAGGGGGCCAAAAAGTTGGAGGGGAGGAGACCCTCTTGGAGGTTGGGGATAGGGGACCTCTGGGGGTTGAGGTCCCTGATGGTTATGGGTCGTTGGTGTTTATGATCCTTGACAGTTCATACTCATATATACCTCACTACTTAGAAGATTAACTGAGATTAAGAAGAAACTGGATATTGCAAATTATTTTAGAAATAAATATTTTAAGAAATTTTGGGGTTATATAAGGAATGATATTGGAAATGAAAAAGGAAAGACACAGGTGGCTCCAGACGCCAACTCATGGCCTGATTACCTAGAAAGCATGGAAGGTGATTGCACAGAATTACAAGAGGTAACACATACCACAGAGATGGTTGTTTATCCCATCAAGGAACTTGATTATGATTTAGTAGGGGAAGTGAGTAATGATGAGGTCAAGTTTGTATTCAAGAATTTAAAAGGAGGCTCGGCTGCGGGGGTTGATGGTGTACCAATAAAGTTATTTAAGAATTTTCTTTAAATTTTTATGTCGATAATTGTTTTTCTTTGTAATAAGGTGTTAACTTCAGGACAATGGCCAAATGAGTGGAAGAGATCATTGCTTAGGCCGCTTTTTAAGAGAGGTAACCCTAAGTTGCACATAAATTATCGTTTAATAGCGCGAGTCCCTGCTTTAATTAAGATAATGGAGAAAATACTAGATACAAGGCTTTCTAAATGGTTATATAAAAATAATATATTACATGAACAACAAGGAGGTTTCAGAACAGGGTACGGGACGGTAGATACAATATTTATTTTAAAGGCATTCATTGGTAAATACGGAAAAGGAAAAACTTGTCTTTATGTGGGATTTCTGGACCTCCACAAGGCGTTTGACAGTGTCGACAGAGAGCTATTTAAGGATGCCCTGGTTAGAATTGGCCTCCCTCATTTGTTTGTGAGGTTGATAGTGAGTATGTATATTTGTGTGAGTGGAATCGTGTTTGTTGGTAACAGGTTTTCTAGGTTTTTTAATATTAAGCTGGGTGTAAAACAAGGCAGCACTCTTTCTCCTAAATTGTTTAACATTTTTGTAAATGATGTTGTTGATTATCTAGAGAATAGATGGGCTCCGAATGTTAGTCTAGGGACCCATAAACTATCACTACTATTATTTGCAGATGATATTGCCTTGGTGGCTAGCACACCGCAAGATCTGCAGACGCTTTTTAGTATTATAGATGATTATTTGCAGATGAAAAAACTAAGGCTGAATGTTGAAAAGAGTGAAGTTGTTATTTTAAAAAAAGAAAAACAAGCGGTGATGATAATTATAAATTTAAATTCAATAATAAAGAACTTAAAGTAAGTAAAAGAATAAAATATTTAGGATTTATTTTATCGGAAAATTGAAGTTTAAAGAGTCATGTTGATGAACTAATTAATAGAGGCAAAGTGGCCATGTCTGCAATTTTTAGAAATCCGACGATAATGGGAATTAAAAACCTAAAAATGCACAAAAGAATATTAAATACAAAAATTTTACCAGTATTAGAGTATGGAGCGGAGATTTGGGGCGGAGAAGCGGCACAGAAGTTGGAGTCCCTCCAGCTCCAGTATTATAAAAGACTATTTGGATTACATCAGACAACTCATTCACAGGTTCTGAAAGGTGATATGGGCCTGTTTTCGTTAAAACTACGTAGGTCTATTTTGATGCTTAGATTTTGGTTGAAGATCATTAGGTGCAATGAAGACAGACTAGTAACTGCTGCTTATTATCAGATGTTGAGCTATGATTCGAAAAGGTCGTGGCCATCCCAAATTAGGTCATTACTAGAAAGTGTGGGAATGCCTTACTTATGGAGTGACGGTCTTGGCTCCCGTGATCTACCGACAAATTTAGTAAGCCAGGTACGATTTATCTTAGAGGGTCAAGAAATTCAGTATTGGCAAGGGCTTGTATTAAACTCTGCTACATTGAATCATTATAATCAGGTTAAACCTAGTTTTGGAGAGGAAATTTATTTTAAATTCAATTTACCGGCTATGATTTTATGTCGATGGATTCAGCTTAGGGCGAATCGCCTTCCAATCCAGAGTAGACAAATGGTGTTCGACAGAGGGATAGTACATCCTGATGGTCGGTATGTGTGTCCTCTTTGTAGGGATGAGGACGAAGATTTGGACCATTTTCTCCGAAAGTGCCCGGTGCTCTCTGATTTAAGGGAAAATTACTTACATGGGATTGTTTTGCTGCTTCCAAATATCTTACAAAGTAGTAATCCAACCACAATATTTCGTATTGGTGCGTACATAGAGAAGGGATTAAAAAGAATGAAATTTTTTTAAAATTAATTATTATTAATTATATGGAATTAAAGTTTTTTTTTTTTGTATTTTACCAGACGGTATTTTTCGCTATGCATTCATGTTAATGTGTGTTTGTAATTTGCTCTGTTGTAATTTTTCTATTTTCATATTTTTTTTGTGTATATGGCTCTTGGGCTTTTTGAAATACACGATCTATCTATCTATCTATACCTCACTACTTGATTTGTAAGGATTTCTATGGATTGTTCTGAATTTCATTATTAAAATTCTTTTCTTGCCATTTACATCTCTCTCTTAGTATCAACTTTTTAGTATACTATAACGTTAGACCATATTTTATATTAACAACACTGTTCAAAAGGTACTTGTGTATTATACAGAACACATCGGTGAAGTAAAGGTAGGTCAACTCACAAGACCATTTTATCATTGTTAACCATTCCCATAGATTGATGGTATTCCAAATTTATAATAAATAAGCTATGAGTTAACAACCCCCTCGGGGTTACCTTAACTGCTAATCATTTTAACCCCTTTTCTCCACCTTCATACGATCCGATCACTAATTAGGATCATTCACACCCCTATTATTCAATCAACAATTAATATCGTTCATACGGTCCAATTCGCAAATGCTATACCCTTTTTCGCAAATAGAGTTATCTTTTATGCAAAATGATATAAAGCCAATCAAGCTATTGAATACCTTGTACCAATGTCTCTTGTAGGCGTCAAATCTCTTACGTATCTGAGCATATTATTTGTATTGTTGATGCATTCCATTCTTCATTCTTTAATTACCCGTGACGCATTCTTAACCAACGGAATACCTTTTCGCAAATACCTTTTCGCAAAAAGAAATTCGCAAATAGAGTTATTTTTAGGCAAATGGTACAATTTTCAAGTTAAAGCCATTCTAACTATAGCATTCCATTCCTCATTCTTTAATTACCCGTGACGCACTCTTAACCATCGGAAGTTTAATTTGGTTATTGAACTTAGAAGTAATTACCCTTTTCAAAAACATTAGTTGTTCTATTAATGAACCCGTGAAACGAAACCAGTCTGGTTGCATTACACAATCTCAACCATAGTTCCAAAACGTGTTTGATCGCTTTGCTCAGAAAGGTACCAAGGAACGTGCTGCAAGCAAATGGTAAGGAACATAAACCAGGTAAATCCATATGACATTGCGAGTGTGTACTCACTCTCTTTGAAAGGTGTAGAGCTGTAGGCAAAGCCATATGGGCATCTCTACTACCGCTGCAGTCATGATGGGGTCATCATTAATGTATTTACAACTTTTATCCTGTTCCGACCAAAATAGTTGTCCGTAAATTTTGACTTGATGGCATTGAGTCTTATAGGGGAGTGAAATGGGGGACAGGAGGATAGCCATTGTCCTCCATTCGTTTTCTATTCTTTAAATGAGTGCTATCAAATAGAATAAGCCCCCTACCAAGTTTCCATTATCATTCTTTTCATGCGAAGAGGCTAGGGGAAAAACAATACAGGAGAGAGACTTCGCTCTTTACTTGGTCAACACTGATGCAACACTGTAACAGAGTGTTTCCACTTCAATTTTTTTCAAATCCCTGAAATGCTGGTGGAAAATCCCTAGAAATCCCTATTTTCAATACCAGCATCCCTATAAGTTTCCCCATTCTCTGACTTCTTTCCAAGTCACAAGTAAAGCTTTATTATGCTGACTTTTAATAGCAGTTGTTCAAGACGACCTATTTTGCAACTCAAGACCTTTTGTACCAAAATATCTTCTTTTGACGTTTAAGATAATGCTTTGTATTTATCGACTAGTTAAGTTCGGTTTTGATTATACATTCCGGTGCTAGATTTTGGCATCTCAGATTCTGGACGATATGAACATATTTTATTTATTTGTTTTTCTTTGCCATTATTTTTTCCTTCTCTATTACTATTTTTGCAACAGCCTCGTTTTTATTTGAATTGGAAGGAAGGATTGGCATGAATGATATCAAACCGGTCGCTGTTTCAAGCATTGTTTTTGTTTTGACTTTTTTTATACAAGTTGTGCTTATGTTAATAAAAATGGCTGAAATTTCTTCTCAAATTTAGATAATCCTATTATCCAAGGAAATGGGGGGGGGGGGGTAAGGCCTAGAATTGTCTTCTAGAAAGCTCTTTCGGGGTTGCCACCCGGTGAAAAAAAAATCACTAGATTCTTGAGAAAAAACTCTGAATCAGGAAATAAATCACTAGAATTATAATGCTATTTATTAGTGTAATTAATAGTTATTTTGCTTATTTACCATGGTCTATACAGGCAGACTAATGGGAAGGGGGTGAAATTACCCCCCCCCTCCTAGATGTGGAAAAATTCCTTTAGATTGGTGTTTGTGTTTTCTCAAGCAAAATTACCCTTGAAATTTTGAAAAATGCCTTTTCGCATCTTTATGGAGAGAATAGAACAAAATCCTTGCATCGTCCCTGACGACGTCCTGACATCTTTGTCCTTATTTCCCTGATTTGGTACCCTGGGTATATTTCTCGATCGGTGAAAATTGGCTATCCGTGATCTAATCGAAAAATTTACTTTTACTTTTTTTTGTTTTTTCTTGTCATTCAAAACCCCCGTTTTTCCCCAACAGATATGGGAACTATTTTCTTTTTACTCTAGTTGAGCTAGTGTAATTACTGGACACCAGCGACAATGTTAAAAATGACTTTTTTTTATATATTTTTATGGAAAAAATTTTCCCACCCTTCACAAATTTTGATAAGCATCGGTCTTATTGTTTTTTTTTAATAAAAAAGAATTTAAATGTGTTTAATAAAAAAAAGAATTTAAAAAGAAAAAAGAATTTAATAAAAGAAATTGTGTTTCTCCCAATGTATTTCCGTTTATTACTGACAATTAGTTAAAGAAAAACTTTTACCACAAAATAAGTTTTTCAAGGAAAGTAAAGAGCACATTAAACCGAAAATGAGCAAAAATAAAATATAATAATCTATCGAGTGTAAAACTACCTTAAATCAGCATCAATAAATAAGTCAAACCCAAAACGAACATAAATTACAATAGATAACCGAGTCAAACTCAAAACGAGTAGAAATTAACATGATTAGGGCTCACAACCCCTATGCCTTCGCAAGGCCAGAACATGATTTGCACTTTACTGAAAAAATTAAATGTTTTCACTTTAATAAATAAAAAATTATTAAGTTTTTAAAGAATAAATATGAGCATATGTATGTTAAAGTGACAAAGCACATTCATTTGTATTCTTTCAGTAGAGTGCAAATTAGTTTTTCTAATTCTTTCAGTAAAAGTGCAGCTCTTTTGTTTTGTGCATCAAAAGCAGATCTAGAACTTCAAGTGTGAATCCATACCAAGTTTTTAAAAGGCAAATAATTCTCATTTTCTTCTAGGCATTTGGAGATGCATGTGTTGCACAGTCGGTCCTGTCTAAAGGGGAAAAGGGAGATTTCTTCTCCATAAATTGGGGCTGGGGGCTAGGTGGCATGCTTGCTGTACTTATCTGCGGTGGAGTATCAGGTAAATCATAACATTCATTTACGCTCCTTTTTGTGCTTTACATATAGTAATTTAATTTCTAAGACTAAGGCTGAGGTAGGGTCAAACAAAATAAACAGTAATTATTGTACTAGTGATCTTTTTAGTAAGGATTTTTTTTAGTAACGCTTAAACTTCCATATTTGAAGAAATTGGTCAATAAATCCGTGCTATTAGAAACCATTAAGGGATTATATAAATTAAACCAAACATTCCAAATGTTACCCAAGTTTCAAATTAAAGGGTTGTTGCCCAGTTTCATAATTTTGCTTATTCAATAGGCATATATTTCATGTTAATAAAAACAATTATGCAAAAATAGGTTTTCATGAAAAATGTAAAAAAAAAAATGTATTCCCCTTGCAGCTAAATTGTCATTGTAATGAAATGAGTACCTTTGATATGAAGACATATTGTGGACTGTCAGCAGCAGAAACAATTTGCCATAAAAAAAATTAACAATATTGCTAACTTGTTGTTTTAAATAGTTTTGATAGATATATTAAACCAAAATGCGTTTTGATATACAGACTAATGGGGAAGCAGATGGGATAGGCCCATCTTTTCTTGGAACAAATATGTATCTAATAATAAGTGGCTGAAACGATGCACTGTCACTAATAGCTTACTCAAAAGACATTTTAAATGCCTTAAAAATTCTTATGAAAGTGTTAGCATAGGTTTATTTGGGATGTGTCAAATCTACGGATCACATTACTTGTAGTTTTATTGTTCCCACTTATAGTGCATAGTGACAAATTTTATGTTCATCTGGAGACACTTGTGCGGAATCCAGACGCAATTTCTTTCTAATCAAATACCATAATCTACAGTTAGAATCTCAGAAGCCGAGAGTTCCACTTTTTACTCAGTATTTTATATTTTCTAGTTGGTCAATCCCCTGGAATAAAACTTTAAAACTTCAAGTGCAGTTTTATAGATAGCAGATAAATACAGTAATAATATTGATTTCAATCTATTATCAACTAAAGTTTAAAAAAGGATAGAACGAGCAGCTTTTTACATCATACCATACAAAGAAACCAGTGTTAAGATTTGCCTCGTTACATTTTGAGTTTGTAGTTCAAATTATTTAAAAATAAATTTTTAAGAAGTCTTGAAGGACATTGAAAATGACATTTAATCGTTTGAACTGAGGAAGCGAAAACTTACACAGAAATGTATATTTTTAAAAATCAGGAAAAATCGGTAATTTGGTTTTTAATAAGAAGGACGGAGAACACAGGTACGGAGTTTTTCCTATTAGCGGACACAGAATAAAAAAAAAGAAACTTGGGTTAAACTCAGCGAGAATAAGTTAAAAACATCAACGTTAATGACGTCAACAACTTGAGAAGGTTTAGCTTTCTTTGAAGCTTTAGTTGCCTTTAAAAACAGTTAAAAACATCACATTAATGACGTCAACGACTTGGGAAGGTTTAGCTTTCTTTTGAAGCTTTAGTTGTCATTCGGAATCAAGACATATAAAAGTTTGAGTTTATACGGACGGAAAGCATTGTCAAATTTAACTAATTAGTTTCGCTTATTTATTTTTCACGGTGCTACGTGGCAAGAGGGACTAAAATGGTGTTGTCCTAAAAACTCCATAGTATTGAAACATCCGAAAGAAAAATCGGTACTTGTATGGAATCCGGTAAACAGGCGAGATGTGAAGTTTGGTTAATGCTAGTGCAAAAAAATAGGATGAAAATATAAAAGTTTAGAAACAAGTTTGTGCTATATATTTCTGTGTTGCCACAGTCACAGGTTTCCTGTGAAACTTCACATTTTTTTTTTATGGTCACAGGTTCACAGGTTTTTGCCGCTGAATGGTAGAAAGTCCCATGTTTTTGTGCTAAAAGCTCCTAATATGATCTGATATTCTGCTAAAGGATGAATTTTGTAGAGCTCACATTTTCAAATTATTTTTAGTGATTTTGAAACGACATCTATGTATCATAAATGGTTGAAACAACCATTTTGAATTGAATTGAAAAAGACGATAGGTCGGAGTGAAAAGGCTTTTATATTATTGATTTTTTTCCCTGTATCAACCAATTTGAAGAAATTATCTGTCTGTTATTAGATTGTAAAAAATGTCTTTTAAGCTTCTTTTATAAGTCTTTTAAGCTGCTGCTTCAGCAGCATCTAAAACCTTGCCAGACCGGTTAGAGTCTTTTGTGCATGATACAATACACTACATTACCCATAGTTCAAAGAGGATTGGAGACTTTCATGACCACCAGAAGTTCGCTAAAATTGAAGTGAAACAGTTGCTATCGGTGGTTTATACGAGATGGCTCAGCTTTGAAGCACCCATCAGATGGCTACTAGAAACCTGGAATGCCTTGTTATTGTTTTGCGGTGGTCACGAATTAGGCGAGGGCACTGCAGACAAGGCGAGCAAGGAGAAGGCACTCAAAATATACAACGCTTTAAACAATACTGTGACGAAGGCCTCTCTCTATTTTCTTGACCACGTTCTTGGGCTTACCAACTCCCTAAACACTGACTTTCAGAGTAGTGACACAAGAATCCGTAGACTGGTGAGCAGCTTCATTACGGCGCACGCAATATTACTCCAAATGTTCATAAAAAAACGCCTGATACTGGTAGTGAAATCACCTTTCTCCATAGATCTGGTTCCCGCGAACTAACTTGAACTGGATGACATGAAATCAGGCACCAATATCGAATGTTACCTAGAGGAACGCGGATCAAGGATTGCTGGGGACTCACTCAAAGCCTTTAAGGTCAACTGTCTGAGGTTCTGCAAGCAGATGAGACAAAGAATAAACTGGAAAGATCCAGTTTTGTCCGATCTTAAGATTTTGGATCCTTGCGTTGCCCTCGGATCTGAAGAGGTGGTCATTATTCGCATTCTCGTGCACTTTTCTACGCTTCTGGGAAGTGATGCAACGATTGTAGAACGCAAGAGAGAAAGCATTGACCGTCAGCTGCAAGAGCTCAGTTTGAGCCGAGCTGATCTTGGTCCAGATCTGGTCGACCAACCATCTGGTTTCTTGAAGAGTATTTTGCATCTAAAGAACGGTATTGGCGAAAAAAAGTTTGCTGATCTGTCGACCTTTATGTTGCACCTCTGTTGTCTTCCCCATACCAGCACTGCTTCAAAGCGACAGTTCTCTTTCCTATCGCATATGAAAACGAGACTGCGTGCACCGGGACAGTTAGTGCATTGATGATGACCAAACAGTTAGTTGGCAAAGCCGCTTCCTGGACTATTCCAAGTGATCTACTGGATAAGGTTATCAAATGGAGAGGGGCAGTTTGTAATAAAGAAGATCCTCATTGTGCTGAACCTGACAGCTCACACTCTGACACTGAATAGACTACTGACTTTGATGGGGTGAGTATTTCGTTGCTTCTATGCATTCCAGCTCTAATGCAAAGGTTCAGATCGTAATTTTTCCTCAAAACCAACGATAATTCATCCTTTTTTTCCTTTCGAAGAGAACAATTGTCTTTTCTCATTAAATCGTAAAGATATGAGAGGGAATTGTTACTGATTGATAAAAATAAACCAATGACTTCTTTTTCGGTAGATACTAGGCCAAAACGTTGGAATGAGTTTCAAGAACAGATTCAATAAGATAATTTTGATCAGAAGTGAGGTTTGAAGATGTACTTTAAGGAGTTAAAGGATTCCAATAAGCTTTTCTTTAAAGCGCAAGAGGATTTAGAGTTTTTTTTCAATTCAATCTTATAAGGTGATAGAATTTTCAATATTACGAAAGAAAAAACTTAATGTTTCTTCAAGAAGAATGAGAATGTATAGAGACTATTAAAAAATTCTTAGATTATTAAGATTTCAGAAAGTTTCCAGTTTATTTTCTAATATTGGTCTTTTTCTTAACGTTGAGAATTGTGAGTTTCTAGTTTTTAATGGTTCAACTTCCTCTAATGTTCCCTTAGTTCGTTGCGGTGTTTCTATACCCTCTGTTCCTGTTTTTCGATGGTTGGGTATCACTCCTACAAAATCAATTTCTAGCCTTCACCAGTACACTGTTCGTGATGTTAAAAAGGAAATTCAAATTGGTTTTTCTAAGATTGCTGCCGATCGAGGGAAGCATATCAGACGAGAACTGGGTAGGCTACATTCTACTTTTTGTAATAATTCTGTCCTTTACCTTTCTGGTCTTCCCGTTTTAAAGAAGAAAGACGTTAAACATATCCGGTCGTTTTATTTCAGATATTGTAAATTCTACTTTATCCCCCCCCTTGGCATAGAAGTGGTAAAATAATTCGTAAGTTTGAAATTCTCGATGTAGCAGCGAAGTTGGCTGTGCTGCAAGGAAGGCTTTCGGGTTCATCTTTTTGTTGTTCTTCACCTCATCATCCTTTGGTCCTTCTGTTTGGTTAATTTCATTGTAGTGTTTTTTACTTCATTTTTTCTCCTTTTTTTCCTTGTCTTACTCACAACTTTGTGTATGAGATGGGTTATAAGTACATTATTATTATTATTAGGGAAATAACTGCGAAAAGCCAGGAAACTAGAACAGACCTAAAAAATGCAGCGTAACTAGATTTAATTGTTTTGGTCCAGAATCAGCATTGCCTAAGGACATGTTTTAGTTTTTCAAAATTCTTGCTTTAGGATTCGCAATAGGAATTAGAGAAAAATATCTCTTTACATTCAAACAGATTTCCCTTCAGCCTCTGAAGATGTCCTCTCAACCTTCAAGGAAAATTTTATATATCTGAACCTAGCATTAGGTCACTGTTGATAGTATCTGTCTCTTTTGCAGGGTCTAAGCTACAAGTGGAATTTATTTATTTATTTATTAATCCACATAACGGTAAGCTAAAAAGCTTGTCGTACCATGTCTCGGATCAGTTATGACTTATCAACCAATATCATTATATCAACCAATCAAATCAACTTATTATGACTCAGATCAGTTGTGACTTATCAATCAATATCATTATATCAACCAATCAAATTTTTGTGCTTTTATACCAATCTTGTTAAACAAGACCTGAAGAACCGTAGTAGTGATAATTGTTTTTTTCTTCATTCGAAAACGTCGCAGCATTTACTTGAGGATCATGCCAGCGGTCTAGTTCAAACCTTGTTTGCAAGACAGACGTGGCTGGCTAATTTTCGGTACCTATTACTTTAGATTAGAAGCTGCCAGAAATTGTACTCGGAACATCAAAATTTTTCGTGGTTTCTAATAAAACAGGTGAAGTGCTTTGAAAATATGATTTGTGAGAATCTGAAATTCATTCCCCTGTTGCCGTTTTAAAAACTGTAATATATTTACATAAGTTGGAAGCAATATAGATGGAAGCAGTATAGTGACCCAAATTGCAGACTCTGCAACCTGACTGAAGAAATTTTGCAACACCTTCTCTTTGAATGCACTGCAAGTGCTCCTGGAATTTATAAACTACATACCCTATCCCAAAATTTTAAACTTCCACTAGATATTAACCAGATTGTGGATGCTCCCTTGCCAGCCTCCATTGAAAAGAAGTTTTACAGAGAGGCAATTGATTTGTTAATGAATTTAGATGTTCTTTGAGTGAGTAACATCTTCCGAAGTATTGTAACTTTAAAGAAGAGGGGTCGACAAGCAGAAGAAGGGGACGGTCCTGTCGCAAGAGCCGTAGAGGTACCTGCCGAGTTTACTCTTAAATTGCGGGGAAATGGTAGCAGGACCCTACGCTTCCCTTGTTTGGCCCTTATGAAAAAGCAAATTTAGTTTTCTACCCCCCCCCCCTTGGAAGAATATAAATTTAAGGACATGGATGAGAATCCACCAACTTGGAAGCCAGAAAGACACGAAATGATGGAGTCCAAGTGATTTCTAATGAAGAAGAAGAAAAGTGCAGTTAGAAGCAGAAAGGAGCCCGTTTAGGATTCCAGGTGCTTTTTTTTAAGAAGAAGAAGAAGTTGTATAGAGCTGTATGTGGGTGACCAAGTTTGATGTCTAGTGATTGCTTTAAACCTCGGCAAAATTAACGTGTGAAATGCCCCTTTTCTTTTTTTATGATCTACCAACTTATTTTACTTCTTCAAGAAGTTTTGCTTTGTGTTAGTTAAATGCAATTCTTTAAACCAGATTTCTGGTCCGTCAGGTTTGGAAATGCTCAAAATTTAGGAACACTGCATGATTTTAACTTAAATTAAACAAAATGCAGTGAAGCCTTTTTCGCTAGATAATTCACCCTACAATTGCCTTAAGTAGCTCAGGGCTACCTCTAAATGTTCAGAAAACGGCAAGATAGAGGAGTTCTTTAACAATTTTAACCACTTGACCAATCAGTTGGCTGAGTGGTTAATGTGATCGAAGTCTTTTGTTCTAGATCCCAGAATCTGGCGGAGGAATCTGTTAATGAAGGCTGAACTTAACAAAGTTGTTTTGCAACAAACTACATCTTTTTATTCTACCTTCCATTATCTTGCGAACTTCTATCTAAGCAGCGTAATTTGCCATTCTTTCTCCCTGCATCATAAGTTGCGCTATTGGGCGAAACTTACAAAATTTGATAGAAAATGCACGAACCAAAAAATTTATAGGTCCTGCCTGGTATTGCAAATAGATTTCTAGTCTGGGAATTGGGATTTCTGTCAGGTTTGCACATAGTCTTTAAGGAAAATCCTATGTGCCTAAACTTAAGATGCAATTACACGATGCGGAAAGCCGTGCAAAGGTGATCATACGTTTTTACATGCAGATTGAACAATTTTACTTTCAATTTTAACCCATAGATCCTTAATAGCTACCAAAGATTAACGACTCGTATCTTTTTTGCATAGCTAATGCAATTATCGAGGTGAAAATGAGTCTCGATGATTGGTCCTTTACTTTCCGACTAAAATAGTTAGCGGTATTTATATAGAATTTCGCTCTGTTTACCTTCTCATGACGATATCTTTCTGCCATCTATTGAAATTGAAAAGTACTACACTTAATTTATATGTAGCGGAAATGCCAAAGCTGGAAATACCTGCAGAACTCATGCAGGGAACAGACCACTTGGTAGCATGCCCCTCAATTTTCCATGACGTATTTTTGGCCAGAGGCAGATTTTGCCAGGTTTAAGTGTCTTTGTTAGTAGCCTTCTAGTGCTGCTACTTCAGAGTAACAAATGTAAACTGTAGTAAGAATGTAAGAATGCATGAACACGCTCTAAAAGTGGCAAAGGTTTTTGACGAATTTCACAGGTTTTTTGGCATTTTTTCACAACTTTTGAAAATTTGTAATGGCAACACTGGTCGTAGTGTCATCCATCTTAAACAGTGACAAGGAGTTAACTATCTTAAATTGCAGTTTTGAGAGAAATTAATTATTTTCATCCTTGTAATGCTCTGTAATGACTTCAATGGGTTGTTTGCTAAATTTTGGTTGAGGACTCAGCAGCTTCCCAGTTGTACAGGAACTCTTGCTGTAGCCATTATTTGTCTAGCTTTTTCTTGAATGCACCTGTTGAATCAGCAGCCACTATATTTTCAGAGAGTAGATTCCACAAGTTTGTTACTTGTTGGCTGAAATAATGGCTTCTTCTTCAGACTAAGCAGCATTGTTTGAACATCTTTTGGGATTTAATAGTTTAGAAACAAATTTGGGCAATATATTTGCACATTAGAGGGGGGGGGGGGGTAAAGCATTGAACATATTGAATATACATAACCTAACCTAGGTATCTTCCCTCCCTAAAATCCAAAAAGGCACTATTTAATATTGTATACACAATGAAAACTTTATTATCACTGCCTGCTCTACAACAGGTAAGATGTCACAAAATGAGTTTCATCATTGGTAATCTATAGTGTTTAAGCTAAGCAACCCTAATAATGGGAAAGTACCCTATAATTGAACACACCAAGACAGGCACAAAGACTTGCAAAGAGATGCTCAGTCACACTAGCACGGTGGAAGAGAGACAAAAACCACAAAGTCAGACACACAAACAGATGTTCTGTCACACAGGCATGGTGAGGGAGAGACAAAAAAGCACACTCCAAGACAGCCACGGAGACATGCAAAGAGATGCCCTGTCAAACAGGCACAGTGGGAGAGACAAAACAAGCACACAAAGACATCCAAACACACTTAGTCACACAGGAATGGTGAGAGAGACAAAAACCCAAAGTCAGACAGACAAACACACAAAGACAGGCACTAAGATGTGCAAACAGATGCTCAGTCACACAGGCACAATGGGGGAGAGACAAAACAAACACAAAACACAAATTCAGGTGCACAAAGACATACAAACACACTCAGTCACACAGGCCTTGTGGGAGGGACAAAAAACACACACAAAGACAGGCACAGAGATATGCAAACAGATGCTCAGTCACACAGGCACAGTGGGAGAGAAACAAAAAACTCACTCA